>NC_080788.1:51044958-51351637 GCF_028018385.1 Neofelis nebulosa
AAACATAGGGATATACTTCACAAACAGGGTGACATAAATGTTAAAAAATTAAAAAACAAAAAAAAGAAAAACATAGGGATATACTTCACAAACAGGGTGACATAACATGCTTTCTGCATCTGGGATCTTTTCACTTTAGTATATCTTGATATATCTCAAGCATCTCTACATCTCTACAATGTATTTTCTGAACACATTATACGTTTTTAACAAGTCTCTTTTAATGGATCTCTAATCCATATGATACTGTTTCATATGCCAATGAATGTTTAGGTGGTATGCTATTTGTGACAACAGATGTTTAGATTGTATACTGTGTAACGTATGACAGTGCTGAGATGAACAGTCTTACATATATCCAAAGCATCTTTCATAAAAGAAAAAAATGATGGAAAAAGGATACATTTATTTAAAACTTTGGTAGATATTGCCAAATTGTCCTTGAAGGTGAATGTACCAATTTACATTCATGTATGGGGCATTTTGAAGGGTTTGTTGAGACTTCTGGAACACAGTAAATTGTATGTTTGGGGAATTAGATGAATTGTTTTCTAGGTTGGTTCTATAATCTCCCTCCCAGTTTTAAACTTTTTTCCTTAAGTTTATTTTCAGAGAGAGTGCAAGCAGGATACAAGCAGAGAGAGAGAGAGAGAGAGAGAGAGAGAGAGAGAGAATCTCAAGCAGGCTCTACAGTATCAGCACAGAGCCCGACGCAAGGGTCCAACTCACAAATTTTAAGATCATGACCTGAGCCAAAATCAAGAGTCAGATGTTTAACTGACTGTGCCATCTAGACGCCCTGCAGCTTTCTATTTATGATATGTACTGTAAAGTTGCACTAAACCATAGAAAGGAGGTTCTGGAATCAGTGTCTAAGGAGGAAAGGCTGTGCAGTCAAATCACCTCTGAAAACATCTTAAATAGCTCACAAAGTACAATGTGCATAGTTTTGTGTAAAATTTGCACATTATTAGTATTCAAAATGATAAAATGTACAGCAATGTGCAATGTAAATCAAGTGATTGTGCAAAAGATAATTTCACATCACTGTATGCCTAAAGATAAATCACTTTGGCTCAAGGGGATACTGGCACTATAAAGGAATTTTAGAATGACTACATAATTCTATTCCCATCTTGTATTAATCTAAGTGTCCACAGGAAACAGAATGCCAGTAGTTCAAATGAAAAAGAAAAGGGGCAGTTACAGAATGAGCATTAGGTTAAGGGAATAAAAAGTGAATGGTAAGGTCCTAGAGCCTAGATATTGTGGGAAACAGTTACTGTGCCTGGGGCCTAAGGACAAAGGGACGAAAACAGTACACCCAGTGCTGGGTGAGAGCCACTATGGTGGCCAACAGGGCCATGAACTAGAGAGACACAGCTACAGCCAGAGCTAAGACATCGAAGCAGGAAGTGAGAAGAGATACCCTGACCTCTTTCCCCTTCTTGTATCTGACCTTCTACAAAGCTGACCAGAAGCCTGCTGGCAAAGAAGACTGGATGCAGTAAGCACAGGTCAGCCTCCTGGGGCAGAAAGCAAACCAGAGAAGTCCACTCAGGAGCAAATTCTCTTTGAATGAATTGGCAAGAATAATCACTGACACTATTTAAATTTCTCTCTCCCAACCTCCCTTCCTCCCACCCTCCCTCCGGCTCTCCCCATGGAGTTGAACACATTCAATGACCCTATGATGACACTGCAGTATACATAATAGGAGATTTTACTAGAGAGCTCCTGTTGGATGCTTTTTCTAGCCCACAAAAATACACAGCAAAAGAACATATAGGTCACATGTACTCAAGCAGCTCAGTGTGAGAGCTTTCAGGAAGCTGAAGCTTGGAACAACTTCCTAAAGACCTGGCTCCTCCCATTACTCACTGTGCTGACCCCTCATCCCCCCAAAAAGGCCCAGGAATTTAATACCTGGGTTAAGCTTTTCTCATCTGTGAACCAAGGGGATCGGGTTTGTTCTCCAACCTGCTGGTCCTCACAAAATTAGGGAATCCTAGTGGCAATACAAATTCCCAGGTCCTTCTCCAGGCCTACTAAGTCAGAATCCTCAGGACTGAAAGCCTGGAACCGCTGAATGTAAAATTCACCCAGGTGATGTTGGCATGCATTGAGCTTGGGAACAACTGTACTCAAATTCTACGATACCCATTCCATCCCATAAATTTGATGACAATAACAAAGTTAGAAAGGTGAGCAAAACAATCATTTTTCTTATCACCTAATAGAGAAAAATAGGATTAACAAATACTAAAATTGGGGCACCTGGGTGGCTCAGTTGAGCGTTCAACTTCAGCTCAGGTCATGATCTCATGGTTCACTGGTTCACTGGGCTTGCTGCTGTCAGCGCTGAGCCCACTTTGGATCCTCTGTCCCCCTCTCTCTGCCCCTGCCCCACTTGCATTCTCCCTCTCAAAAAATAAACATTAAATTTTTTAAAAAAGATATTATCTCAAGTAATGATGTTTCTCTAACATTCACAAAGGTTTTAAGATTTCCTTCTATTTTTATTTCTGTTATTTTCAGATTTTTGTTCTAATATTGGTAAATAGTAGTGCATCAAGTATTTTGCATTTGTATTTCTTTCTATAAATTAGGTACTGGGCTCTGAGACAATTTCATCTATGCTATCACTAAGAGAAGAGCTATTTCAACAGCAGCATCCTTCTATTGCAATTCAGCATGTAGTTTTACAATTGACTACATGAGAAGAACCAGTTGCTAGTAAGTTCCTCAGTACAATTAGTGTGTGATTTTGGACAAAAAGAAAAAAAAAACCCACTTAACCTCTAGACCCTCATTTCCCTCAACTATTAAATGACAGAATTGGTTTAAATGATTTTAAATGTTCTTGATAGCATAGAAAGCCATGAATCTAATAAACACCACATTAAATCTACATGCCTTCCTTTGTTTTCCACTGTTGCACTTTACTTCATTAATTTGAGAAAAGAAAGCATGAGGGGGGTGGGAAGAGGGTCAGAAGAGCAGAGGGATAGAGAGTGAATCTTAAGCAGGCTCCACACTCAGCACAGACCCTGACATGGGGCTTGATCCCATGACCCTGAGATCAGATCCTGAATTGAAATCAAGAGTCAGACACTCAGATGACTGAGCCACCCAGGCACCCCCACTATTGAACTTTAAAAGTGTGAATCTGAGTTTTCAAAACATCTGACCTTGTGCTAAATGGAATAGGAGAAAAAATTCTCTAATAGTTATTTACACTTAATACTTGAGTAATCATCCCCTGATGCAATGGGTAAGGACAACAGGGTGGACAAAGTTTCTCTGGAGCGTTATCTTCTAGGCTGGTCCAACCATTCCCCATGTTTACTCAGCCTTATAATCAAAGTGTTTTCTTATCAATGCGATTTGATTTACCTTGTTGTGGAAATGACTCCCTTCCCCACAAACTACTTTTCTAATTCATATACTCACATTGAACAATGCCAAAGAAATCAAAGCCACCAACAGAATCAAATTACAGAAATAAATGAATACACTCATAACTCAATACCACTCAGCACAAAGCAATCATTGGATCCCAAACTATAAATCTGATGTAATCTTCCTCAGTCTTTATGCACACATGAACGTTCACACAGGCAAATACATACACGTGTGCACCTTCCCAAATGGACAGAAATAATGCTGTTTCTTTCTATTTATTTCTATCAGTCCATCCACCTCAAAATGTAGAAAATCCAAATTGTTCAAAGGTGATTTCATTCAAGCTCAGCCTTATGTGTGCTTAGTTGCTAAAATGGTATGATGTCAGGATATATGGACAAGCTATGCTTTCCAAAAACTATACCCCACCTGTTTGCAACTGCCTAAAATGCCTTCGTCAGCAGAAAAACCTGCCACTGTGTAACAGAAAAGGCATAAAAATGCAAACATTCCCAGGAGATGTAGCTTATTAACTAAAAATTAATAACAATAAATATCAGAGTCATTGTACAAAGGAATGTTAAGAAGGGCAGGAGATGATGAAGCAAAGAGCAGGTGGCCACAGGACACTTAACAATCAAAAGACCCAGCACTGCCAACCCAGAAGATTGGGGTGGAAAGGGACTGGAATGAGTGGAGGAACAGGATGATAGAAGCCCTACTAACTTCTATACAATTTTGTCCTGGTGTTTTCCAATGTATACCAAAGTGTTTTTGCTCACTTACTGGTATCACTAACAATAGGTTCTAACCCAATTCACCTCACTGCCTGAGATCAGTTTGAAGGCCCCTCAAACCTAAGCATTCTTACTGTGATTGGTTAGGCCTCTTTTCACAAGTACCTTCATATTGTCCACAAAATTTTGGGTAAGTCATTTAAGAACAGACATTCAAACCCTGGTTCTGCTTAAGGTGAGTCAGCAAGGTAAGCGATACTCAGCTTACTGGTCCAAGGCTCTGTTATCCCATGGATAAAATGAAGACATAACTAGTCTTGACCTCAGGTCTTGGTTTGCATTCCCCCAGCAGAGTCTGGGGCAAAGACATGAGGGTAGGAAGTTTCTCTGAGAGGTAATCTGGAAGCAGGAATGAGGAACAGGGAGGATGACGGATAGGAGGAAGAGACACCAAAGGGTACATTACTGAAGTTGCTGCTGCAGATAATAGGGCTTTGACCCAGCGAGTACCTCCAGAGGTGTGGTCTCATAAAGAATGGAAGTCTGCAGCATTTACCTAATAACCACTGAAGGCCCTTGTTGAAGATTGCTGAAGGAATCCCTGAACATCAGGGAGACTTCAAGGCAGAAATCTGAAAGAACAGAAGGTTGGAAGCTATCAGTGAAGGATGAGGCCGAACTCCCATGCTGTGGTCCACCACAGCTGCATCTGAGATCAGAGGAAGGCTCAGGAGTGTAACATGGAGTTCCAGAAACATCTGGTGTACCTCTCAAGTGTGTGTAGACACTTAAGCTAAATAAATGCACATGAAGTACTTACTTCTGATATGTAGTTTGGGTTGAATAAATGTCAGTAGTTTTGATGTTAGGACTCCTTTTTATCTTCTGAAGTTCATTAGTAGTAATAACTACTATGAATTAGATAATAATTACTAAGTAAAAAATAACTGTCACTCATTCTCTAGTTATAAATTATCTTTCCTGTGTCTACTCTTCTAACTCTGATGACCTGCACATTCAGGTACATACTAATCAGTATTTTTTAAGTCAACAACTTAATAATATTTGGCTATAAGCCATGATGATTCTCACAACAGTTCACTCAGGAAATAATGCTGAATTGACCTGAATGAGACTGTAACCTCATCAAGGAAAGAATGTATGTCTTTGCATCCTCTGTTTTCTCTCTTCCCAAGGCCCTCATCTTGAGCTCATCACACTTCTAAGTATTCAATAAATGTTGATGGACTTACTTGGTTCTCTAGGTCGAAACTTCCCCAAAGCAAAGAAGTTAACAAGCCAGGGAGTTGAGGCTGTTGCATTTCTTTGTCTTTTAGGAAAACATCAATAACTAGCTATTAATACTCCCTCAAGCAGCTTGTGCCCAGAGTTTTTCAAGGATTCAAACCACAAAAATACTCACCTAATTGATCACTTCCCAAAATGCATTATGTATGGTAATTTTACTTCAGTTAAAAAATATATAGGAAAGTATTTGTACTATTTGGCTTTGGTGCATGGTTCTCAGAAATTATTTAAGATCAAAAGAAGTCTTGGTGCTTCTTAAGTAGATTGGCTCCCTACTGATTACGTACTGGTTCGGCTCAAAGTCCATCTTATGTTTGTTTTATTCTCACATATTCTGGTGATCTCTTCATTTTTTCAGGGAGGAAAGTGAATTACAGAGAAAGTAAACAACTTGTTTAAGATTGCACAATTGTAGGCTGACTCCACAGCCCATGCTCCTATACACAATCTTCCACTGTCTCATTGCTGGTCACAGTGGGCAGTATGAGAGATGTCAGGGTACAGCACAGCCCCTGCTTCCTGCGAGTTTACAGCCTCATGAGGAGGAGCAAGCAAGCAAGCATCTTCAGCACAATGGATTCACTGCTCGTTTGGACCTCATGCTAGAAATAACTACAAAGAATTTTTTTTTGTAGTTTTGCTTATTTGTATGCAGAGACGTGACAGATAGGGGAAGGGGCAGGGGTAATAGGACAAAGAGGAAGACTAGTTCGGAAGCTCTAACATGGTCCACACAAGAGAAAGCAGCTTCTAGAACAAGGGTGGAGACAATGGTGACTGAGAAGACTGTATTTGAGAGATCATTATGTGGTAAAAATGTCAGAGCTTATGAAATGACAGATTCAAACTCAAAGTCCTGGGCAGAAGCTTCCCATCTGCCAGTTCTGAATCATGTGTTCAAGCCAAGGCTGCTGGGCATGGGAAGAAGTAATGCCCAGGCCCTTCAGCTTCTTCCCGCAGCAAGATATGGGCACTCCTTCCCTCCAAGGGCTCCCATACTCAGGAACACCAACAGGAAAGGAATTCAGGTGCCGGATGGCCAGAAAGGATGCAAATGTCCACTAGTGTGACAGTGAAGTTGCCAAAGAGGATGATTCTCTGACCCAAGCAAACAAGAGGATTGCGGTGTCATTTATTGAGACAGGAAACCCAGAAGGAGAAGCAGGATTAGGAAACAAAGAAAAGAGTTCAGTGCTAGGCATGATGTATCTGAGGCATGAGCGGTCTCCTATTTTATAGAAGTCCTACAACTCATTATAGTAATCCCTTTCATAGCTTTCCATGATTACTAAGAGGAAAAAACAACAGCAGCAAAATCCCCAAGTGATCCACAAGACTCAGAAAAATCTGGCTTCTGATTACTACACCAGATTTGTTTCACACCCTTCTCTGCCTTGCTTGATGTAGGTCAGGTGCACCTGGCTTTCTTTAGGTTCCTCAAATATGTCAAGTCATTTTCTGCCTTAAGACCCTCGTCCATGCTCTTTCCTCTTCCTCGAATGCTCTTTTTCCTTCCTCTTAGTTCAGTATATTTAATCTTCAGATCTCAGATCAAATTTCATTACTATCAGAAGTCTTCTCTAACCTCCCAACTAGAATATTCTTTTAATACTTTGTATTTACTTCTACAGCAGCTATAAATGGTTAAAATGATATAGTGTAACTTTAAAATTTTAAGTTCATCTCACCCACTTAACAAGTACAAAGGCCAAATAAGATTTATCACCACTTGATCCCAATGCCCAGGCAGATGATTCAATATTTACTGAAGAATGAGTTCACGAGTGGGTCAATTAATGATGGAAAGAATAAATGTATATAATGGACTAAGCTTGGAGAATTAGCCCAAAGACACTGATTTAGAACTATCAGCACACAGATGGGAACTTAGGCCAAAAAATCAAATGAAATCACTCAAGAAAGAATGAAGGGAGAAAAGCACTTAGGATCTATTAACTAATAGCCATTAGGCATTTCTTAATATGACTCATGGATCATCCCACATTGGAACCAACTTGAGATTGGATCAAATAACATATTTTTAACCAACTACTCTCAGGTGATTTTTATGCACTCTAAATTCTGAGAACCACTAAACTCAGCAGAGCAATACCTCAACACAGCCCCCAGAAGTTTGTTACAGACCAGAGGCTCTAATGTCCAGGTAAAAAAAGCATAAATATGTTCAAGTAGCTAAAACATGTTGTTGTGCAAAGAGTACCAGAGTAGGATACAAAAGTCCTGGATTGATAATGGTCCCATGACTTGTTGGTTTTACAATCTATATAACTACCAGTAATTACCTTGAGGTCAGAGACTTGGGGAGATTGGCTATAGTCTATCTCATTGATGTTTTATAAGGTTTAAATATATGTGATAATTAACTTTTTAAAATATTAAAATTGTTTTACGTGCTCAGAATGCAATGGGAATATTGAAAACCTTGAGAATTTCCTATTGGTTTCCTTCAAATAGTAGAATACCCCTATTCAAGCATTCAGTGAATTCAATTTTCTGTGTGTGTGTGGTTGCCCAGGAGAGTATGTATTTTTTTTAATTTTTTTAAATGTTTATTTTTGACAGAGACAGAGCCTGAGCGGGGAGGGGCAGAGAGAGAGGGAGACACAGAATCCGAAGCAGGCTCCAGGCTGTCAGCACAGAGCCTGACGTGGGGCTCAAACTCACAGACTGCGAGATCATGACCTGAGTCGAAATCAGACACTCAACCGACTGAGCCACCCAGGCACCCTGAGTATGTATATATTTAATTGTCATCACTAAAGAACAGAAATAGAAAACTAAAACCATCAGCTTTCCACAAGACATCACAGAGCATCAAAAAAGGCATTAAGGGGAACCTTAACCTACCTCTGAGAAAAATGATCATATTCAACTGTCATTTCTTATTGCCACTATTACATGCCATCAACAATTTCTTTTATCACAAGTTACACAGAAATGACACCTGGATAATCATGTTGCCTGTAATAACATTATGTAAAATGGGAGAATGATATGATAGCTTGAATGCTTGCCTATGATTTGAGAGAATAGTTTGTAATTATAGGTCTGCTGACAAATCAGTGCTGTCAGGTAAATCGACATCTTGCCTTATCAGGTCTCCATCGTGTAAAGTTGAATACCAACATTTAATTTCCAAAGTCCTCAACTACACTGTAGTAGTTAGGCACATAGAATCTAGAAGAGAAACACCTAATTCTAAATCTTGGTTCTGCCACATTTTAAAGTAGTTTCTCCCCTTAATTAAGTTACCCTATCTCTGTTTCTTATTTATAAAATAGAGATAATAGTACTCATCTAATAGGGTTATTTGGAGGATTATGTAAATATAGTGTAATATATTTAGAATAGTGTCTAGCACCCAAAAAAATACTCAACAAATGTTATACAATATTAAGCTACCCACCTTATAGAGTTCTTAAGAAAATTAATATGTGTACTTTTGTCAAAATAAGTACCATCGTTTTTAAAGTGTTACCATTGTTGAACTGGGGTAAAAGTGAGGGATAAGTTGAGAGCAATGAGGATTGTTGGAATGAGTGGGGACATGCATTTATTCTAAATAAAAATAAAATGGCATTTCTCAATTTTAGGACCCTTTGGGATTGCCAAACGAGTCCTATCACAGTTGTTTGAATCTGCTGAATGGTAGCCACTTTAGCCTCTGAAGATTTCTTTTATTTGGGTGACTAGCTGAGAGCTGGCATGAACGAAGTTTGATGAATGGTGTACTTGACAAGATTCCATAACATATTTACCTTTAAAAAGAAGGATGGGGATTGCCTGGGTGGCTCAGTTGGTTAAGCATCTGACTCGGTTTCAGCAAGGATCATGATTTCATGGTTTGTGAGTTTGAGTTTTACATGAGGCTGCACAGTCACAGCACAGCACCTGCTTAGGATCCTCTCTTTCCCCTTCTCCCCTGCTCTGTCTCAAAATAAATAACTACACTTTAAAAAATAAAAAGGACAAGCAGCAGCATACTTATAAATTGAAATAAGACACACTAAAGAAGTTCATTACTGCATTCAGTTCTATCTGGTCTTGTAGTCTATGGAGGGAACCTAACTTAATATCTTAAATATGAGGAATAGTCCTATTTGGGGTCAGGGCATCCCAGCAACCTGCGCCTCAGCATCAAATCATTCTGCCCTTAAGGAGACTCAGTTTCTGGATGCTAGTGGAACAATTTGACTTTTTTATCTGTTTCAGAGACTCATTCCTGACTTTGGACCCTAGTTCAGGTAACTAGGTCACCTCCTGATAACTTTCTAGTATATCAATCCCTCTGGGATTTGCTTTTCTCTTACGAGCTCCCACTCTGGGATGTTTAGAGCCTTCCTTAGTTCCTAACCAAGTAACCAAGGCCCTATCAGCGAAAACAACTTCCAGCCCAGCTCAGTCCTCAATACTCTTTGTGCCCAACTCTTCTCTATTCACTCAGTTGACACCCAGAGCTAGACTCCCAGATGGGTTTAATAGTTTTCCATAGTCCAAAATATTATCTCCAGCTGGAAGATTTTCTCTTCTACATTGGACTTTCTAACTTCACTTGCTGAGCTTTATCTCACATCCAGAATTACCCCATTGGGTATAACTGTTCCAGGTCCTAATATCTCCCATTTTAATATAATCAATAACAACTGATTAAGCTATACTTTTCTCTGTCTTACGTCAGAGTTCAGAGCTTTATTCCAAGAAGAAAATTCTCAAGTGAGTCATAATTTCTATAGAATCTTGTTCTGAACTTACATTAAGAACATGAAGAATGACATTAGTAGAACAAACCAAAAAAACCTATTTATCTGAGAATTTGACATAAAACTCTTGAATCTCTGGAATTTGGAAATTTGTACTGCAGTCTCTGAAGCAACACCCCCAGTACAATCTGTAAAGTATCACATTTCATTGGCAGTAAATATTTTCTTGAAAAATGTGTTCCATTTTAGCTTTTCTACAAAGTACTTTAGTTTGGAAGCCATTAATAATTATAAATAAATAATTTGAACTCTACGTTTTTATTTTTAAGAGGGCCTTTGTATATCTTTGTGAATTTCTTTCCTGCCTTCTATAGAAGGCTTTAATTCCTCAAAAACTACTGTTATTAACAACTCTTTATCCCTAATAACTTTTTTCAATGTGACAAGTGTCACCCTTCCAGATTATCTCAACTTCCTAAAAAGGTGATGTATCTCTTAGCCCAAATCATTATTACTCATTTTTTTGTTAAAAGAGATCACTACTACAGCAGCTAACACAAAACTGGCTGACCATGAAGCACATGAGACATGCCCTTTCATGATAAGACAGTTGCAATAGGATGTCACAGAAATAGCATCAGTCTTCGGATTTTGTCAGATGGACATCACATTACATCAATACTCTTATTATAGCTGTATGACCTAGACTCACTTTTGCTTCTCCGAGACTCAAACATCTCATTTTTAAAGTGCAGAGATTACAAAAATCAATCACAGAGATTATATATATAAATTATATTTTAATAGAAAATCATCCCAAGTTTATAGCAAGAATTGAACATCTTAAAATATCTAGAACCAAATCTGATAGGAAAGTATTAAATATGTATTGACTTCTTAACTCTTTCTCTTAGTTCTACCTCACACCAGAGTATATTTTAAAACTTGGCTTCACTTAAACAACAAAAACAAAAAATAAAACCAAAAACTAAACAAATAAGAAAAGGAACAAGGAAAGAAAACCAAAAGAAAAGGAAACCTTTGGCTCCACTTTGACCTAATCTCCTCATATATACCACCATTACTTGTCTCCCTACTCAAAGGGAACTCCCTTTGACTTCCAGTCCTGTATCCTAGAAGGACATCTGTATCTGTGCATTTGGGCTTTATGTCTAGCAAGAAGTAAAGATGCCAGCTGTTTCTGCTCCCCCTAGGGGACCTTGGCCACTTCACTCTTCACAGGTATTCTTTCTAGATCTTCTGTTTCAAAACTCAAAACAATCCCTTTGTATTATAGGTAATTCTAGAATATTAAAAATCAAACCATACTAAACCACAAGTTTATTATATACATTGCATTTTAATGGAACATTTTATACATGGGTTGCCTTCTACCATGACCAGTACTGCTATACTTACTTTAAGGAAAGATCTACTACTACTACTACTACTACTACTACTACTACTACTACTACTACTATTACTCCTCCTCCTCCTCCTCCTCCTCCTCCTCCTCCTCAAGTCTCAAACATGCAACAACAGTAAAATGTAAAAACAAACAAAAAAACATAAAATGTGGGATATGTAGGATGATGGGTGATTCGCTGAATATTTTCTATGACAAAATCTCCTAGAATTTTTCAAATAGCTACTTTCTAAAATTTTCAGTTTACATACACCTTTCAAGGAATATATCTGTTTCTTGCCTATGCTTTAATGAGTAGATATTACCAAAATCTTTCCATAAATGTGATAACCTACTGCTCTGGAGAACTAGGAAATAATTCTTTATTTAAGTTAAGAAAAGTATACCTGTATTTCCTTAGACTGATTCTATCTCTTCTAATTTAAAAAAAAAGAAGAAGAAGAGAGAAAACAACTCTAAATAAATGGGTAGGTGAAATGTTTGCTACACAGTACTCTTTAAATGTGTTCTGATGATCACCTACATCAGAAGCACTTAGGGAGTATATTAAAAAGGCACATCCCACCCCTCCTGGCCTGGACTCTAAAGTTTGAGAAGTATCTCTTGATAGATTTGGGCCAGAAAAGCCCCAAAACGTAGTTGAAATATTATTCTTCTTAAACATTAATCCCAGAATTTAAGTCAATTCCAGAGATTTAATCTTGGAGATGTATAGGTTACATCATCATAGAAAGAATAACTAGGCTTCTCACAAGTGTGATTGACCTAAAGGGGACAAAGTCATATTTTTATTCTTGCCTATTTTGATCATGCCTATTTCATCATGTTAAAATATACAGAATTTAAAAAATGTCCTTTTGATTGAAAGAAAAAGAAAAGTAAATTTATATTCTATGCATTCTCCAGCATTTGTAGAACTATGGTGGAACCATATGGAACATCTTTCAAATATATATGAAAACAGCAAGATGCAGAACATGCGTATATGACATGTAATATCATTTATGTTAAATTTAAAAATAAAGGAGGTATATATATATATATATATATGTTTATAGAGTGTCAAACAAATCATCTTTCTCTGAAGAATAGAAGGAGATGTTAATTTTACTTTTAACCTTGGGATTTTCTGGATTTTCTTTTATTGTGATTTTATGTGTGTGTGTGTGTGTGTGTGTGTGTGAGTTTTATTTACAAGTGCACATATAATTCATCATTAATACATACAATTTTGGATAAATATCCATGGTCCCAAATACAGAACCACAAAATCAAACGTTTATGACATAATCCTAAAAATTTATAATTGTACAACACTTTTTGGGAACAACAAGTACTACAAAAGCTCCCCAGATGATTCTAACAACCAGCCAGGTTGGGAACCACCCGTCCAATGTAATAAAGTCTCAATCTTAGGAAAATATTTTACATTCAACTGCATATCTTTGTTGGAAGCCAAAATATTTCCACAAAACTCTATAGCTATTAGAAAACAAAATGCACACCATGGTAAAAATATCATTAATTATGCTAATCACAGATGTCACAGTCTCTTTCAGAATCTACACACAGCCTGGGAATGGCATTTCAAAACAAAATGAGATTTTCGTTCTGCTAAAAAAATTTACTTCAAACTGATGTTAGACTCTAATTCCACGTCAAGTGTACTCAGACTTCAAATAAATCATCCCTCAAGCTGCTGTCGTACAGTATTTATTGGGCTCTACAAGCCTTGATTTATACGATGTATCAAGGACTTGTAACAGAAAAACTAAGAATGAACTATTTTATATCAAAACCTCAGTGCTTTTCATATTATTACTGTTTTTTAATGAAAATCCTTTAGTTGTAATAAAACTGTGACTAATGTTGTCCTTCCTTTTTGATCATGCTTTTCCACCTTAAAACATGAATACCTAATCTCTGAAGTGAGTTAGCATATGGCTGCTCTAAATAATCAAAATAACCATCTATTTAACTCTGGACCCTCCTCTTACTATCTGTATGACATTGAGTAAGTTATGCAGGTTTTCACCATCTCAGTTTCCTTACCTGTAAAACAGAATCATAACAGAATAATTCCTATTGGTGTTGTAAGAAATAAAAATAAACAAATAAACTGCCTGGAAAGTATCTGGTATGTACTAGTACTCAATAATAAGCTTTTACTAATTCAAAAAGATATATGCACTCCTATGCTTACTGCAGCATTATTGATAATAGTCAAGTTATGGAAACAATACAACTGATGAATAGATAAGGAAGATGTGGGGTGTGGGTGGGGGGAGTGGGTGGGGACACACACTCACACACAGTATACAGGAATACTACACAGCCATAAAAAGAATGAGTTCTTGCCATTTGTGACAACATGGATGGACCTAGAGGGTATTATGCTAAATGAAATAAGTCAGACTAAGAAAGATAAATACCATACAATTCCACTCATTAGTGGAACCTAAAAAATATAAATAAATGAATAAATGAACAAACAAAAAACAGAACCAGACCTGTAAATACAGACAACAAACTGATGCTTGCCAGAGGGAGGGAGTTGGGGGAATAGACAAATTGGGTAAACGGGAATGGGAGATACTAGCTTCAAGTTATGGAATGAATAAGTTATGGGAATAAAAGGTACAACATAGGGGATATAGTCAACGGTACCATAATAACATTGTATGGTGACAGATGGTAGCTACACTTGGGGTGAGCACAGTATAATGTATAAACTTGTCCAATTACTATGTTGAACACCTGAAACTAATGTAACATCATGTATCAACTATACCCAAATTTATAATTTTTTTAAATGTAAGAACTTTTAAATAAATTTTAAGTAGTAATAACAAGCTTTTATTTCAAACCATACTTCTAAACTCTCAAAACATAAAGTCATAGTCTTACGGGCCACACTTTGGATTTGACTTTGAAACTTGTTGTGCTTTCTATTTGGTATACTGTTCCCCTTGATTCAGCATTCATCCAACACATATTAACTCAGTGACTACTCCATATAAAGCACTGGTCTAGGCACAGTGCAAATGAAAGAATGAAAACAACAAACCTCTCACCTTTAGAAGACAATTTAGAAGAGAAAATGAGAAACTGTCAGTATGTAAGGTAGAAGCTAGTGCCATAAAAGGCAGGTATCTGAGAATTCAGAGGAGACAATAGTTAATTCCAGCAGGACTGGAGGTAAGGGATCCAAGAGTCACTACCATGGCGTGGGGTTCAGGCCAGCTACACAAAAGGTACCACTCAGCAGGGCTCAGCAACAAGGGAAGAATATGACCTCATCGAGTTTTTGGCTATACACATTACAAAATCCTTTCCTCACTGGCACACTATTCAAGGTGAAAGTTCTCAAAAACACTATGACCAAATATCCATGCATATAAACATTGGGGTCTTTAAAATTCCTCTTTACCAGGACCCTGAAGACAGAAGTTGAAATCAATTAAATTTATGAACTTCTAATTCCATAAAGCTCTATCAGGGAAACAGCATCCTATGGAGTTTTATAGCAAGAACTCTACAGTCTAATCTTGGCAGATTAGTAATGGAAAAAGAAAAAAAAAAAACAGCTCTGCTACCTAATGATGGAGAGCCTCTCCATGGTAGTCATGGAGAGAAAAATCTATTGGCATCTGCCCAAAGCCCAGTAAGCAGATGGCCATGGGCACAAAATCCATCACGACAATTGGCACCTCACTGGAATGCTCTGAGCAGTCAAGGGGCCTGAAAAATGCCCTTCTTTGGCTGCCCTTCCTCCTGAGGCATATTGGTGGCACAGGAGGGAGACAACTGCCTGACTGCTGCCAAAGGAAGAAAAGATGGCCTTTAAAATCTAGGCTACTGCAGCCTCCTGGGTAGTCAATCTGGTGCCTTTCAAGCAACCAGAGAGTATCTTAAAGATGTGTGTCTGATTTCCTTCAGGATAAATGATACCCAACAGATTCCATTCAAAGCTAGCTCAAGGATAACACTCCAAGCTCCAAGATGGCAAAGGGGTCTAGGCGCTCTATAGCGAGGCCCAAGATATCAGGTATATGGCACAACATTGTTTTACCTATTTTCAGATTCTTAAATTGGTGATGTGCAGTTAACTAAGTGTATTTCTGTTCTCTAAGGAAAAGTGCCACTGGACTATTAAGGTTGTTAACTACTCGAAGGGTCAATACTCCTAACAATCTACTTTGTAGATTTTGCTACTTTGGAATTTTTTGTTTTTAATATAATTTATGGTCAAATTGGTTTCTATACAACACCCAGTGTTCATCCTAACAAGTGCCCTCCTCAATGCCCATCACCCACTTTCCCCTCTCCCCCACCCCCCATCAACCCTCAGTTTGTTCTCAGTATCCAAGAGCCTCTTATGGTTTGTCTCCCTCCCTGTCTGTAACTTTTTTTTCCCCTTCCCCTCCCCCTCCCCCATGGTCTTCTGTTAATTTTCTGAAGATCCACATGAGTGAAAACATAAGCTAATTTGGAATTTTTAAAAGTTAATGAAGATCAACTTTTTGAAATTTATAGTTTTGGATTTTTTATAATATTGCCTAACATTTCAGATACTTTAACCACCTGGCATTAAAACATCCATTAAATCACAATAGACACATAATCAAGCACACTGGTTAGTCTTAAGATGCCCTTAAGTAGACCTACCTGAATCCACATGTTGGCCTTTATCCCAAGAAACTATTAACTGAGTTTCAGTAATAAGGATATCTAAATATTAAACATCACTCTTAAATAAGATAGTTATTATTCCAGAATGGATTATTATTTGCATAAAATTTTGACTACTCTGCACATTCACGTTGGCTTTAAATATAGTTGAGAACTGCCTCCTGAAAACAACAAAGTCACAGCCAGTGCACCCAAGATCCCTTTAACTCATGTTGTTCTTTAAATAAATTACATAATCCTAATTGTTATTTCGATTGCCTTAAGGCCTGAAACAGTTTAACAATAAAGGTATCTGACTATTCAATAACCTACCCCATCAACAAGAAAATCACCAGTTTTAAGGAATGTCTAACAACAAATTTGTTCAAGACAAAGATGCTGTCATCAGCTACTGGCTGAGGAAATTGTTATATTATTTCATAATGGCAAGGACAATTGATCATCTTAATATATACCTTTAAGAAATGTTATGTAAATACATTAAAGACTACAATTCCATAAATAAGGACAACTTTAACAATATAAAATTCATTACAACTGAGATAATATCAAACTACCCTGAAGATAAAAGTGATAAGCATGAAAATAACATAAATGGTAAGAGATTGGGGTAAGTGCAGGTGAAGTTTGGTAGAAAATAAAAAGTCAAAAACACCTATTTACAAGTGGCTAGTTTTCAAAAGTGGATGAACCAAAATTGTTCCCTCGGAAAAATCAAGTAAAATTCTTAAGTAAGAATTTTATAAGAATAACTCTTTTCAGTATCATAAGGGGGGAAGAGACTTCTCTTTAGGAGAGAACTTGACTCATTACTGACTCCTCTTCAAAGAGTGCTTTGTGACCATTCAGTCATGGCCTAGGGTTTTGGCTATACTGTACTCCCTCAGCTTCATCAGTAAGCAGTGATGGAGGCAATGGTCCTCCATGGGACTGGCTAGGGTTGGCTGTGCATATCCACCTCCCCCTTATGGCAGGCTTCAAAGTATAGATTTGATGGGAGGGGTAAAACTGGAGTCTATGGTTCCTAATTCTTTAAAATTATAGCATTCTCCTCATCCTTGTAAACCTAATAGAACCAAAAAGTAATTCCGGGTTGCTGTTCGATTTCACTTGCCCCCCCCTTTTTTTTCCTTTTGATGACTGATGCCACAAAGTTAGTTAATATGAAATGGGGTTTGTTCCTAACCCTAGCAGAGAAATCTGGGCTCATTTTAGTATGACCTATTTGAAAACACCCTGATTTTAAATCATCAAGCCCAACTTGTGGGAGGAGCAGAGTAAAATAATACCCTTCTCAGAATAAACATGCAAATTTCTTGCAAATACATTCTTTCTCCCAAGAGTAAATACAGAACATACTCTAAAGAAGCACCACCCAACGTTAAAATACAACTAGCTCAAAATGTAGCATGTAAACATGAGTACCTCCAGCCAGGATCTTCTCTTCTAATTCTGCCATTTGTTTCTTATAGGCTTTTAAAGCTGCTTCTTTGAAAGAAGGACGAATTCTCTTTGGCTTTATGATTTCCATGGGCTGTTCAGGGATGTTTTGGTTTTCATCTTCTTTTATTTCCATTTCAGCTGATGTTTCATTTAATGGCTCCAATCCTCCTTCACTAACCATATCATCTGCCTGCACGTCATAACCCTCATCTTGTGGGGTTTCATAAGGTGTTTCATATGAAGGATGATCGTATACCTGCATTTGTTCATCTGTTTCAGTCATACTAGTCCTGTTTTCTAGCTTTGCAAGGACTTGTTCCATCACTTCAACATAATCTGTCTCATTATCAGCGACTGGTTCACTATAGTCCTCCTCATCCTCTGCTTTGTAGTAAAAAGGCTCTGTGTAGACATCAGAATCAAGGGTGGTACTTGACTCATTTGCAGTTGATTGGGATAATGTCCGAAATCTCCCCATTAAGGAAGAGCCACTATCTTCATACCCACTGAGACTCTGTGTGCTTTTGTTCCATACCACTTCCAATGCTGATTTAGCTCTCTGTAATGTAGATCCAAATTTTGGGAAACTGAAAGCCTTATCAGAAAGGTCAATACTTAATCGACTATGCCAAGATTTGGGTGGGGCATCCTCTGAATCATCGCTTTGCAATTCACTTTGACTTCGATACATCATGGACAATTGGTTTTGATTTTGGTACAGATCATTAGAATTTGCTTCCTGGTAAGAATCATATTGGCCAACCCATTGGCCTTGTGGTTCATTATCCAACCCAGGGCATGGAGATGAATTGTCATCTTGGGTTAAATCATAGCTCTCAGAGTCATCCTGAAAGTCACGCTGGCCCTTTCCCAAGTCTTCTAGGTCTTTATTGTAAACATCTAGTTGTTGATCAGATAGACTGTTTGTGTCATAGTCAAAAGCTTCCTGGGTGGATGAATCTAAACCTAAATCAGTGCCTTGCTCTACTTGATTCCATTCCTTCCATGGAGAAAGATCCTCATGTAAAGAGAGCTGAGAATCACTGTAATGACTTCGGTCCCCAGATGCACATACCATACCATTACTCATTCCACTATCCACAGTTTCTGTGTTCTCAATTTCACTCTGCCCTTGGACACCCTGAAGTGCCCCTTTCAAATGTTGATTCTGAGGACTGTCATACAAGGTGGCTGTGCCCTCCTGCTTCCTCTGCCAAAGTTCTCGGTCTGAAGATGACAGGAGGGAGCTTCCATTAGTTCTAGTGAAAAACTGATTTTCTGAAAAATCCTCTGAGTAAGATTGACACAACTTGGAAAAATCTGATTCAGAACGACTAAGTTTAGCAGTGAAAAAATCACTCTGTGAATGCCAGAGGGGTGTAGCATCTGCATAATGGGTTGTAGTTTGTTTTTCCAAATTATCTGATTCTGGCAATTGTGAGGAAATTTTATCATAATCAGACTTACTTGAAATTCTGCTGCCACTAGCAGTTTTATTCTTGGCTCTTGAATTGTGTGATTTTGAACTTGACTTGGAAGTACTTCCTTTTGTTGGAAACTCTGACTTGGAAAGCACAGCATAACTATTTCTATTGAGGTCAGATTCCAGCTCTCCATCACTGTCATCAGGTGACTGCCAATTATTCTTCTTGCTTTTGGGCTCTGGAGTAGACAGCTTTATATCCATGCTTTCATATGTCTGGGAGGATGGTATCCCTCTTTCTTTTCTTTCTCTTATGTCATGAGTAAGAATATCTGTTGAGATTCCAATGCCTGTTCCTTTGAGTTTGTATGATTTTTTTAATACAGAATCTCTTTGCTGAGGGGTTTCAAAGTACACGAGTATGGGTCGAGGCTTTGCATTTGGGCAGTCCCTCTGGTGTCCTATCCTTTGAGCAAATTCAATTTTAATTGCATTTGGTACATCTGAAAAGCCCATTCTATCTACTAGAATTTGATATACCACACTTTCAATGTATTCAAATCTTTCTTCAGGCACATTTAGAAACCTCAGGCTTGCCTTGCTACCCATATGACCTAAATGTTTAATATAATCATGAATGTCTCTGGTTTCCCTCCGAGATTGGACAAAGCCTGTACGTAGCTGCTCAATTTCACTTTGCACAACCTCCACACTGCTGGAGATCTCATCTATGGAATGCTTGAGAGCATTGACATGCCCTCGTAGTTCAGAGAGTTCCGTTTCGATCTGACTTATCCCCTGAAGTTCCTTAAAGATCATTTCCATGACATCATGTGTTTGGCTAATGCAGCCAGAGGAACTGAATCCTGGCTCGAAGGCATTTGTCTTTGGGTTCCGTGCAGTTCTGTCCAAAGATTTACTTCTTATTCCCCAGGTTTTCTTCATTGTGCTCAACTCTGAATCTGATGAAACACATTCCTGACTCTTTTTCCATTTTCTCAGTTTGCGTAAAGCTCCTAGCTTTAAGCTATGTAAAGTGCGTTCTCCATCAGAACTGCCCTCAGAGGGGGCCAGGCTGCTTGAACTCTTTCTATTGCGTCTAACTGGCATTGTGTGTGTTGACTGTGCCTGGTTTTCTGTACTACTCCTTAGTTCGTTGAGTGATTCTGAATAGGAACTCTCAATTGAAGATAACTCTTGAAGCAGATCCTCATTATCACTGTTAGTTACATTAATATTCTTTTGTAGGCCATTGGCGATAGCTACTCGGTAGCTGAATGTTGGTGAGAGGGAAAATTCTTTATTAGTCTCGTCTTCTTCAGTGGATAAGTTGCGAGTAGATGAACACTTCGCAATCTTCTTTACAGTGCTTTTTAAGGTATTAGAAAATTTAGGGGTTTTGGTCTGGCCAGCAGTAAGAAAGTCTTGATCCTTTTTGTGCTGACGATTCTCTTTTTTTTTGGTTGTATTTCCCAGTTTCTTTGTAAACATTCCTTTGCAAAGCTTATGTATGTAAGGTAAAATCAGGCTCTTGAAAAGATTAACCACCATGGAGAGCAATTAGTGCAAGTTTTCCTGCCCCAAAGTAGTAAACAAAGTATCAGGATGAAAATCTGTAAATCCAAGGCAAGCATCTCTGTTCAGATGTTCTGTGGATTACTGAAACTACCAAGAATGGCAGCCATGGTTCTGCTGCAGTGTCAATGTCCTGTGACAACCATAAGCAAAGCTCCATTTATGAAAGACATTCTCTCCCGGAGAAGGGGTTTCAGGAATCTCTCTCATTTCCACATATCTTCATATAGTGTCTAAAAGAAAGAAATGTTGAAATGATTATCAGAATTCAATTCTAGATTAATCCCATTTCTAACATATTTCTGAAGTAGTCAAGATACACAGTGTATGAAATATTGCTGAGGGAAGCAGAGGAGTATGTGAATTTCAGTACAGAGTTATTTTTAAAATAACTATAAAGCAAATTGGTACCAATAACTACATTAAAGTTATATTTTTCTTTTTAAATCATTAATTAGGGGACACAACTTACACAGTAATAAAAGGTAATAATAGCTATTTAGAAAAGGCTGTGTAAGATTATAGGCCAATTTAAAAAGCTATATTAATGACATATTATCTTTTCCACTTTGTTTCCTTTTCTAAAATTCCATTTACACAAACCTAAGCATTTAAATTTAAATTTTCCTCCAATCTAGACATTTAAAAGTCATCAAATTCATATTATTCATATATGTAAGCCCTTCTCTTGTTCAAATAATATTTTACTTTTCTAGATATTGAGTGGGAATTTCTTAAATAATAAAGTCATCCAAGTGAGAAATATTTCATATAATGAAATAAATACCAAGAGAAAACATATTTGAAAACATGCTTGGATTTAATATATCCAAGTTTTGAGAGAACATGACTTGAAAGAGTTGAGCCATCCCAATCAACTGGTACAGCCTTGTGGCAAATGGCAGGGAACCCATCTCCAGGGCAGATAGAGTACCAAATTACAAAAGGAAATTGTGTCACAAATAAAAGTTACCTACTGATAATCAAAAATTGGTTAGGTAGAACTCGTCCAATGAGTTGATATTTTATAATGCAAATGACCACACCAGTAACTAATATTTACGATGGTTAATTTTGTGAATTACATGAAGTAAAAGAAGAGAAAAAGAGAGAAAAAGTTTACATTAATTTTCCTGGTTCAATAGTACCACACCTTGTATGCTGTAGGTTCTAAACAAAATTTTGTGGAATTGAGCTGAACTGTTTTACAGCTGAAAGAAACCACAAAAATACCAGTAACAGCCAAATTAAAAAAAAAAAAAAAAAGAACTGGCTTAAGGGTACAAAGTTCCAGTTACGAAAGATGAATAAATCCTAGATATCAGCTATACAGCATAGTGCCAATAATTAATACTGTATTGTATACTTACAATTTTTGCTCAACAGGTAGATCTAACATTGAACTACATATTTGAGTGGATAAATAATCTATGTAATTCTTTAAAGAATACATCACCAACTGCATATTGTTCTAGGAGCTGGCTGGCTATCAGCTCCCTCTCCTTAGAAATCTGCCATTTTTACCTCACTGACATTCTGCAGGGACTTGAAGGGAAAAATGCTCTGGCCAGGAGACAAGCTTCACAAGAAGAAGCAAGGCAATGTAAATGAGAATGGGAAGCATAAAGATGGAGGAGAGACACATTCTAAAGAAGTCCTTGTCTTCTGGGTCTCATAAACTATTAAGAGTCTAATTCCTCTTGTCTGAACCAGTTTGGTATTCACTCATAATTATAAGTCAGGACCTGCTTTCCACTTCTGTAAGTGTCAAGAAATTGACTACTAAATTAAAATTTAAAAAGAAAATACTTTTTGTACCCCTTGACAAACTTTTCTTGCGGAAAGAAGACTTTGGCAATTGGCAGTAGGGTAGGTAAATTATTTTAAAACTAACTTTCATAGAATAAACTACTCTAATCAGCATTCAACTCATGATCCTGAGTCTATCATACCTCAAAAAAGTGCTTACTCTTTGTTTAAATGAGAGCAACAATTTTGTTAATGCTTCTGACATTTCATGAAATCATTATACATTTCCTGACCTGCATTATTTGTTCAGAACTATTGTTCTAGGCAATAATTGTTGGAAAATTTTTAATCAGGAAAATTCAACTTGAATTGAAGCCATGCCTCAAAAAACATGAACCCAAGGGCATGCGTCCACTGTTGTACCTACATACCTACTTGCTCTATATTCCGACCACATAGAGTGACTTAGTATTCACTAAGGGCTCTATGATTTTTCACACCTTAGTAACTTTTCTATTCTCTACCTAACATACCACTAGTATCTTGCCCACCCTGTCTGTAAAAATTATATTTAAAGTCCAGAATCATTTGTCCTGTGAAGTCCTCGCCAGTGTCCCAAACTGAGCGTTTCACTCTCTCTGCCACACACCCACAACCCAGTTCATAGGCAATTAGAACTCTTCTGTATTACAGTCTTATTTCTTTCTCCATTCAGTAGATCTTCCTTAAGGGTAAAAATTGTAACTTGTCCTATTGTAAACATCCTGTATTCAGCACACATGATAAGCACTCAATAAATGCTTACTGAAGAACTGGCCTAGGGGCACCTGGATGGCTAAGTCAGTTAAGCATCTGACTGCTGCTCAAGTCATACCTCGTGGTTCGTGAGTTTGAGCCCTGTGGCAAGCTCTGTGCTGACAGCTCAGAGACTGGACCTGCTTTAGAGTCTGTGTCTCCCTCTCTCTCTCTGCCCCTCCCCCGCTCCTGATCTGTGTCTCTCAAAAATAAACATTAAAAAAATTAAAAAAAAAAAAAAAAGAACTGGCTTAAGGGTACAAAGTTCCAGTTACAAAAGATGAATAAATCCTAGATATCAGCTATACAGCATAGTGCCAATAATTAATACTGTATTGTATACTTACAATTTTTGCTCAACAGGTAGATCTGCATTAAGTGTTCATATCACAAAATACACTTTTAAAAAAAGTGGATAAAACTGATGAGTATGTTTATGGCATAGATTGTGATGATGGCTTCACAGGTGTGAACTTATTTAAAACTCATTTTTTTTTTTTAACGTTTATTTTTAAGACAGAGAGAGAGCATGAACGGGGGAGCGGCAAAGAGAGAGGGAGACACAGAATCAGAAGCAGGCTCCAGGCTCTGAGCCATCAGCCCAGAGTCCGACATGGGGCTCGAACCTACCGACCGCGAGATCGTGACCTGAACTGAAGTCGGACGCTTAACCGAATGAGCCACCCAAGCGCCCCTAAAACTCATTTTAAAGAAAAAGAATTGGCCTTCATTTTAGCCACTTAAATATCTTCACCTGGTTGCCCAAAATTAAACTCCATCTAACCTAGTTGTTTTCATGAATTATTAATCTCAATTATTATCATAATTACTACTTCCTTGAGACATATACTCAGGAGTCATTCCAGCTCCCCTATGGTTCATCCCATGTCCACACTGATGGAATATATCATCTCATCCTTTGAGTAATACCTTAGTTCTGAACTCCACAATTTCTCATCTGAACTATTACCATTGTATTCTATATGGTCTTCCTGACTCGAACTTGGCCCTTCTCTCCAATTTTCCTAAGATTAATCTATAAATCCTCCTACCTAAAATGCTGACAGTTTTAACTGGTGTATTTCCTGTCACTACCACAAGCACATTTGCCCCATTCATGATGAGGTAGTAACAGTTCCTTGATTACCATACCATTAACTCACCAGTGTGCTTTGTCTATGCTGTTCATTCTGCCTCCCATCCTTTCTTCTTTACTTCACCTCCGCATGTCTCTCTCATGAACATCTCTAAAAAATCTACATATCCCAGACCCAGCAAGGATCAACATCACCCTGTTTGACCTCCTCGGAGTCAGTGGCTCCTCTGGTGTGCTCCCAAGGGCCTTGAATGTACCTTTGTTATGGTAACTCTTACAGCAATTATTTATGTAAAATGTGTTAACTGCATCTCTCCCAGAACTGTGAACTCTTGGAGATGTGAAGTTGTGTTTTATTTAACTTTAAATATCCATTTTGCCTGATATGTAGTAGACTCATAATGTTTGTTGGACATATGAGTAAGTATATAAATGAATGAATAGACAAATAATAAGTCCATGAGTTAATAGATGAATAATAGAGATCCAAGAAGGCTAAGATGGCTGAGCTGGACTTAATCCAGAGAAAGACAAGCAGTGTGAGCAGAGGTCATTTATCACAAACACTCATGCCCTGTCCAAAGAGGGAGAAAGATCCACCCTGAAGAAAGATAAGGAAAAGAGGGAGAGGAGTCTGGATGGACAAAATGCTGACAGAATGTGACAAGTTTTGAAACTTAGGTTGAGAAGTTCCATTTATGAGGAAGGGAGAAGGGGGTCAAGGAGATGGGGAGAGACCAAGATATCATATGTTTCTCAACTACTTGAATTCAAAATCTTATACTTACCCTCCAATTGTGTTAACTTCAGTAACACAGCCACATATTAATTTTGGTAATAAATTCTAGGGTTAAGATTAAAGGTTTTGAGGAGATCTTTGAGAGACATTGAAATACCAGAGTAGGTTGTTATGGAAAAATAATAAGAATATTTAATTGTTACTTACTATGTGTCAAGCACCACATGTGTATAATTTTCTAAAATTTACCTCATTTCATTTCCATAATTGTGTGAAATATGTATTATTATTTTCCAGGTAAGAAAGCTAAAGTTTGAAGTTTTTTTAGGAAATTTGACTTAGGCCATGCAATTAACAAGAAACACAACCTGACTCCAACCCCAGATTTGGATTCCAAGTATATAAGCTCTGAAAGTAATACTAGGGTAGAATATAAAGTAAAATATTTTTGCAGGTATGTTAAATTCATTTTGTTAGAGAGCTATTTACTATGACTATAAAGCTAGGTACCCTACTGGGCTAAAAGAGCTAATGAACCTTTAAACAGTAATGTATTGCTAAATCCTTACCAGAATTAAGTTAAAGCATTTTCAGATCAATAAACAATTTTGTTTCTTACCAAACACATGAAAGTAGGTGAACTGGGTATTTATGTATCAAATTTTTTTTCAATAAAAATGTTAAAACCATAAAGTGATTAAGAGGTTTACCCTAAGCTAATAAATTATCTTTAGAAAATAAACAGAAAGACCTATTTTCCCAAGAATGAAAGTCAAATGAATTGTGTCTTCTTTAAATTTTTCTTTCAATGTTTGTTTATTTTTGAGAGACAGAGTTTGAGTAGGAAGGGGCAGAGACAGAGGGAGACATAGAATTCCAAGTAGTCTCCAGGCTCTGAGCTGTCACCACAAAGCCTGACACGGGGCTAGAACCAACAAACCCTGAGATCATGACCTGGGCCGAAGTCAGACACCCAACCGACTGAGCCACCCAGACTCCCCTGTGTCTTCTTTATTTTTGATAATTAGATATGTGATTTCTTCACCCAACTATAGCCCATTTATATTTTTTACTTACTCCCATTGCTATTTTCTGAGTAAATGATGACATCTAGTATGAATACTTCTTTAAGAACTTTGGAACCTACAAAGTACTTCTGTGTATATCAACTCATATGATTTGCATGGTAACCTAATAAAGTTATTATCTGCGGTTTATGTTTGAAGGTGGTAAATCTCAGAGTTGCTAAGGTAGGTGCTTGGGCCTCTGGACTCAAAAACTTGCTTCCTTCACTATAGTGACATACATTCTTCTTACTTTAGACAATTAATACAGCAATAGCTTACTGACCAACTACAGTAATATTTCACACCATTCTAAACCATGCCACATGCTGATTTCCATCTAAACTTCCTTAAATGCTATTTTTTTTCTTCTTTGTCTCCAACTACAGACTATACCAACTCTACACTAGGCCACTTTATGGTTCCTTGGATGCACTAAAGTATTCTTTCATTGTTTCTTTTATTCATGTTCTTCACCTTGCCTAGAACGTCCTCCAGTTTTACTGATCTCAATCATTTAAAGGATAGATCAAAACTCATCTTTTCCACAAAATTTTCTTTATTTGGTCATCTTCTTTATTTTCATATAATTTTTATAACCTGAATCATGATATTCAGTCTTTATTTATTCTTCTAAACTATTTATCACATAGCTCTCTTACACGTTTTCCATTTTTAATGCTTATTTTAGGTCATACTCCATCCTGAGGGCTTTGTATATATTACTACATTAATGTTTGATTGTAAGCTCTGCAAGAGATAGTGTTATTAACCCCCATTTTACAGATGAAGAAACTGAGAAACTGGGAACTTGAGTAGCTAGCCCAAAGCCACACAGCTAGCAAGTTATGTAGATAGATTGCAAACCAAACTGACTGGCTTCAGTCCTTAGTCATAAACACCACTATACTGTAAAGCTGATCAGAACCAAAGTTAGAGAAAAAGGCAATTACCTATGTATTATGCTTGAAGAACTGCCCCGTCAAGAAGAATCTACTCTAGTTTCTTATATTAGAGTTTTATTCCCTTTACTTAAAATTTTGGTTCTTGGGGCACCTGGGTGGCTCAGTCAGTTGAGCATCCGACTTCGTTTTGGACTCTACGTTTTGAGGCTTATCAGCCATTCTGTATCTTGGTATAAATGGCTTATTAGAATATTCCTCAAGAATAGGAGGGAGATTGGGGTGCCTGGGTGGCTCAGTCAGTTCACATCCAACCTCAACTCAGGCCATGATATCAGTTCTTGAGTTTGAGCCCCACATCAGGCTCTTGTGCTGACAGCTCAGAGCCTGGAGCCTGCTTCAGATTCTGTGTCTCCCTCTCCCTCTGCCCCTCCCTCCTCTCAAAAATAAACAAACATTAAAAATTAAGAAACAAAGCATATGAGGGATATCACAAAGAGGGAGACAAAAAAGAAGCTTGGGGATGGAATGAGTCTTCTACCAAAGGAGGGAAGTAGAAGGGTAGGTCAGAGATGAGAGACTGAGAACCTTGCAATAAGCTTTGCCCTCTTACTCTCTCGTGCATGGCCTTGCCCTCTTCCTAGCTATGCTGCACATCACTTGAGGATAAAAACTATGTTTATCTTAGTCTTTGCAACTTCTGCCCACTTACATGCATGGATAGTAAAGCATAAGTGTCCTGGCTTACAGATGTGCAACTTGGAATGCTATCATCCCAGAGATAAGTGCGTTTTTTGTTTTCGCTTCAAAAAATCCATCCTTCCCCTCTCCCAGACAAAATCAGATGTGGAAACCCAATGATACAATTAGTAAAGCAGAGCTCCTTGGGTTGAATTAAGGGAATAGGACTGGAGTCCCATGTTACCTGCTGCTTCCACATCAGCTACAGCCCATATAGCCTCTCTACAGGATCCTAGGGCTTGGGGAATACAGTTTGAGAAGTGCTAATCCTCAAATTAGGCACAGCATGAAATGAAAACCCAGAAAGGTCAAAATACTAACCTAAGTTCACACAGCAGAGATGGAACAAAAACGCAGGTCTCCTGCCTCAACTTCAGTGTTTTATTTTTCTCCCTGTGCTGTTTTGCCTTCCTCTAAAGGAATCTCATCCAAGGGGCTGGCAACTTCCTACTGTGCCCAATGTTCTCTGATATGATAATCTGACTCCTAAATAATTTGACTTTTACCTTGATTCTCTATAGTCAAGTCTGTAATTTTCTGGAACTAGAAATCCTTTGATGTTAAAAGAGATTTCTAAAAGGAAATCTTGTGAGCAATTTCGACATGTTGGAATTCTATTAGAGATTTAAGCTGTGTAAAGTAAGGCCATTGAGGAAGAATACCCATTCTGGAAAAAAAGCCATTACTACTTCTCATGTTTTTCACATCTGTGTCCCACCAGGTTAGATGGACACATTATCAGCCTAGTGTTGTCCAATGCCTAGGCAGGGTCCCCGACTCCTGTAAGACAAATCACCTCACACACACACACACACACGCACGCGCACACACACACACACACACGTGCTTCCTCAACACTTTTTGGTTGTTTCTATCCAAATGCGCAATGTCTACTTCGTCTTCAGTATGTTAAAATAATTACTTTGTGCTCCAAAGAACCTCACAAGGTAAAATATTACTCTCTTTTTAAAAATAAGAACACCAAGTTTCAGAGATCCTAATTTACTCAACACTACTCAAGTGAGAGGGCTAGAAATTTAACAATTTCTGCATGATTTGAAACCATACTACTTCACATTGTTCAAAGCAAAATGCCATCAGTTCTATCAGAGCACCTCCATCCTTGCTGAGGAAGAGGTATATTCTACTTGGTGCCCAGTTGAATTCCAGTGTACACCATTCATTAATTTAGGAGGGGAGCACATGGTGGAGGCTTAAGCCAGTCTGCTCTGAACCATAGCTCTGCTACATACAAGCTGAACACCATCAACAGAGTTTAACCTCTCTGTTCCTCAGCTTCCTCATCTGGTAAGTGAGATAATGGTACCAACTTCCTCATGGTGCGTAATGACTAAATAAAAATTACAGTAGTTCTTGTAATATCAGAAGTGCTCAAAATATTATTGTCATTAATAAGTAAAAATAGGGGCAACTGGGTGGTTCAGTTAAACATCTGACTCTTGGTTTCAGCTCAGGTCATGATCTCACAGATAATGAGTTAGAGCCCAGCACTGGACTCCACTCTGATAGCGTGGAGCCTGCTTGGAATTCTCTCTCTCTGCCCCTCCCCTGCTTGCACACGTGCTCTCTCTCAAAATAAATAAATTTTTTCATTAAGTAAAAATAAGATTTCCATCTGAGGAGACCTTTTCTCCCCTCCCAATCCTTGCCCAACTGTAGGGCAGTCAAGAAAGCTCCACTGTAACATAACCTCTCTTCTCTGTTAACTTCAACTAATGAAAATTGGCCAATATTTTTTTCAAGGTAGAGTAAGAGTCATACTAGCTCTAAAGGTTTACAAAGAAGATAATAATTTGTAGTGTCCTACCTAGTTAAAAGTTAAGTCTTTAAAATGTTAAATATTCTAAAGGGATAGCTAAGAAATGCACAGTGGTTTTACTGTATTTTATTAATTCTAAGACATACATTTTCACAATTTAACATTTCTGAAACTGGGATTGGGACCACAGAAATTCTTTGTGTTCTTCACGTATGGACCACAAATGATATGACTGATTTCTTTGTAATGTTTGCAAGATGTTTGAGATAATTTGATAATAACACATCTATCTTATTTCTTCGTGGGATGCACTGTTTGGTTCTTTAATCTCCATTTTGTTCCTCATCACCCCTCTGTTACCCTCAACAAAATGCTATTTAAACCAAAACTCATTAAGTCAGCTGGAGTGTCTTGAATTTCTTACTTAGGTAGTTGGATTCTACATTCAGGTCAAGCAACATCTCCCTGCAGAGGTCTCCCTGATGGCCCAGGAAAGAACTAATGTGTTCCTCCATCTGTGTCATAAGCTCATTTGGACATAATGGATACATTCTCTGAAGTATATGCGCAATCTTAGTATACTGTATTACATATATTATAGCACATATTGTGAGGTAATATAATCCCTCATGTTCTTCTTAATGGAATATATGAAGGTACCTGATATTTAGTAGCTATTTAGTTTTCATTGGAAATAAAATAAATTCATTTATTATCATTAATCTCCTCAACCATGAATAGAAGTCAACGTAATGTTAGTAAGACAGAAGAGGAAAGGAGTTATACTCTTCTTGATTTAAGTTTAATCCTTTCCTAGAAGAAGTAATTATCACACATTCTGCACAAGTAAAGTTCACATTTCTAAGTTATTACTGTATTTCTACAAGAACCATCTATACAATAAAGTATTTCCGCCAAAAAAAAAAGTCTTATGCTAAGTGGTACATTGATTAGACGTCCACATGTCTAATTAATGAAATCTAAAGATCTCTGCACCTTGAGTGTCTCAATAAAAATCTGTTCACCAAGTACTCGTCATAGATGATTAGGTATTTCTAGCTCATTTTACTCAGTTTTATTACTTTTGATCTGTCCAAAAATTCATCTAGTGCCAAGAACACATCCTTAAAAGTAATACAATGGCCTAGTAAATAGCAACCATTTCAAAATTATTTCTAATTGGCCAATGAGGATATGCAATTTGTTCTACATCAGAAAAATGTAAATTAAAAGAAAATAGGAGATACTATTTTGTAGAGACAAAAATGGCTCAAATTTAAAAAGATCAGCCATTTCAAGTGCTGGAAAGAATGTGGAACAACTGGAACTCTTAGGCATTACAGAAGACAATGTAATATAATTACTCTAGAAACTATGTGGCAGTTTCTTATAAAGTTAAACCTAATACTTATACTATGACCCAGAAATGCATTCCTAAGTATTTACCTGAGAGAAATTAAGATATGTTTTCCCAAACTTATAGAAGAATTTCTAAGATACCTTTATTAATGAAAGCCAAACAGTGGAAAACTACCCATCAGGAGAGTGGATACACCAATTACATTATATTAAAATAACGGGGCACTAATAAGCAATAAAAAGAATGACCCAAAATGTCACATGAATCTCTTTTTTTTTTTTTTTTTTTTAAATTTATTTATTTTTTAATATATGAAATTTACTGTCAAATTGGTTTCCATACAACACCCAGTGCTCATCCCAAAAGGTGCCCTCCTCAATACCCATCACCCCACATGAATCTCTAAAACATTAAGTTGAGAAAAGTCAGATATAAGAGTAAATACTCTATTTAAATTATATTAAGTACCAAGCAAGACTATCCTATGATAATAGCAATCCAAAAATTGTTGCCTATGAAGAAAGAAAATGGACTTGAAGGAGACATGAGACAACTTTGGGGATAGAGATTCTCTAACTCAACAGGGGTGCTAGGTGTGTTTATTTTAAAAATCTTCAAACTGTAAAATTGTTATCGGTGTACTTCACTGTTGAAAAATCTTATTCCAATAAAGATGTATAAATAAATAAATATAATGTGTACTTTGATAATGGAAGTAGCCCATGAGAAGAAATTCCCTGGAATGGTGGACACTGGTTTAATGGACTTTTTTTGAAAATTAGGTCTTCTTTTAGTTCCACCATTTAGTGTTATTTCAGAGCACGCAGCACACAAAAAGAGTTACACACTCAAAAATATACAAGTCTAAGTAGAAAGACAGCATGGTTAGGAAACAAAAGGTTCTTTTGACAGCCAGGCTAATCACCAAGGCCAGGCCTCAATTTTCATACCAATTTGGAAATCTTCTAGCTGACACCAAAAAAGCCCCCTTGACTAAGGACAGACTGAAGTTGTCCAGAGGTTCAATGACATCCAATTGGAAAACTATAATAACTATCCAGAAAAGCATTTATTTCAGCCCTTAGGTCACTGCACCTGTCTAAGATACAAGAATCTTCTTTCCAAAGGTCCTGTTTCCTCTTGTCCTATTGGTTGAATCACCACTCACCACCACTGGGATAATGCTCCAACAATTATGTGTTCACTTGCTTATAGCTTAGTCTGTCTATACTGGGTCCATCCAACCTAGCAATAAGCATGTTTACATCTTCCCTTATTACAAACAAAGGAATAAAAGACAGTTTTCAGCTTTCCCTGAACGCTGTTACCTCCTCAAGTTACTGTACCTTCTACCAAAGTCTTCTGAAGCACAGAGGAGACCTGTGGTCTCAGCTTCCTCAGGAGTCCATTCATCTTCAACTTCCTACTATTTGGGTATTTTTTTAATTTTTTTTTAATGTTTTTATTTATTTTTGAGACAGAGAAAGAGCATGAGCAGGGGAGGGGCAGAGAGAGGCAGACACAGAGTCCGAAGCAGGCTCCAGGCTCTGAGCTGTCAGCACAGAGCCCAATGAGGGGCTCAAACTCACAAACTGCAAGTTCATGACCTGAGCTGAAGTCGGACACTTAACCGGCTGAGCCACCCAGGCGTCCCAACTTCCTACTATTTGATTCTAGCCCCAGAACTCTACCAAATTCCTCTTTTATTGGGCATGAATAATATGTGTATAAACCAAACCTTCTCCAACTGTCTGCTGCATCTGAACCCATTAACCACTTGGCCTTTCTTTAAATCATTCTATACACCTACATGACAACATGACCTACTGGAGTCTCTCTCTGGACACAGCTATTTTGACCAGAGTCATCACATGATAGAAACCGGGCTAATCAGTTCCTCTCTTTTGGGAACTGGGAGTTGGAACATGGAGTTCATGAGATCTTTTTGGTCATTTCAATAAGAAAGAAGAAAGAACATAAAAAAGACATATGACATATGAAGACATATGAAGAAAGACATAAAGTTGTGACCTGAATGGTCAACTTTTGAACTTTGTAAAAATTGAGTGGTGAAAACCTATTTTCAGAAAAAATCAAACAATGTAGACAAGAAGTCAAAAGCAAAAATGAGACAACATACGGCCACAAAGGGAGAAAATGCCTTTATTTCTGACTACTTTCTAGGCCTTTGAGTTTTGTCTACAGTATGAGATCCAGTTTCCTTAAGTGTTATCCTTTACAAAGAGACCCTAATGAGGTTCTCTACTGGCCTTTCTGTTTTGAGACTGTTACTCCTCTTTTTTCTAACTACCAAAGTATTAATATCTGCATCTACCTTCTCTTCTTTGCACTAATTCCTCATTGTGTATTGGCCAGTCTGGTCTGAATGACCATTAATATCTCAAATTCAACATTTTTCAATTCATCTTCACATCCATAACAATACTATCTAAATTTTTCATATAGTACTAATCAACAAAATCAACATGCTCTTAGTTACACAGACTGGTTCTCCAGGTTCACTTTTAACTCCTCTCTTTCTCTGCCATAAACCTCTAGCCACTTCTAAATATTATTGTTCTCAACTTTACAATTTCATTCCCCATACCTCTTTTCTACTTCCAGAGCCATCATCTTGGTCAGGCCCTCATCAGTGTACACTTTAGGTCAGTATCTTCTTTTAGAAAACATAGTAACTAACGTTGTAGGTCTTAATACATTCCAGTCACATACCATGTATCACACACATTAAAAAACATAAATTCATTTACTCTTCACCATAGGCTTCTACACTTGACTATTACCAGGACTTCCTAGCTGTTCTCACCTCACCAATTGTGCTTTAACTCTAGATGTATCCTTGTTCTGTAGTAAAAGTGAGAATTTTAAATTTGAATGAATGTTGCACAGCATGGCAACAGACCAAAATTTAGATGCTTACATAATTAGCATCTTCACTCCTTTCCCCTTTAAAGTATTAGGTGCAGTGCAGTTCTCTTCACACAATGGAACTTCATTTGATTCTAACTCTTGGGTGAAAGTCAATTACTTATGCTTCACAGGATGCAAGCAAACTGGGTGTGGCACTTACAACTAAAATTAAAATTAGTTTCTCACTCAACAAAGCTGCAATTTCATCCTCTTCCTATATCACAAGGTGCTTTTTAAGTAAATCCATAAAGAACTTATATCATAATTCCTAAGAGCAAAATATGTTTTAGCTTCTTCAGTAAAGATATAGCATGATCCATATAATAATAGATAATATATGCTTCCAATGAAGAACTCAAAATATCAAGGCAGTTCTTTAAAAATATCTTACATTTTTTACTAAGGATTACTAAATTATACATGTAAAATCTCTTCAGTTTAAAACTAAAACATGCTTATCATTAGCCAGCTCTTACCTCAAACAGCATCTGGGAGTAAACAATCACAATGAAAGCAGTTGGTAACTTGATCTATAGGACGTCTAGATGCTGGTGTAGCGGAAATAAGAAAAAAGAAAGAAATTAAAAAGGCAGTACAAAAATACATCTCTAATAACCACAGCAGTTAACATATACAATGTCTATCTATCCAAATTCAAGTTTTCCAAAGAGTGCTCTCACAAAGGAAGGTAAGCCCTCCCTCTCTCCCACAAAATCACCCTAAGATTCAGGCTCTGAATGTCCCTGTGTTTGTCTGTCCCCTCCTGACTCAGTCCATACCCTTCTTTTAGGCTTGGATGACAACTACAAAGCCAAGACCCAAAGGAATGGCATGCCAAATTAGACAATCTTTGATATCCAGGAACCAAAATCTGGTATTTTAAAATACATTTTAGAAATAGAAGTTTAAAAATAATTTAAAAAATAATCAGTGAGAAAGCCTTCTGAGTAAATTTCTATGCCTTCAGAGAAAGAAGGACATAAAAAAAAGATATCCCAGAGAACATACACTCTGTGTACTTTTGAAATTAAAATCAATGTAATCTCAATCATAATATTTGCACTACAGCCTCCCATCTGAATCCACTCCCAAAATTAATGGAAAGATAAGTGTGCACAGTGTGGTGTACCACAGAGATAACCCCTTCAGAACTAAATAATTCATTCTACGAACTGTCAAGAATCTTGTGTTCATTGCTAAAGCACATAGTTAAGTCACTCTGAGAATCGTCTGTGGCAGCAATTCAATTGTTAAAATATTTACTAGGGGTGGGCTGAGGTGCAATACCAGTAGAAGGGAATGAACCCGTGGGTACAGTATTTCCAGGTACTTGAGAAGTTGAGGAGAGGAAGTAATTAGCACTATGGAATAGAAAAGCTGTTGCTGGGGCTCTGGATACAGTAGAGAAAGATAAAGGCTAAACATAATTAATCACCAACTTAAGGCTAAGTGTAAATACAATGGACGTTCATGTCATCAGATAAATTCTCACCTCTTGTAGCAGATGCAGAAAAAGCTGAGCACTAGACCCAGGAATTAATCAGAAGAGCAGCAGAGCTCCAGAGAAGTTCTAATTCTCAAGTTAGGTTGGCTATTCCAAGGTCAGGGCCTTAACTGGGGGGAAAAAATTGGACTGTGAGTCATGAGATGGGGACATCTGGGTCAATTCACTTGAAACTCTTGAATCTTCATATTCCCTGGAACCTTCTAAGACCCCAAAAGTGGTCCACTCCCTATTGGCAGCTAGTGCTCTATCTTTGTGTGAAGACAATGCATAGGTCTCTAACTTAGAAGAAAATCTGTGCAGTTTCCAACAAGATCTACCACAAACACCCCCATGAACCTTCAGATCAAGAACTAGGGTAAAGTCACAACCTAATCTAGCTGAGTAAATGTAGGGTCCATTAAGAGAGGAAAGAGACTATATGCCAAAGAAACTGTAGGACCTCACCAAAATACATGTACTCATATGTACTCACAGGAACTGAGAGAATACTTGTTAACTAGAATCTGTCAGTGCTGCATTAATGGAGAGGTATATGAGGTTAAATAGGGAAGAATGTATTGCTATGGAAACACTCTCTTATGATCCTGAATTTATCATCTGGCAGGACCATAGAAGACAATATAACACAATGCTATAATGTGTCTTGTAAGCTTGGGGAAAAAATTATTGTCTGCACTAAGTAGAAATAATACGACAAACAGTACAGAAAGAGATCATAAGTCTCAGAGAAGTGGATGTTCTAGAGTGGCTATACTACATAAAGCCAGAAAACTCATCAGGCAAAAATGTTCCATGGCAGGGCATGCCATTTAACAATGAGATAAGTGATGTGTTAAGTTTCTCAGTGGCATCATTGAATATCTCATTGGTGGCTATCCTCTATAGTATAGGAATGTTATAGAACTAGGCTCTAATAGCAATGGCAATGACAGAGTCACAGAACAACTGAAGTTAGGTAGTAGTATTTTTCTGTCAGGAACATGGTAGGTGCAATTATCACAATAAGATGCAATGTTGGAATTGCAGCCACGAGGCAACTTAGAGATAAAGATATCATTAGTAGAATGCAGTTCCTAGAGGTACAGATACACACTCCTCCAAAGATAATGTTTAATTTAGAAATGCAACAGAAATCATGGATAGATGATCAGGAGATTGAAGACTGTCACCCAGAACTTATTGACTGAAGGAGAGGCCAGGTCTCAATGAGGTTTGGACCTCACTACATCATAACAAATAAAAATAGTAATAATTCCCATAGACCTTCACCAAAAAGGCCTACTTGTATAATCATTTTCTAGGGAAGAGAATATCCAAATATTTTGGGGTGAGGACTGGGAGAGCTAAGTCTGAGCTGACACTAAGTGGCCACAACACCATTATAACCTTCTTTTAGAGTGGGTGTATATAAGAGCAGATATTAACAGTTGTAGCTCAGATAGAACTCTTGGTGATCCACTGAGTCTATCTGGGATCACACACTGGTAATTTCTTCAGTCTTCAAATGTTTAATTGGAATGAATATATGTGATAGTTAGCCAAACCTCCACATTGATTCCTTTGCCTGTGGGATAAGAGCTATCATAGTGGAGGCCAAGAAAGTAAATTAAAAAAACTACCTTATTTTGGGGAATGCAGAGATCAGTACAACACATAAAGATTTTTTAAATGATGCAGAGCTGTTGTTTCCCATCATAATCATACTTCATTCATCTCATTTGGTTCACCAGATTTGCCCTTACAAAAGCAAAATAGATCCTAGAGGATGATAGTGAACTACCATAAATTCAACAAAGTAGTCACTTCAATTGCAGCTTGTTCACAGATGTGCTATCTTTGCTAGAGCAGATTAACATAGCCTCAGATACATGGTATGTGGCCACTGAATTGGCAAATTCATTCTTTTTTATACTTGTCAGGAAAATAGATCAGAAGCAGACCATATTCAAATGGGGCAGACAAGAACATACAGTCTTGCCCAGGGACTGTATTAATTCTCCCACTGGGACCTAGATCATCTGAATATTTAGAAGAACATTACATTTAACCACTACACTGATGATATCTTGTTAGTTGGATCCAGTGAGAAAAACATGGCAGGAAGGTGAAAAAGACAGCCTTACTAAGACATATGTGCTGTAGAGGAAGATCAATCCTATGATTCAAAGGTCGACACTAGTGCAGCTTTTCAGAATAAGTGGTCTATAGGATACCCAGAAATCCCCACCAAAATAAAAAATAAATCATTGCCTCAAAATGTAGTAGCCTCTGCAGGTTCTGGAAGTAACAAACTATCTTGGTAGTATTACTATAGCCCATATGCTACTAACATCAAAGGCTGATACAGTTCAGACATTATGGACAGAGATATCTGTGGTGAAAAAAGTCACTTTGTGAAATTATGGTCAGATCCCATAGGACAGTCACAATCTGACCCCCCTCCCCCAATTCTGGAAACTTTATGCCATCTGCGGTGGGGACCTATACACTATTCAAAAAAAAGTATTTCCCAATCTGCAACTGGGCCCAAATACATGCAGAGCACTTGAGTATGTGGCATGCTGCCAAAACTGCTTATCAGAAGGTTAGTTCTATTTGACTCACCCAATCATATGATTAGATGGACCCAATAGCAATTCAGTATAAAATGGAAATGGTATACCTGGGATTATCAGACATGAACAGTGTCACAGGGCACAAGTAAGCTGTATGAGTATGTAGTCTAGATCTTTGTCATCCATTACTATTGCACCAATGCCTCTCCCTCAGAGTGTGTGTGGGTGTACACACACACACACACACACACACACACACACCCTCATTGGAAGATAACCCTTAAGGAAGGCTAAGGGAAGAAGAAAAGAATCTGACCTTAGTGTATGGAGGGGTTGTCTCTGAATGTGGTTATCTTAACATGGGAAGTCCATGAAAATGGACTACTGCTACACAGTCCCACTTAATATGGCACTGAATGACGACAGTGCAGGAAAATCCTCCCAATAGGCAGAATTTGAGGTGGGTTACCTTATCATCCACTTTGTGTGGAAAGAGAATGGTCCACGGGAAAAATGTATGAGAACTCATGAGCAACGGAGATCACTTGGATAATTTCTCAGGAGCCTGTAAAAAGAAAAAGTGGAATACCAAAGTCAAAGAGAGCCAGGTAAGAAACATGCAGATAGATTTAAGGAAATGGGCATGAAGTGTGAAAACTTCAGTTTTGCATGTTGATGCTCATCAGAGAGCATCCGCCATGGAAGAAGCAATATATAACCAAGTAAACACAATTATTTGGTCAATTGTAGTTGAAATGGAGATAACGCATGGACTCAACAGCATGGGCTGTCATTCACCAATGTTGATCCACGTACTAACGCTGATGAATGTTCAAAATCACGGCAAGAGAGAATAATGCCGAGCACCTAATTCATCTTTTAAGATCAACTTGCCAGTTGGTAACAATTAATTACATTGAATTTCTATTCTAGAAAGGGAAATGCTTCATTTTAACTGAAATCAACACAATTGCAGATATTAATTTGCTTTTCCCACCCACATAATTTCACCTTAGACCAAAAGGATTACTTGACAGTAGTGGATATGCAGCAGTGGGCTCATGACTATGCATTTCACTAGTTCTATGACATACTACACCAAATCCCAGAGGCTTCTAGGCTGATAAAATTTAAAAATAGCCTTTGAAGAAATATTTGTAGTGCCAGTTTAGAAAAGATACCTTGATAGGATAGGACACTTCAGAATGTAATATACGTTCTAAATCCATGATCATCACATGATATTGTGTCCCCAGCAGACAAAATACATATTTGAGAAGCAAGTAGTGGCTCTACTTATTATCACTCCCAATGTTCTGCTTGGAGTATTTGTACTTTACATCCCTACAATTTTGTTTTCTGTAATTATGGAGCACTTGGTTCCCAGAGAAGGACTGTTTCTATAAGGACACAGTGAAAGCACCGTGAAATCTTAAAATACGGTTGCTACCTGGTCACTTTAACTTACGCCAGGAAGAACTGATTCTGATCATTAGAATATAGGGCTGAAATTACACTATGAAAACAAGAAAGAGTATGTCTGGCACCCAAATAAGCCACTAAGGAAACTCCTCATAATCCCCTGCCTAATTTGATGGGAAACAGTTAAGCATGGCAAAATGACCAAAGGCTCAGACCCCTCAAGTAGGGGTCACCCCACCAGTTAAGCCACCTACATTATACAATCAGAGATGCTAGCCAGGGAAGGTGTATCTATAATACAAGACAAAGGAGAGAGATGATGTGTTTCAGTCTTAACCATACAGGCCTACCTAAAAAAAAAAAACAAGAAAAATCTCAAACTAACTTTACACCTAAGGGAACTAGAGAAATAAGAATAAAAGAAGCCCTAAGTAAGCAGAGGGAAATACATAGTAAAGATTGGAGTAGAAATTAATAAAATAGAAAAGATCAATAAAACTAAACACTAGTTTTTTGAAAAGGTAATAAAAATTGATAAACCTTTAGCTAGACTCACCAAGATAAAAAGAGAGTACTTAAAAAAATAAAATCAGCAATGAAGGAGAAGTTACAATACAAAGGATCATAAGAGATTATTATCAACAATTATATGCCAAAAAAATTGAACAACCTAGAAGAAATGGATAAATTTTTGCAATCATACAATATTCCAAGATAATTGGGAAGAAATAGAAATTTTGAATAGACCAATTACTAGTAAGGAGACTGAAAGGCTTTACTGATGAATTCCATCAAACATTTTATTATCTACCCTTCTCAAGATTCCAAAAAACTGAAGAGGGGCAACACTTTCAAACTCATTTTACAAGGCCATCATTACCCTAATATCAAAAGCAGACAGACATCACAGACTCACAAAAAATTACAGGTCCATATTCCTGGATTAACATATATTCCAAAATCTCAACAAAACATTAGCAAACTGAATTCAACAATGTATTAAAAGGATCATACAATATAATCAAGTAGCATTTATCCTAGGGATGCAAAGATGATTCAAGATCTGAAAATCAATCAACATGATGTACCACATAAATATAATAAATAAAAATTAATTAAAAATTACTCTATTAAATAAAAAGGTATAAAAATTATATGATTGTCTCAGTAGCTGCATAAAAATCATTTGACAAAATTCCACATCCGTTTATGGTAACAATTCTCAACAAAGTGTAGATGGAATGAACCTCAACAGAATAACAAGGGTAACAGGAACAAAACAAGGATGCTCACTCTCTCCACCTTCATTCAACATAGTATTCATAGTATCGGAAGTCCTTGCCAGAGCAATTAGGAAAGGAAAAAAAGGCATCCAAATTGAAAAAATGGACAAGTAAAATTGTTATTGAGAATGACATTACTTTGTGTAGTATAGAGAAAATTCTAAGGACTACACACACACACACACACACACACACACACACACACACACACACACACCTGTTAGCATAACTAAATTCAATAAAGTGGCAGGGTACAAAATCAATATACAAAAATTAGTTGTATATGTAAACTAGCAACAAACTATTAGAAATAGAAATCAAGAAAACAATCGCATTTACAATTGCATCAAAAAGAATAAACCATCTAAGAATAAACTTAACCAAAGAGGTGAAAGACCTGTACACTGAAAACTAAAAGTCACTGACAAAAAAAAACTAAAGACACACATAAATAAAAAGGTATTCCATGCTCATGGTTTGGAATAATATTATTAAAATGTCTATATTATCCAAATAAATATACAGATTTAATGCAATCCCTTTCAAAATTTCTTTTTTTTAAATTTTTTTTCAACGTTTATTTATTTTTGGGACAGAGAGAGACAGAGCATGAACGGGGGAGGGGCAGAGAGAGAGGGAGACACAGAATCGGAAACAGGCTCCAGGCTCCGAGCCATCAGCCCAGAGCCTGACGCGGGGCTCAAACTCACGGACCGCGAGATCGTGACCTGGCTGAAGTCGGACGCTTAACCGACTGTGCCACCCAGGCGCCCCTCCCTTTCAAAATTTCAATGGCATTTTTCATAGAAATATCTTAAGATTTGTATGGAACCACAACACTCCAAATAGCCAAAGAAATCTTGATAAAGATACAAAGCTGCAGGCATCATGATCCCTGATTTCAAACTATATCACAAAATTAGAGTTATCAAGACAATATAGTATTGGCATAAAATAAGACACATAGATCAATGAAACAGAATAGAGAGCCCAGAAATAAACCCACACATATATGATCAATTAATTTACAACAAAAAAGGCAAAAATACATAGTGGGAAAGGATAGTATCTTCAGTAAATGGTGCTGGGAAAAGAGACAGCCACATATAAAAGATTGAAGCTAGATCACTATCTTACACCATTACACAAAAATTAACTCAAAATGATTAAAGACTTGAATGTAAGACCCAAAGTCATAAAACACCTAGAAGAAAACATGGGTGGTAAGCTACTTGACACTGGTCTTAGTGACGAATATTTGGATTGACACCCAAAGTAAAGCCAACAAAAGCAAAAATAAGTGGGTCTACATCAAACTGAAATTCTTCTGCACATGGGGCACCTTGGTGGCTCAGTCGGTTAAGTGTCTGACTTCGATTCAGGTCATGATCTCATGGTTTGTGAATTTGAGCCCCACATCAGGCTTGGTGCTGTCAGCGCAGAATCCACTCTGGATTCTCTGTCTGCCTCTCTCTCTGCCCCTGTCCCTCTCAAAAATAAATATTGTAGGGGCGCCTGGGTGGCTCAGTTGGTTAAGCATCCGACTTCGGCTCAGGTCATGATCTCGCGGTCTGTGAGTTCAAGCCCCACGTCGGGCTCTGTGCTGACAGCTCAGAGCCTGGAGCCTGTTTCAATTCTGTGTCTCCCTCTCTCTGACCCTCCCCCGTTCATGCTCTGTCTCTCTCTGTGTCAAAAATAAATTAAAAAACGTTAAAAAATATAAATAAATAAATAATATGAATAAAATGCTTTTGTACAGCAAAGGAAACCATCAACAAAATGAAAAGACAACCTACTGAATGAATGTATTTGCAAATCATAAATCTGATAAAAGAAGAATACCAAAACTACACAAATAACACATAAAACTATGTAGTATATATAGCAATTTGATTTAAAAAAATGGGCAGAAGACCTGAGCAGAATTTTTTCCAAAGAAGACCTACAGATGGCCAATAGTGACATGAAAATTTGTTCAATATCATTAATCATCAGGGAAATGAAAATCAAAACCACAATGAGTTATCACCTCACACTTGTTAGAATGGCTATTATCAAAAAGACAAGAAATAACAAGTGTTGGTGAGGATGTGGAGAAAAATAGGACCCTTGTGTACTGTTGGTGAGAATGTAAACTCGTGAAGCCACTGTGGACAATAGTGTGGAGGATCCTCAAAAAATTAAAAATAGAACTACTTTATGATCTAGTGTATCTACTTCTGAGTATTTTTTTAAAAATACATGTGCTCCTATCTTTATCACATTATAATGGCCAAGATACGGCAACATCCTAAGTGTCTATCAATGGAGGAGTAAATAAAGAGGTGCGTGCACACATATGCACGTGTGTGCACACATGTGCGTGCGCACACACACACACAACGGAACACTACTCAGCCATAAAAAGAATGAAATCTTGCCATTTGCAACCACATGGATGGACCTTGGGAAAATTATGCTAAGTGAAATAAAATAGGTCAGACAGAGAAAGATAAATACCGTATGATTTCACTTATATGTGGAATCTAAAAACCAAAACAAATGAACCAACCTCATAGATACCAACAACAAATTGGTGGTTGCCAGAAGGGAGTGGGGTTGGGAGGATGAGCACAACAGGTGAAAAGGGTCAAGAGGTTCAAACTTCCAGTAATAAATCAAAGGTTTCCTAGCATCTAATAATGCTTTCAGCTAGTTGGCCTGAGCCTTGTAGCTGAGGAACACAGAAATGCTTAACCCTTAAAACACAAAGTTTGTAAGGTAAACAAATTTTGTTTCCAACAACCTGGCCTCTTCTCTGTTCATCTTTTCTGTGCTACCAAATGATGAATCCTTTCTCTGCCTCACGTGTCCAATTACTCAGGTCTTACCTTACCTACCATAACTTTCAGGAAAGAATCTGATAACTAGATGTTGATAACTGGCGCAGCCTAACTTATTTACTCATCTGGGATATTTGGAAGAATTTTAGAGTAACAAAGCATCAGTAGTCTCAGGGGAGAAAAGTAGAGTTGTTTTTGTTCTCATTTCCAAATGTGACAACTTCATGGCCCTGAAATCTTACCAAATAAACAAATAGTACTTTTGTACTTCTAACAGTTTCTTTTCCTTGAAACTATTTTGTCATTCTTCACTAGTAGTAAAAAGTAAATCCACATACACGATAAAAAGGAAAGTGTAAAGACAATTTCTAATTTTTAGAGAGGAGTGTGATGTAGGAAGTATATGTGCATATACTACTACTGAAACTTTTAAAAATGTAAGATTTAAGGGGATCCTGAGTAGTTCAGTCAGCTAAATGCCTGACTCTTAATTTCAGCTCAGGCCATGATCTCATGGTTCATGAGTTTGAGCCCTGCTTCAGGTTCTAGGCTGACAGTGTGGAGCCTGCTTGGGATTCTCTTTCTCTCCCTCTCTCTCTGCCTTTACAAATAAGTTAAGTAAATAATAAACTTCCAAAAATTTTAATGAAAATTTTAAAATTTTTATCACATAGCATTAAAGCATGACTCTAATATGTCCTTTATATACAGATGGGAATAAACCAATTGAAGCTAGTTTTTTGGCCAGCAGAGAGCAAGACAGTCCCCCACACTCCTGCATTTAATCTTCCTAATCGTTTGTTGCATTCTCTTGATAGTTTTGTAATTGTTTATTCTTTACTTATGGTCTTTCATATATGGCCCTGTGTATACATGGGATAATTATCTGAATGTATGGAACAAAGAATTACAAAGTAGTAAGGGAATGCGACACAAAACAGCTGTGTTTTAATAAGGAGAAAATTCTACGCGCGCGCGTGCGCGCGCGCACACACACACACACACACACACACACACCAGAATGAGTGACTGGGTTAAGGTGAGGAAACAGATATTCATAGTTGTCATGGCTCATTTACCTTTTGGACAAACTGGCCTATTCTCCCTTTCTGATTTCTCCCCCGTTAAAGTAACCCCTATCTCATTATCCTGCTTAGGGATGGTGGGAAGGACTACTGAAATAAACAGGAATATAAGCTTAGACTTTTCAATCCAATACTTCCTCTGATTTCTGTATTATGACCATGCTAGAGATCTCTGCCAAAACTGAGACGAAGGGCTACTGCAGTGTTACATGTTAGCACCTAGCACAGGTCTTTTTAAATGTGGAAGACAGAATGACCATACTGCCTGTTGTTTAAAACAAACCAACAAAAACTCTATTATGCATCAGTATAAGCAACTTTACATTCAAAAAACAGGTATAATCAATGGAGTGATACTTACATTACAAAAGTATTTAGCAAATTTTGCCAAAAAAAAAAAAGAAAAAGCCAATTCTCTAGAGAATTTAACATTGACATTAGCTTGCAGATCATTGATATACCATCCATGTTTCCAAACTAACAAATACTTGAACGCATAATCAGAAATAATCCTCCCTCTGGTTTGTATCTGGCTGTATTTGTAATAGCAGAAGAAAAAAAAAGCTGGGGCACCTGGGTGGCTCAATTGGTTAAGCAGCCGACTTGGGCTCAGGTCATGATCTCACGGTCCAGGAGTTCGAGCCCCGTGTCGGCCTCTGTGCTGACAGCTCAGAGCCTGGAGCCTGTTTCAGGTTCTGTGTCTCCCTCTTTCTGACCCTCCCCCATTCATGCTCTGTCTCTGTCTCAAAAATAAATAAACGTTAAAAAAAATTTTTTTTAATTAACAGGTTTTACATGACATTATCAGCAAAACACAAGATCCTATGTTAGCCAAAGAAGAAATCTATAGATTCAATGGCATCAGGAATTACAGTTTTAATTTAAGGACTTTGTATTGCCTTGGTATCTTCAGGAATTGTTTGGACTAATGGGTTTCTTTGTTGTTGTTTTGTCTTTTTTTATTTCTGATTTTTAAAAATTTTTTAATGTTTATCTTAGAGCACACGCACAAGTAGGGGAGGGGTGGGGGTGGGGGGAGGGAGGGAGGGAGGGAGGGAGGGAGGGAGAGAGAGAGAGAGAGAGAGAGAGAGAGAGAGAGAGAGAGAGAAGACCCAGAATCCAAAGCAGGCTCCAGGCTCTGAGCTTGTCAGCATGGAGCCAGACAGGGGCTCCAACTCACAAGCTGTGAGATCATGACCTGAGCTGAAGTCAGATATTTAACTGACTGAGCCACCCAGGTGCCACTTACCTCTGAATTTTCTACCAAGCTCTCATTTCAGGTAGAAACCAAGAAAAACTGCCTAACATTTTTTTTAACAATTAAGCTGTACTTATCAGAATTTATAGACAATTTTTCAAGATTGTAATTGAGATTATATAACCTTGCCTTCATTGATAATGCAAATTGAGCCATAGTGTTCAGGTAAGAAATATCTGATCACACTTAGGAAGAGATATATTTACGTAACATCCAAAACATTGAACCATTTGCTGACATTAGAGAAACAGCTCAATTTATTTTGTAATGTTCTCACTCACATCAATCATGTTATCTGTCCACGTCTTCTTTTCCTAATAAGGCAGTAAGCCTCTCCTTTGAAAGACAATTCTCTGTAATTCTGGCACTTCCACAGTGATCTACTCAGAGTAAGTTACTAGTGAAGATGAAGAATTGAAAAATACATTCAAGAGGAATCTAGTTATAATTTGAATTCAAAAGCTTTTAAAAATTAAAGACAGTATGGATCTATGAACATTTTATTCATTCACCCAACAAGTTTTTATTGAGCACCAGCTATGTGTTGTGACTTATACTAAGTCTGGGGGATACAATGGAGAGCAAATGGCAATAGTCTCTGCCCTATGTAAGATCAATATAAACTGAGAAAGTTATTTAAGAAAGCAATTTCAATACACGATAGTATTTTCTTTCCAAGTGTTTCCACCAAAAAGTGACTCCTTGATGCATAACGTGTAAAATTCAGACCTACTAACAGCCCTACTCCTCACTAGATATTCTGTGCTCTATCCAAAACATGTCTCTACCACTTTGCTTGAAGACACTGTACTTTTTATTTCCTCTTCACTAGACCATCCCTGTCCCAACGCAGAATCTTACAATACATTCCTTCCATTTATACTTCATACTTAGCCCACATTCACACTCAATAGTTTGGCAATTAATGCACTTTTTTTTTAGGGAGACAGTGAGCCAGAGAGGGAGAGAGAGACAGAGACAGAGAGACAGGGAGACAGCAGGAGAGGGGCAGAGGGAAAAAGAGACAGAGAGACAGGGAGAGAGAGAATCTTAAGCAGGCTCCATGTCCAGCACGAAGGGTTCAAACTCATGACCATGAGAACATGAGCTGAGCCGAAATCAAAAGTCAGACACTTAAATTGAGACACCCAGGCGCCCCTGCACATCCTATACAGTAATTTGTATTCATGTTTTCCTCTTGCAGTAAATCTAAGAGCTTTTGATGGCAGGTGCCCTTTTCTATTTATTTCTGCATTCTTTCTATGGAGCCTAGCAAAGTGCCCAAAGGCTTCTTAAATATCGACAAAAACAGCTTCCTGCTCTCCATTCAAACATTGTTATTTCCTTTTGCCCCACAAGGATTCCTTCCGTCTGGAATATTCTCTCTGACCAATAATCATAGCCTATGCCATTCCCTATTTTTTAAAATATCAATAGGGATGCCTGGGCGGCTCAGTCGGTTAAGTGTCCAACTTTGGCTCAGGTCATGATCTCATGGTTCGTGAGTTCAAGCCCGGTGTTGGGCTCTGTGCTGACAGCTTGGAGCCTGGAGCCTGCTTCGGATTCTGAGTCTCCCTCTCTCTCTGCCCCTCCCCCACTCACACTCTGTGTCTCTCTTAATACACATTAAAAAACAATTTTAATAAAATATCAATAAAATTTGTTTAAGCTTTATCTTTTGTTATTAACAATGTCAAACACAGGAAATTGTTGTACTGTATCCATCAGAATCATTTTAATTCACCAGGGTTTTCTTTCTCTTCAATATATGTAAGCATTCCATCGGTTTGGCAATGATAACGGCACATGCCTTACTGTCAAGGAACTCACAGTCTCGTGAAGAATAGAAAAGAAGACAGTTATAGGCACTAGCAATTAAGACCAGACTAGATGGTGAGGGAGACAGGTGTCAGGAAAGCCAAACCTTTTGGCCCCTGCACAAGCAATCACACATTAAAGCCACACAGACACATCTTGTCTAAAACTGAACTTGCTTCACTTCTCCTGCAAAAGCTGCTTACAGCTCTGTAATTAACCCAGAATGAATCCCCTAGACTCCCAATGTTTTAAAGCTCGTCTAATTAGGACAAAGGCAGCAGCTCAAGAGGGAGGATGTATACCTCCCAGTCAGAAAGATACAGGAGAGGTCCCTCAGGCAGCCTAAGGCATACAGCAAGAACAGAAAATGTGCACATGGTCATTTTGGTGTGCTAGGGTTTCTGAAAAAGCAATTTTATGGACATGGTTCAAACACAAACTTGACTTTCTCCTATTGTTTGTGACACTCATGCCCCATCTTATGTAGCCATCTGCAGAAGCCTCAGGACCCTAAGGTGAATTTCAGTAGTGATCTCAACAAAATTATTAATATAAACCTAGTATCCATAAATATTAAAAAATGTACTCTTTTTCAGACAGAGTTGATATTCAAGTTTTCCTCCAGTAGGATTCTGGCTTTGAATTGCTCTTTTGGGAAGAGAGATGGATTTTGCTTCACGTTATTTTTTTCTCCTTGTTCTTTATGACCAATTGTTTTTCTCTTACGATATGATGTGTTAGGAGTCAGGTCTGTGATCTTGGTACAGAATATTTCCCTCAATACTAATAATCAATCCATGTAAGAGTTAACTTACTTTCTAAAGGTTATTTCTACTACATCTCAAAGCAAAAAGAATTCTAATTACCCAGCCACCTCTCACCATTAACACTGTGTTATTTAGCTAAATAGGAAATGCCTATTTATCCCAAACATCTACTTACCAATTAGAAAGTATTAAGTAAACACCATTTGTGCTAAACCTAACTTAATATTTTATAATGTATAAAGCACTAAGGGGAACTCTTAGAAATCTTCCAAGCTATCATAATGAGTACGTATCATTATTATACAGTACTGCAGACACAAGAGGGTCTTTTAATCTTTAAGTAGTATCATCACCTACAAATATCTATTATATTTATTCTTGTTCCAAAGTTACTGGCACCAATTAATTGTTCAAAAATATTTTAATTCATGATAAATAGGAGTTCACAAGACCTTTCCCTTAGACTCCAAATTGCTTGGTTTTCTCAATATTTAGAGACATATAGTAACAAATTTCTTTGCATAAAAATATGAATAAGCTTTACTTTTTAGAACGTTTTCATCTGGCATTAAACAGTCCAGTAAATTATCTGTCTTGTAGGCATTTTAGATAACCAAACTGAGAGACTGAGTTCATAATAAAAAGGGAAACACGATATGGCTTAACTAAGAAATAGCTGAAAACCAGGCATGCAGCAACTATAACTACTTTGATATGTACCTCCCAGGTGCTCCTATACTTTTTTTAAAACTGTATCTGGAATTTTATAATTCTAATTTGACACTTGAAATTTGTGTCACATCTTGTGAACTTTATAATTTTTCTGCATTCTCAGACACATCTTCATTCTCATGGAAGGAAGCTCTATATTCCAAACACAACAATCAGCAAATTATATTTTGCACATAAGGCCTCAAGTACAGACAACTGGAACCAACTGAGAGAAACTCATCAAAGCTTATAGTGTCAAGTACATTAAGTGAAAGTTCACCAAGGAACACAAAACTCACAAAGAACACTTACAAAGTCAGGCTCAAATTTACTTTAAGTTCTAGAGTTTATGATACTTTTCCCCTATTGGGCAGCCTCTTTCCTTACTATCATTACTGAGGAATTTAAAGATTTCAAGCTCAGCCAAGGAATTTGAGCCTTTTTTGGCTCAGACTCCTCATTCACTCTTTCTGGGGAAATTCTCCTCCAAAATCAAATATTGCAGGTGTAAAGCATGTCTATAATTAGCCAGATTGCCTCCTCTGTCAGAAAAAAAAAACAGATGCTCTAAGAATTCCTTTCGAAAACTAAAAAAACACCATTGGAAATTCCCTGGATTTCTTTCCATAATTGTGGTTATTGCTGAATCCTTTGGAAACTAGATACCACAAAGCAGGAATCAGGGTGATTAAGACCAATAAAGTGGATGGAAGTTGGATGTGCTGCAACAGTAAATTGGATAGCCATAAATCACATGCTAGATTATCAGGCAAGATTCACATCAAAAGAAATGAGGGAAGATATGGGACCCCTAACTGAAAAAAGGTAGTACTTAGTCTAGAGCCCTTGGTCAAGAGCAGGAAGACATGCACCAGAGAAATAGGACATGGATCTGTAATGTGACATGGCTCCGACCTAGGAAAAGTCAAGCAGGAATGTCCCTTTTTATTCATCTTCCACCTCTCTTGAAGCTACACTTCTGCCTTTCAGTGGTTCTGTTCATGAGCTACGTGGGCGGGCGCTAGATCCTGACATCTGCCATAGAGCTACTGAGGGCCTCATGAAGTCAAAATTCTGAAAATTAAGAATAAATCAGGGTTACTGATCATACCCTCATCTCTCTGCCTGTTCCCAGAAGCATTTTGTAGTGGCAGACTCCTCACAAAGCCTCAGTGATCTGTAATAGTGAAAGTCATTCAGATTTGCCGTTTCATTATTCTATGAAGAACACATATAAGAACATTGGAATCCCAGGGCCATTGATTTCATAAAAAAAAAAAAAAAAGTGTTCAAACCTATTCCAATTTGTTCTAAATGTAGTTGCTAAGGTAATTACTAACTTAGGTCACAAGAGAGGCTTCGGTTTTTCCTTCTGACATTGTTTTTCTTTTTGTTATTTCTTACTTTGTACACTAGTCTCTCTCCTTCCCTTACCTGTCTTTTCCTCTATTAACTAGTAATATTATAGACTTTAAATTAAATATAAAAGCAAACAGATTTACTGATTACTCACTTTCTATGTATAAAGTAGTGAAGAATATGAACATAATTAAAATTAATGATAGCTAGTATTCTTTGGACACCTAATCTATATTAGTTTATTTTATTCTTGTAAAAACACTTTGAAGCAGTGCTCTTTATGGTGCCATCATCTTCTGATTGAGAAAACAGAAATTTTGAACAATTTGTCAAAGTTTACACAGATCGTGTACTTAATTGCCTTATAGTATTGCTAAAAAATTTTTTTAAATATTAGGTGAAATAATAAATATCTAAACTATACATCAAGCCCAAAAGCGAAATCTCCTAAGAAAGCCCATGATGCATTAGCAAATGAATCCTGCAACTAATTCAGTTTGTAGGATTGTATAAAATCTCGGTGTTTGGAAACTGAGTATTGTGTTTAATTGGGTCAGAGACTGGGTAAGAAACTGGAAGTAAAACAAAGCTGGAAAGGCAGTCTGAAATCTTGCTGTAAAAGAGTTACTTGTTTTTCCATACTAAGTAGTTTAGAATGTTGTATACAAAGTGGTGTCCTTGAAAGTTTTTGCACAGAGAGTGACATATGCAATGATCAAGGCATTTTTTAGGACAATGAATCTGGCAATAGCAGGCAGAACAGATGCTAGGAATAGAGGCTCATAAAGATAGAACAATTGGAAGATCGAAGCAGTATTTTAGTCATAAAGAGACAAGAACGTGAACTAAGGTGGTACAATAGGAAGAGGAAAGAAAGCATGGCTAGAAATGATGTACCAAAAAGAAACAAGATTTGGTCATCAATACAGGTCATGAGGAAGAAAAAGGCAGGACAAATAACTTGAGATTTGAGCGTGGGAGACAGGAAATTAGGAAAAAGAGCAGTTTAGAGGAGACTAGAATGCAATCTCTTTATTTTGGGGAGACATGTAATGCAAATCCCCTTAATGACTTAGTATAGGCCACTAAAGAAGTTCAGTTCAGCAGGACAAAGAGACAGAGGAACAAAAAATTGCTCCTAACTCAAGGCTAAATGGAGGAAAAAAGCAATTGATGTGGGAATTTATTGTAATTTCTTTTATTTATTTATCAAGCTTTAGGTCTTATTTATTTTTAAAAAAAAGATGTTCTTCTACTGTCCAGTAATATCGTGACTTTTATTGGGTACTTAGCATTATCTTCTAATCCTATCAATTATTGTCCAAGAACTAGAATTAAATTTTAATTTTTACAAGATGGGGTTTAATCTACATATTTTGCCCCCTGTCAATCAACCTTCTTTGAAATTAAGACATAAATAGGTTTGAGAAGTTTCCCAAGTTAAGTTTGCCCCTTCAGCAATGAGAGGGCCCCGCAATTCCCTTCTAGCATATTCTTACAAGTGTGCCCATCCAGAAGGAAAGACAGCTGGATAGAGAGGACAAATCTACTTATGACTAAATACACATACACTTTAATTGTAAATTTTTTTACTGTTTATTTTTGATAGACAGAATGTGAGTGGAGGAGGAAGGGGGTTGGGGGAACACAGAATCGAAGTAGGCTCCAGGCTCCATGCTGTCAGCACAGAGACCGATGCAGGACTCGAACTCATGGACCACGAGATCATGACCTGAGTCTAAGTTGGACACTCAACCAACTGAGCCACCCAGGCGCCCATAATTTTAAATCCTCTCAATAAAATGTTTTATGAATGACTCTAATAAAGTGAGCAGCTAAGTACCTGAATACCATTTGTTTCTTGTAACAAAATGGCAGCACCTCAAAATCTATCAGAGCTGCAGCAAATATTTTATGCCTCCCCAATACAGGGCTGTATACACAATATGCAGTTATCTGGAATACGATTAAGCTAATACTTATCATTGTCTCGTATGTCAAAGAAAACACGTTGACCAATTGTGTACAAGTCCTGAAAGCATTAATTCTGCTTCTTCGGTTTGTGAGGCAGGAACTGATATTTATTAACCTCTCACCTTTGGAGAAGCAAAACAGAATCAAGTAATTCTGTGACTACATTTCAAATAAAGTCAACTCCATAGAGTCGGCACTATGTAAATTTCACAGAATTTGAGTCTAAGAACTAAGTCTTCATGAGCATCAAAGTCTTTTACAGATGAGAAAACCAATGCTTATAAAAGGACAGCCCCAGTTTACCCAGGCAGTTGAGGACTGAACCAGGATTTGACTAACTATAGCATTTTTCTACTAGACAGCAAAATGCAAGGGACTCTGGTCTAAATGTGCAGATTGTCTTTTTTTATCTGATTGACAATTTTTACTAAATAGTTCTCACTGATAAAGCATTTGCTTAGGGTTTTTTCGGGGGGTGGGTGTTGTTTTGTTATGTGCCACTTAATAAAGACAGGATTTAAAACATGTCCTTTCTTCCTCGAATGTTTCTAGGATCACATCAGCAGTGTCCCTGCTCAGAAACATGCCTCAGTGATTGTGCCCAAGTCATCAGTTCTTCCATCTATGAAACAGAAATAGTCATCCCTATCTGAAAAGTACTCTTTTTCTTTTCTTTCCCTTAGTTTTAACATACCTGGAAAAGCTAGCTCTGGCATATATGTTATTTCAACTTATGAAACAAATGAGGCAAAATATTTTCATTCAAAACATGTTTTTGTCTATCAAAAAGACATATTGCACTTAGATTCTTAAGAGCCAGAATGCTCAGAGGAAAAAAAAAAAGTGTATTTTACCTTGAATATAGGACTTGGACCAATGAAGACTGGCTGTTGGGAATAGAGACCGTCTGAAGGTGAAGTTGTAAAAGTCTAAAGGAGACAAGAAAATATTTTAGAGGAAAACCCATCTCCTGGGATCACTTTTTAAACATACTTTGCAAACCGTGAGTTTAATTTATTGAGTTTATATCTTGCTAACCAGTATTTATTTCCAGAAAATAATTTACTATGCAGGGAAAATAATATAAAATACTTGCCATATCAAGATCATAATATTTTCTATAGGCTGGGACTAAATGATATAACTAGGATATGCAAGAGATAGGAAACATTTATCCCTCTTGGATCACAACCATTTTCACAAGAGAAGGAGAAATGATTGACTTCGTTTCTACTTCTCCAGAGAACTTTTGATCTAGAGGTTAGAAGATGACCTTTCCTCCTATGTCGTCAAATACACCACATGGAGCAAACAGTGCTGTCGTATCCATTATCTCTACAGAGATTATAGAACTGAGGGCTCAGTCTTCTGCAGGCTGAAAAGCTACTAACTGAGAGGGCTATTAATAAGTACCACCCCCCTTTTATAGGTTGGAAGGGAACTGGAGTTTAGCCATCCAAGCACAGAACAGAACACTTAAGATCCGGAAAAGACTTGTAACAATAACATTACAACAAAGAATGCAAGTTTCATTCCTTCAATTTGCATTATGTCTTGTGTGGTATTATCTTAAAGGTATTATCAAATAAGTTGATATTTATATAAACTGTAACACCATTAGAACGTGGCTTTTTATCCTTAAGAGGGTGGTTTAGAAACAAATTTGGCATATATTTAAAATTCTGAAAATTTCCAGCTGAACAACAGGTATATTTTTCTCAGGTAGAAAGGTGATTCCCATTTCAAAAAATCTGGAGAAAGTCCTTCCAAAAGACTATGAGATGGAAAGAATGAAAAACAAAAGCTAATGGTATGAAAACTAGAAGATGATGTACAGGTGGCATTATGTCTCAGAAAACTTACGCTAGGGACTTTACAATGCATTAGCCGAATAGGTCAATAGGACTGGAAGTGCATGGAGTATTGGGAAAAAGAGCATTGGTTCTCAAACAAGTAGTTCTGTGTACCACATACTTCATTGCTTTGTAAAGACTAGCTACCATAGAAAGGTGATAGACAGCCAAGGAAGGGAAATAGTTTACCTTGTTAATAATAAGTACATGGTAAGTGAATTTTCTAGGCTTATCTAACATGTTCATCTCATATTTCAGATGAGCACATGGTGGTGACAATTTCTAGAAGAACTTTCCAAATTCCTGTAGTGGAAGCCTCACAACAAATAATCAAATGCTAGGAAATAAACCTGTACCTGTTTATTCACTTTCAAATTCAAGTTCACAGTTCGACTGAAATTATACGTAGAATTCCATTGTGGTCTGAACTGGTAACTTTGTATGTGAGAGTTTTGAATATTCTTTTAAATTATCTCAGCTCAGTTCATTCATCAGTTTGAAAAATAATCATTTAATGGATTCAGTGAGATTACTGTAGTGTCATTGCTATTGTGTTTCATCCACAGATGTTATAATGTTTTTCATACAAGATGTCAACATAAAAGAAATACACAATTTTTTCCATACCATACTAATGAATGCAAACTCAACTTACGCCCATCTTTCAAATCACCCTTCTGGCCCAGTAACTGCTTGTAATTATTTACCATATTTTGATATCGTTGTTATTATAGTAAAGGGTGAAATTTTGATTTACCCATTTTTTCTTTGTATGGCCCAAATCAGTGCTCTGTATTGCTAACATGTGGCAAAAAAAGAGGTTTTAATTTTAAAAGATCAGGATGGTGATTTACTTTACAGTATGCATAAATTACAGTTTAAATCTCATTTATTTCTACTCCATTTGGAGTTGGAAATCTTAAGAAAATACTAGTAGCAATAAAGTCAGTTTCTAGAGCTTTGGCATTAACTCTTTGTATTAAGTCAAAAATCTGTCATTATTTTGATATATATAAAAAGGTACCAAACTTTCCCATTTTCTTATTTCTCCCCTCCAGTAAAGCTCATTGAATTTCAATACATGTATGTTTAATGTATTACCAGTTGTACCCACTTTTATGAAAATCTACTCAAGTATAAAAGACTGCAAGATTTTTTAAAGCACTATATTTACTATTAATTCAAAAATAAGATAAACGTATATTCTTACTTTTTAAAGAAATGCAGAGTATTTCCAAAAACTCATTTTTATGTGAGTTACCCACCCACCTCTTTCCTTTTTCCCTGTAAGCCTAATAAAGAAAATTGACTTTAAGCTTTGTCATTTCAGCCTAAGGTACTAAAAGGCAGCCAACGTTACTATTGTTGCCCTTTCTCTTTATTATACAAGTATATCGATGATGTAATTGCAGAAGTTAGGGTTTACTCGAGCTGTTGAAGCAAAAGGATTTTTTTAGACTGCCTCCTTCAGCACCATAGAACAATTGTAAAACAGAACCAAGTATACAATTTAAGCAATTCGTCTCTTGAAAGCAAATCCGCAGGATCTTCGTCTTGAAAGACCGATCAAGAGGTCGAAATGCAGAACCACTGGTAAAGCTCAATTTGCTCCAGACCGATGCTGAGCTGGAAAAAAACTTGAGCAACACAGTGCTATGTATGGCATTTTGGCTTTTAACCCCTTCCTAGAAGCCTTCAACTTTTATGGTTGGGTCTACTGTTGCCCCCCAAAGCCCACAGGATTAGGAAACATCTCAGCCTTTTATCCCAGCCTTGTTTGTCCCTAGGCAGATATCCCCCCCTGAAAGTTGAGTGAAAACTAAGCAATCATTTATCATTCTGCATTTCAAATAAAGCAATGATTGAGAAGTCCATGATCCTACATAGAGCCACCCATATTATTAACACAGCAGAGCTGAACATTTACAAATGTATCTACTACACTAGGAGAACCCTCATGGCTGTGATTCAAAGTGCAAACAAAAAGAATCAACAAGAAAATACAGAAACAAAATCACATGCAGATGAGGCAGCGCATACAGGGAAAAGAACATACCTGAGGGATTCTCCTTTTTAAAAAAAAAAATGTACACACCAGCTGGGCTGTTTCTCCCCTCCTTTTGGAGTGTATGTGTTTTCCCTTCAGGAATACCACTTGGAATCGTGTTTCTAGTCTCCTTTCCTTTATTCAGCCACAAATAGAGCAGGAGAGGAGGCTGCATCCCAGCGATCCGACTCAAGTGCAATCAGGCATGCCTTTGGTCTGCAACGGTGTCTGTTCTTGTCAATTCTATCGTGCTCCCCAGGCAGCAGCCTCCAAAGCAATTTTACAACTTAGCTGCTGGCATGAAACTGCCTTTCACTCTCCTCATTGCCAAATTGCTTCGGCAGCTCATTTCTCATCCCTGTCTGTAAGAAAGCAAACCGGGTTGTCTCCCGTGCGTTGACGAGCGCCAAGGTTCATCAACAATTGAGGGTGAGGAGCATCGCGGCTGAGTGCGTGCAGGGAACTTCACACAGCGCGGGCCACGGCTGCTTTGGGGAATGCAGCACAGACACTGCGATCCCCCAGCCTCCTCTGCCCAGAGCGCCTCGGCTCCCTCTGCTGTCGCCCCTGCTGCTGTACAGAGCAGCTCCTCCAGGCTGAGCCACAGCCCCTGCTCACGGAAAAGCACCGTGGCCGCTGCCAGGGGTGGCCGGCGTCACCACCACACTGACAACTAACTGTGGGACGCAGCTTCATCGCTGGGGAAAACGCCTGGGTGCCAGAGCTTCCTCAGTTTTTTGTTTTTTGTTTTTTTTTTTTTAAATCACGGAGTGATGACCTAGGAGACAACTGTGCAGCCAATTCTGCTAGCTAGCTGTGTTTGCAGCCTCTTTGATAACGAGAATAATTCAAAAATTACTGGTTCAGATGTAATTGGCTGTGCTTGGAATCATGAAAAGTACACTGCACACAGTCTAATTCCCAAATAGCCACTGAGAGGCAGCTGACTGGACCCCGTATTTAAAGGGACTAGATGCTGGGATCCCATCCCAGATGGTTTTCTTCTTTTTAATGTGTGAAAAGCCATTTGAAGGTGATTCTTTAAAAATCTGAATTAAAGACACATACACAAATCAAAGTGGGAAATGGTGGAAACTTAGAGTAATACAAAGGTTTTGCTTCTCACTTAGACCGTCTTTCCATTTGATGTTAATGTTCTAAAGATCTGGCTGGGAATTGGACGGGCTTGCTTTCTTTTTTAGTTTTGCTGAGTCGAGGAGGTGGAGGGAGTAACAGCTCCCACTTTCCATCAATAAAGCATTTTCTATCCTCTAACCCTCCTGTTGAAACAAACAAAAAAAAGTACTGGCTCTTAAAATAGAGCCTTCAAGAAGCTCAAGTCCTGGAATAATTTATAGATTTGAGGCTGCATCTGGTCTGTTATCTTTCTTCTATCTACTTTTCCTCGCATTTTAGAAAATAGATGGGTGTTTCCAGGATGGAAGAATAGTCAATGATTAACAGATTAGACAGTAGCACGTATAGATTTGTGTGGCATTTTTCAGTACACGTAAGGATGCATAGGTCTAACCAACTTTAGGATGGACTCTACTTTACCTGAACATGTAATATTCCCTCATTGACAGCAAACCCAACAGCTAAGCCTGACAGATCATTTTTGGCAAAACCTGTGCCAAACCCATTCCACCCACTACAGGTGACAACCAATAACACCTCTACGATTAAAAATAACTGCCCCCAATTCAACACAATGTATGGGCCAGGTGCCAGGAGCTGAGCCCTCCCCACTCCTGGCTCTCAACCCCACCTTTAGCTCACAGCCACACAGCTTCCTCAACCGGCTGCTCAAGTGACTGTTAATGGACTTGAGCATCTGCTCGAGGTCTAATGAGCTGCATCAGGGGGGCAATCACTAGGGCAGCGTGATCCCTGCCTTCAACAGCTCCAGAGTGGTAGGCAGGACAAAGCTTTGCTGCCCCTGGCTGTAAGCACACAAGAGGAGCAAAGGAAAACTGTCAGATCTCAAAGTAGGTAGGGCAAAACTTGACTTTTTTAGATAGAAAAATTCAGGCTAGCCAATATACTGTTTTGAAGAATGCCCTTCAATACACAGAGGAAAGAACACCTACTTATAGAGGCTTTTTCTTCTTTTTTGGGTGTACAATACCCAGAACAAAGTGCTGAAGCTATGCTCAGTGGAGAGCCCCAGCACCCGGAATAGTGCAATGTAGAGGAGACCTCAGTCAAGTAGGGTATAATGTCAGTGGATTAAACATTAAAACCTAACCTATAGAAGCAAATACAGGTAAGGTGATCCTATTCCTGTGCGGTTGTCAGAATGTGTTGTATGTACTGGGATGAAAGAGGAGTCAAAGTATTGCTCTAATTCAAATAATCTCGTAGAGGAAACAACAACAGGGATGGTGATCATCAGTCTGTTTTTAAGAATATATCTTTCAAGAACGTTCCAAAGTTAGTGTGTGTGTTCTGATAGATGCACTGCTTAGCTGTAATCATCAGGATCGTGGTTATGTATTTCAAAATGGAAACTATTTACATCTCTGAGAGTGGCAGGAATCATGTATCTGAGGGACACCAGATGCTAATAAAATATGTCACTACTGGAGAGAATGACCGAGCTTTACAACTGTATTGACCTGCAGGGACATCAAAATCTGTAACAGTATTTCCTTGGCTCTTGATGGCTAGTTTTCATCTAAATACTTGATTTGAATAATATATAATCACCATCATATGAATACTGCAATCTGTTAGAGTTCTACACATTCTTATCAGTAAGACACATTCCACTTTTGCAAGAACTTATCAAATTCTTGAATTAGTAACATAAAACACAGGATAGGAAATGAGCGATTTCCATTTATATACTTAACACCTCTAGAGATACGTACATGCCCCAAAACTTACTCACAGATGGATTGATTGAAACTGTAAGATAATTTCTGCTTTAAATCTTTCAACAGTAATTTCAGGAGGAGAAAACCTCTGGGGTACCATTCATCTCCCATGTCCCAAGACATAAGGTGGGCCAGATCATTTGTCTCATTTATGGTTCAGGTGGGAGAAGAACCATTCTGGGTCACTGGTCATTTTTTATTGGTAATAAAGCCTAACTAAAGCAAAAAGATCAAGTTAAAGGCCTGTTCTTGTAGAATTCTGTTACTGCCTATGCATTTGGCTTTAAGCAACAGAGAATTCTTGAAAAGCAGGAATCAATCTTTTATGTATTGAATTCCATTTTCTGTTTTCTAGAAAACCTTGCTCTTTATTTTAGGGAGATGGTAACCAATCACTGGACCTATTTAAAAAAAAAAAAAACACTCAACAGTCATTGGTTCCTATTTCCATTTAGATGAATTGGTGAATTGGATTAACGTTAAAATAATCAACATAGTCAAGACAAAAACATGTTTACATCAAAATTATTAAGTTGTTTCTAGCTTTGTATAACTGAATAATGTATAGGCAAACAAATAGTTGGGAATAAGCCATCACACAGACTGGAAAGATTTGCAAAATGTTCATTTCAGGACAGTAAAGCACACACTAAGTTCTATTCTTGAAGTTTTCCATTAAATTAGAAGTCACGTAAAAATTGTACCTTTGAAATGAAGTAACACTGTGTAACTTTGGAGACCAGGTCATACAAGTACTGCAGCTTTCTTTTTGCCCACTCTCTTTTGGTTTGCTCACTCTGAGTAAAATTCGCTGCCATGTCCTGAGGACACTCAAACAGCCTAGAAGGAAGCCCGCAGGACTAGTACCTAAAGTCCCCTCCCCATTGCCAGATAGGAACTGAGACTCCCTACCAACAGTCATGTGAAAAAGCCATTTTAGAAGCTGACCTTCTACCCACATTCAAGCTTTGAGAGGACTCCAGCTCCTGCTTACATGTTGAATGAAACTACCTAAGAACCCCTAAAGCACAAACACACAGCTATGCTATTCTAGAATTTTTCACCCATGAAATAATTAATGTCCGTTAAAAAAAAAGGAAGAAATATACTGTTAGAATTTCCAAAGAGAAATTAGATTGACTATTCTTCAACTTGTGGATTTAAGTACACTATAGTCTCTTAAGATGTAAAAACTTTTACTAATTCAAAAGAGTACATGCACCCCTAGGTTTATAGCAGCATTATTTACAAGAGCCAAGATATGGAAGCAACCGAAGTATCCAGTGATTGACAAATGGATAAAGATGTGCTATACACACACATACAATAGGTTATTATTCAGCCATAAAATATTGAAATCTTACTGTTTGCAATGACATGATGGAGCTAAAGAGTATAATCCTAAATGAAATAAGTCAGAGAAAGACAAGTATCATATGATTTCACTTGTGGAATTTAAGAAACAAATGAGCAAAGGCAAAAAGAAACAAACCAAGATAAAGACTCCTAAGTATACAGAACAAAATGATGGTTACCAGAGGGGAGGTGGTTGGAGGATGGGTGAAATAGGTGATGGGGATTAAGGAGTGCACTTGTCATCATGTGCACCAGCTGATGTATGGAATTGTTCAATCAGCATATTGTACACCTGAAACTAATGTAACACCGTATGTTACCTATCTAGAAATAAAATACAACTTAAAAGAAAAAGATGTGCAAGTGTGGGGTTCAACAAATTCAGGAACAAGAGGAGAATGTCACACTTCCCTAGTCAGTATTGCTGGCTCGCTTCTCTGCGCCCACTTAGCAATTTATAAGCCTCTGTGGTGGTAGTAGCTTAGTATAAGGTATGTTAACAATTAATTTACTCTTTACCCTAAGCCTTTATGGGCTTGACTGCCAGAGACCTTGGTTCATTCATTTTTTTTATCACCAATGTCCAGTTGAAAGACTCATGAAAGGTAGGTTGAGTTTAGTCAGTAGAGCAGAGCTAATGAGGCTAAGGACATGGGTTGAGTCCCTGTGTAGCCAATTAGCTTTGTTCTATTCCTTGGTCCAAATGGCACCCTTTGTTCCTACCAGCTGTCTTAAAAATGTGTACCTGAACAAACCACCTAACTACATATTCCAACAGTGTTAAGTAACATAATAATGTATCAAGTTTAATGCTCTTGCAAAGTGTTTTTACATACCTTTTTTCATTTGATACTTACCTTTAAAAACCTGCAAGTTATGATAATGGTCTTGTGATTGCCCCATACTAAAATGATAGACGCTACAAAAGCCTGCATGACTTACCTGACTATATAGAACTAGTAAGTGGTGGTAACTAGAGTAGAAACGAGGCATGCAACTTCTACTTTAAAACTTGTTTCAGCAAGTAGCTGACCAGTATTCAAACACCATAATCAATGGCAAATTTTGCTGTCTTTTAGAAATTTAATAAAGAGTGTAATTACTTAAGCAGATACTCTTTTTATTTTTAGAGAGAGAGAGAGAGAGAGAGACAGAGAGACAGAGAGAGTGAACAGGGGAGGAGCAAAGAAAGAAGGACAGAGAGAGAAAATTCCAAGCAGTCACCATGTATTAGCACAGAACTGGATGTAAGGCTCAAACTCACAAACCGTGAGATCATTACCTGAGTCAAAGGCAGAACTTTTACTGACTAAGCCACCCGGCAACACAAGCAGATACTCTTTTAAAATAAGTCTACTTGGGTAACAATCATTAGACTTTGGGTAACCATCAGGAGATGCTGAATGCTGTTTGGTGTGAAGCATCTATAACTCCATGCTGTTGCTCTCTTCTCTGCATCTATAAAATTCAGGTCAGCACCATACTCAAGCAAATCATCAGATGAAGGGTTTTTGTTGTTGTTCTTTTTTTTTTTTTTAAGAGGTTCTAATTGCTAGTAAGATACAGAATTTGGACAAATCAAGTAAAATGATTTCCATTCCCTTAGTCCTTCAACTTTTGCTTATTTATGGTAACTATGATTTAATGATTCAACACAGCATTGAAAATCCCAGACTCTGGAAATCAGATGCCTAATCACCCAGCTTTGCCCTAGCATGAACTCTTTCTGACTTTGGTCAAGTGTCTTAAGTAAGCCTTGGTTACTTCATCTGTAAGTTTTTTAAAAAATAATTCCTATTTATACTGTTTCTAGTGAATCAAATATCAAAGTCCAAGTAATTCAGTATATACTGACATGTTGTACATACTCAGCAATCATTATCTAATAATAAATATATTATCAAAATTTGTACCAGATATCATTGTCATTATTTTCTACTATTATTAACCTGACCTCCATTCATCAGAGGACCTCCATTCCTTTTCAGAGGAATTCTTGTATTTATTAAGACTTTTAAAAAATCAAAGACCCCATCTTTCACTCCCAGCTATGCTGCTTTCTCTGTATTGCCATATCGGTTATGTAAACTCCCGGAGCCTTAGTTTCCTGTGTTTGTATATACTATGAGTTCAGTCATTATGTTACATTTTTCCTTTTTTAGCTTTATGGATTCTCGAATGCTCATTTCAACTTTGTTTGAACAAAGTAAAAATTATTATTTTAATGATTTATATTTGCTTGCTAAATGTTTTATGCCCACTAGACATTTTCATATGCTTGACAACAAAGTTCATACATAATTTGATCTTGCAGAATAAATATTAGAAGAAATGTCTCCGATAAAACATTTATATACACAGTAATAAACTGATGATTCTTATATTTTCCTTCCAAGAACAGTAATGATTTCTTTTCTTGTGAAAATTAAGGAGTATAATTTTGAATCATATTACCTGCCAGTATTTCAGGAGTTACTTAATACATGCTAATCATTCCAAGAACAATGAAAATGACCTCAATAGGAGCTCCATGATGACTGGGTGAGAATCATTATTGCCCAGAAACTCATAGATTCAAAATTCATGAAGATATATGCTTTGTCCAACAGGTGTCTTAAAACCATTTTTGGATTAAAGTGATTTTAATTGCCCCGTTTCTGTTGTAAGCAATGATTAATGACTCATACTAATAGTGTTTTCCACCTAAATTAATAATGGTCTAGGATGCATACAAACCATAAAGTCAAGAACAGATTTCATTGAAATGGTCTAAAATACTTTCATCAAAAATATATTCACTTAGAGCATTTTATTTAATGTAATTGGACATTGTATCTTTCTTTTACATGACATTCATATTCTGCTCAGTTTCCTAGTGGTTTTTCTCCAGAGAACACATCTACACACTCTGCAGGCCTGGAACAAAAAAAAAGCAAAAACAAAACCCTGATTTCTGGTTTGGAGGCAGGGAGAAAGACCCTCTGTTAACTATCATCAGAAGTGTTGGCTCTGGCTTAACTGTGAACTATATTAACTTTGTCTTTAGAGGTTTTCACTTTCCATGTCTTTGCCCTTTATTTATTCTTCAGCACTTCTTTGGTTACTTTGGCTATTCTACTGATAAAGACTCTGTAACTAACCAAGGCTATGTTTTAAATTAATCAAGTATGTCACTTGGAGGAAGAGAAAGTTAAAGCAATGAAACCATAGTCTTTTTAGGGTAATTCAGACATCATAGCACTTAGATACAGTTGGTAATTTTGATTTATGGGGCATCTATAAAATGAAGAGCACCTATAAATTTATGTGTTTGTTTTATAGATTAAATAGCTGAAAAATATAAAGAGTTTGACAGAGTATCAGCCATTATTGTTATCCTCATTATCATTCATTTAAGGGTGCTTGGAAGAGGAAATGCTGTACCTTTGGAAGGTGGGAGAAGAAAGTAGTATCTTACAGCATCATATAAAAATTAAAAGGGAGATCATCAAAGTTTCCCCCATGCAGATGAATTTACCAGTTTTCCAACATATACCTTGAAATAAAGTAAGCATTTTTAAATTTTTTCATGTTTTTATTTACTTTTGAGACAGAGAGAGACAAAGCATGAGCAGGAGAGGGGCAGAGAGAGAGGGAGACACAGAATCAGAAGCAGGCTCCAGGCTCTGAGCTGTCAGCACAGAGCCTGACACGGGGCTCAAACTTGCCGACTGTGAGATCATGACCTGAGCTGAAGTCGGATGCTTAACCAACTGAGACATCCAGGTGCCCCCAAAATAAGCATTTTCAACAATTCTGGAAAGGTATTCTGCTTAAAAAACATGGTCCTCTTAACACCTATAATTTCAACAGCCAGTAGACACTTTTTTTGGCACTAATAGATCATCCTATACTAAATTAAAAATACAGCTTCCCGTAAATACTTTCTCCCATTCTGTATGTTGCCTTTTCACCCTTGATTGTTTCCTGATGTGAAGTTTAAGTTTGATGTAGTTTCATTGGCCTATTTTTGCTTTTGTTGCCTGTGCTTTAAGATGTCATATCCAAGAAGGCATTGCCAAATCCAACGTCTTGAAGCTTTCCCCCCATATTTTCTTCTAGGATTTTTATAATTTTAGTCTTCACACTTAAGGCCTTTAATCCACTTTTAGTTAATTTTTGTATATGGTGTAAAGGTCCAGGTTCATTCTTTTGCACGTGGATATCTAGTTTTCCTGACACCATTTGTCGAAGACTATTGTTTCTCCACTGTGTGATCTTGGCACTGTTGTCAAAGATCATCTGACCAGATACAGGAAATTATTTCTGAGCTCTGTATTCTATTCCATTGTTCTATAGGTCTTTATCCGATAAAAGGTTAATATTCAGAATCTGTAAGGAACTTTTAACAACTCAGCAACCCAAAACAAATAACCCAATTTAAAAATGGGCAAAGGATGTAGTGCCTGGGTGGCTCCATCGATTAAGCATCTGACTCTAAATTTTGGCTCAGGTCATGAATTCATGTTTCATGAGTTTGAGCCCCGTTTCAGGCTCTGCACTGACAGTGTGGGGCCTGCTTGGGATGTATTCTTTCTCTCTCTCTCTCCCTCCCTCTCCCTCTCTTTCTCCCTGTCTCCACTCTTCCCCAGCTCTTTCTGTCAAATAAATAAATTTTTTAAAAAATGGGAAAAGACTTGAATACTCCAAGAAGATATACAAGTGGCCAACATATAAAAATGGCAAATATATGAGACATATACAAATAGCAAGCCTATGAAAATATACTCAAGGTCACTAATCATTAGAGAAACGGAAATCACAACCACAATGAGATATCACCTCCCATTTATTAGGATGGCCACTATCCAAAAATTAAATAAAGAACAAATATGAACAAAGATATGGAGAAATCATAACTCTTCTGCACTGTTGGTGGGAATATAAAATGGTGCAGCCACCATGCAGTTTTGTCACCAACAGTAGGGAGTTTCCTCAACAAATTAAAAATAGAATTACCATATAACCCAGCAATCCCACTTCTGGATATAAACCCAGATGAATTGAAAGCAAGATCTCAAAGAGGTATTTGTGTACCCATGTTCACTGCAGCATTATTCATAATAACCATGAGATAGAAGCAAACCAAAAGTCCATCAATGGATAAACAGATGAAGAAAACATAGTAGATACAAACAATAGATTATCATCCAACCTAAAAAAGGAAATCCTGTCACATGTCACAACACAGATAAAGCTATGGAACATTATGCTAAGTGAAATAAAGTAGTCACAAAAAGACAAATACTGTGTGATGCCACTTATATGAGGTACATAAAGTAGTCAAATTACTTTATAGAATTGTAAAGTATTAGAATGGTCATTGTCTGAGACTGGGGAAAGAAAAGTGAGAAGTCGTTCAATGGGAATAGAGTTTTAGTTTCATGAGATAAAGTTCTACGTACCTGTTAGACAATATGAATATACTTATCACTCCTGAACTATATACTTAAAAATTATTAAAAAGACATATTTTATGTTATGGGGTTTTTTTACCACAATTTTTATTTTAAAAACATTGCTATTTGAAAGGGGTATTATGTTGAACTACGTATTAACATTCAGAAATAATTTATCAAGTTCTTGCTTGAGATAGAGAAGAGAATGTTGGAACTGTCTCCAACTCAAGCTCCTTAAAAGAATGAATGGGGGCTGTACTCAGGTGCCTCACATTTCTCAGGCGCTTTCCATCCTCACTCTTGTCTCTCTTAGGCTTATGTCCAATGACATTCTGCTCTGACTCTTCTTCACTTCTTTTTCAGCCTACGGTCATTTTCCCTGGACTATGCCTTCTACTATAATCTGTGAGTCTGAGATCTCTAGAACTCCAGAGTTTCTGGATGGCAAACTCAATCCAAGTATTCAGAATATAATTTTTCTCTTTCTCTTGAAAGACACAAGTTGGAATCACAAATGGCCCTAATGATCTAACATGGATCTAATGATCTAATGAACCAGGTCGTGTCAATGGTTTGAGTCAGTTGAGTGTGGTAAAATTCAAAGATGTAGGGACTATAGTACACCCCAAAGGATAGGGCCTGTATGAAAGGAATAGCTGCCTAATGACAGTAGCACCAAAGAAATCTGCTTGTTTTTCAAAACAGACTAGAAATCTGGAAACTTAGGCAATACTTGTGATGTTTAAAACCATCTTCATGTAAAAATGAAATGCAGTAATACCATGGGTTCTTTGCTTACTGGACATCAGCTTTTGATTCTTGCTATAAAGCTCAAAGAGATAAGAAAATCGGATCTTTTCCCAAGATGACACATAAAAACAAGACTAACTCCACTTTTCTTATAGAGAACCCCAAATATGGGAACTTCATTAGACCTTAGGACTTAAGATCTTTCCTTAGCCCAACATTGTTTCTGATACTTCTTGGTATTGGTGGCTTCCACAAGCTATTGTTAGTTGATAGGCTTTGATTCCAAAAGCTCCTCCCAGAGTTTCAGTGATTATACTGAAACCCTCTTTCCTTGGTCACTCAATGTCCTGAGCGTCTCTGCTTCCTCACACTATTTTCCTTAAGTTCTCCCTTATCCAGAGAAGTATATGATATCTTACAAGTTTCCACTGTCCTTACCAGTGCCATACTCTTAGACTGATATAAGCCTTCCAATATCAGGGGCCCCTGCTTAATTCACTAAAGGCAACTATGAGCTGAATCTTAAAACTGAGGAACTAGTTCTCACAGCAAAAGTCAAAACCCACTGGGACTGCCTGGAGAAATTCGCTTTTATAATGCATCATATAGTCTCTTAACTACTCTCTAAAGAATGCTCTAATATACAAGGAGTTGGGCCACATTCCCCTCTGGCCCAGAGTGTAAGGATACTTTTTCTTTTAGTACCCAAAGCCAAGTTTCCAAAGCCATGAAAACAATCCCATTTTATCATCAGGGTTAGTCCCCATTGTGCACAGAATGCATGTATGAATCAAAACCCAGTCATGTTCATTGGTTCTCAGAAATTCTCCAAGTTAAATAAGCAAAATATACTGAGACACAGAGGTCAAAGGAAAAAAAATGAAGCTACCTATTTAAGAACAAAGGCTTTCTAGAATCTACTGATCTAAGGATAACTTTTCTTTAAGTAACTCATCACAATTGACACTGTTCATTACTATCTACATGGAACCACCAAACCAATTTCAACAAACTGGCTTGTGCCAAACAGAAAGACAAATAGTTGATAGAGCAATAGAATTTAACATAATTAATGTTTCTCCTTTCCTTCCTACCGGCACCTTAATCTTTAGGATGAGCTGTCCTCCAAGACTAGTTCAAGGGAATACCACTTAAAACTAGACAGTAACTAAATACCAAAATCAAAATCCCAGAAACAGCCAATAATGAAAAATAGTTGATAAGACATTTTCGTCCCCAAATATAAACAGCTACAAGACCCTCCTACTTTCAACTTTTGTAGGAGAAGAAATAGAAGGAAGCAATAAGATATATAAATGACTTGAGAACAGGAGAACCCAAAAACAAAGACACTCACTTAAAAACACAGTCAGTCATTTGAGATCAGCAACTACATACTTCAGCTCACAATGACTGCAAAAAAAAAAAAAAAAATCAATGTTCTTACAAACTAATTTTGTGAAAAAGTGAGTAGAAAAATACAGCTCCCATATGCAAATTTTCAAAAACAAAAAATCCCCCTAGAAAGTAAAAACATGACATAAAACCCCACAAAACAGATTTTAAAAAGAAGTAACCTAAAAATAAATAAAAATTTAAAAAATAAAAAAGGTAGTATTTCAAAAGAGCTACAATTTAAGATACTGATATAAGCTATGAAAGAGTAATGTAAGTTACAATTAGAAAAACCACAGGGTGCCTGGGTGGTTCAGTTGATTAAGCATGCAACTTTGGCTCAAGTCATGATCTCACTGTTCCCAAGAGTAAGCGCAGATATTGGGCTCTGTGCTGACAGCTCAGAGCCTGGAGACTGTTTCAGATTGTGTCTCCTTCTCAGTCTCTGCCCCTCTCCTGCTTGTGCTCTGTGTCTCTCTCTCAAAAATAAACCAACATTAAAAAAATTTTTTTAAGAAAACCAATAAAGGTTATAAAAGTAAGAAAAAAACAGAAAAATTATTTTAGAAATGAAAGAACACAATATGCATAAACACAACTGATAATACTTTGAGAACTACAAGCAAAATGAGTAATTTTTTTTTAATTAAAAATATTTAAAATAGTAAAAGTAATTCAAGAAAAAAATTACGGCTATAAAAGCTAGGCAAAGAAAATGTAACAGGCATGTAATAGAAGGATCTGAACAGGGGGGAAAAAGGAAAACTTCTTCAAATTTAAAACAAAAAAAAATTGAAATGTGTTGTTTCAGAAGACACATTGCATACCTGGAAAAGTTAATCCATAAAAATCAATACCAGCAGTATTCTGCTAATGATTTCACATCCAGAACAAAAGACCAAGTTACTTATAAGGAAAAAAGGAAAAAAAAAAACACACCTTTTTTCAGAGAACTGGAATAATCCTAAGATTTGTGGGAACTACAGAGACCCTGAAGAGCCAAAGCAACCTTGAAAAAGATAAAACTTGAGCTAACACAATCCCAGAATTCAACATTATACTACAAAGCTGTAGTAATCAAAACAGTGGGGTACAGGCACAAAAACAGACACACAGATCACCAGAACCGAGAACCCAGAAATACAGCCACACTTGCATGGTCAGTTAATCTATGACAAAGGAGGCAAGAATATACAATTGGAAAAAGTCTCTTCAACAAATTATGGGAAAACTGAAGAGCTACATGTAAAAGAATGAAATTGAACTACCTTCTTACAGTACACAGAAAATAAACTCAAAATGTGATTAAAGATCTAAATTTGAGACCTGAAATCATAAAACTCCCAGAAGAAAATACAGGTAGTAATCTTTTTGATATAAGCCATAGAAACATTTTTCTAGATATGGCTCCTGAGGCAAGGGAAACAAAAGCAAAATTAAACTGTTAGCACTACACCAAAATAACAACCTTTTGCATAGCAAGGAAAACCATCAACCCAAAGACAACCTACCAAATGAGAGAAAATCATTTGTAAATGATGTATCCAATAATGGGTTGATATCCAAAATATATAAAGAACTTATACAACTCAACACACACACACACACACACACACAATAATTAAAAATGGGCAGAAGACTTGAATAGACATTTCTCCAAAGAAGACATACAGATAGCCAATAGGCTTATGAAAAGATGCTCAATATCACTAATCATCAGGGAAATGCAAATAACAATCACAATTAGACATCACCTCATTTTTCAGAAAGGCTAAAATCAAAACACAAGAAATAACAATTGTTGGCAAGGAAGTAGAAAAAAAGGAACCTTCGCACACAGTTGGTAGAAGCTGATATAGCCACTGTGGAAAACAGAGAGATCACTCAAAAATTTAAAAATAGAACATATGGTCCAGTAATTCCACCACTGGGTATTTACCCAAAGAATATGAATATACCCTTTCAAAAAATGTATGCACCCCTATGTTTATTATGGCATTATTTATAATAGCCAAATTATGGAAGCAACCCAAGTGTCTACTGTTAGGCAAATGGATAACTAAGAGGCAGATAAATGGAGTATTACTCAGTCACAAAAAAGAATTAAATCTTGCCATTTGCAACAACATGGATGGATCTAGAGGGTACAATACTATGTGCAATAACTGAGATAAAGGCAAATACCACAGGATTTCTCTCATATATGGAATTTAAGAAACAAAGAAAATAAACAAAACAAAGAAAAAAACCAGACTCTTAAATACAGAAAACAAATTGATATTTACCAGAGGGGAGGTGGGTGGGGGGAAATGGATGATGTAAGTAAAATGTATACAACTACTGAATCACTATATTGTACACCTGAAACTAGTGCAATACTGATTTTTAAAAAAATTTTTTTTAAGGAGACAGAGAGCATGAGCAGGAGAGGAGCAGAGAGAGAGGGAGACACAGAATCTGAAGCAGGCTCCAGGCTCTAAGCTGTCAACACAGAGCCCGATGTGGGGCTCGAACTCACAAACTGTGAGATCACGACATGAGCCGAAGTCGGACATTTCAACGACTGAGCCACCCAGGCGCCTGTGTTTTTCTGATGTACAAAGTTCTTTAAACATACAAAAATCAAACAATATTCTTGTGTTCTCACCTTGAGAAGTACACTATAAACAGAACTTCAGATAATCCAAATGAATGGGGATATGGCATAAAAAATTGGTCATATTGAACATCAGTTGTTAACATTTTAAAAGAGAAAAATATAATGTGTCTTTTATGGAAAGGTATATGCAGCTAGTTATGAAATAATCCTATCAAAGATGCTTGAACCTGAGCCTAATCAAGCCAGTAGATCAACTACTGATTTACATAAAATATAAATCATAGAATGTGTTAAGTATGCCACAGGGATCTAATCAACAGAATCCAGAATGTGAGAACTCTATAAAACTCCTTCTAAAACAGTTTCTTTAAGCAGTAAACTTTGAAAGAAAAAATAAAAAGCAGAAAAAATAAAGGAAGGAAATATAGATTGAAGCACAAAGACAAATAAATTCAATATTTAGATTTTATTCAGATTCTAATTAGTAGGGGAGAGAAGGAGAGAAAGAAGAAAGAAGGAAGAAGGAAGAGGAAGAGGGGAAAGAGGAGGAAAGACAAAATCTTTGAGATAATTGAGAATTTAAACATCCAAAAGTTGATTTAATAATGTTAGAGAAGCAATGTTATGGAAGGCTATGTTAAAAGTGTTTAAATATTTTAAAGATGCATCCTGAAATATTTAAGGACGAAATGATAAAATATCTGAGATTTGCTTCAAATTAGGCTGAGGAGAAGTGGATGGAGTATAGATGAAAGACTGGTCTTGGGTTAATCATCACCAAAGCCAGTTGATAGACACATGGGAGTTCATTATAATCTTCCCACTTACTAGGTTTAAAATTTTTATATAATAAAACATAGTTAAAGTCATCTTATGCCTAATGATCAGGTTGCAAAAGAATAAGTTTATTTGGCCTGTGTGAATATGATGTGCCAATAGCTCTATACCTTTATAAATCAAAATTTAGTGTTTATTAGCACAAAGAGAAAAATATAGATCATTACCATTCCTTTCTTGCACAATCACATTTTCTTGCCTAACAGACGTGCAAATGGAAGCTGACCATAGCCCAAACTATTTCAGCCTTAAGAATGTCACAGACCACTTATAAATACTATGAGACGTGACTTTGGAGGATCCTGGTGCACTACTTAACTTCACATGAGAGATCTTGATGACAATCTCTATTATGACAACAGTACTGCAAAAGAAAAATGTACCTCCACCTTTGGGGGGAAAGTCTTGCTAAGCCTCTACCTTCACAGAGAGTATGGAAATGCAGAAATCACCTTAGCATGTGACATACACGTAGGATTGTGGCTGACAACGTAACATGGCTTTAAGCTGAGCTCCCATCTCCCTTCAGTGATACTGGCCGCTGTCACAGCCTCTGAGGACCCAAAGGGCTGTAAATTTGCTTCCTGCTTGTCAAATCATCACCTGGTGCTGACCCTGGATAAGAGTTTATTTCTCAAAGAGAGTTTTAGAAAAATATGACATTTCACGTATATATGAATATGTATTTCATATATATGACGTTTCAATAATGTAAGCCAAGCCTTTAATTTAATAGATGTCTAGGTCAGGGAAGTACTCAGGCCTGTTTTATTTAGATGTGTATTTAAATACCCCAGAATAATACCTAAGCATCACTTCAGAATTTATTTTGCCTGAGTGAGATCATTGCATACCTCAGAGTGTAGAGAAATATGGGATAATACCCAGTAATTATTTGAAGAAAGATCATTTTTATCTACTTTTCATGGATACCATAGGGATAGCTCTGTAAAATAACTGTAAAAATATCGTGTGGCACTAAATATAATTCTTAGACTTAAAATACTACATCCACAGAGTGTTTAGGATTTAGGGAGACAGATCAATCCTTTTCAACTTCTCTTTTCAGCAAGGAGATGAACATCCCTGCAAAATTGTCAATTTGTTGCCAAACTCGTTTTATCAAGCTGTTTGATTTAGCTGTCCCCTGAATACATAGTTCAGTATAAAGAGGTAGATACAGTCTTTCCTGGGGGACCTCTCAGTGCTCATTCTACTCCATAAACATGTTGGTCCTTTCTGATTTTATTTCCTGCAATTGTAACCCATTTTTGATTCCCAAGCTCACATCTTTTCATCTGTCAAGACTCCAAACTATAAAAGAGCAATGGGTAAAGACTATTTCCTTCCACAACAGATGGGCCTGTTTGTGATTTGCCAAACTCCAAAAGATATGTTCTTCCCTGGATCCTGCCAGAAAGGGCTAGGGTGTTGAAATAGATGCAGAAAATCCCTCTGTCCTGATACAATTGCTTAACTGTAAATTATGTTTCTGGATATAAAACCATCCGGGCTGTTTTATTTCCATTTCCATGTGTAGCACTCAATTCCCCTGACAATTTCTTAGTTATTTTAGGTTTGTGAACCGTGAACTTTAGTCATTGGCTAGGTACTCTTGTGTGGATTCACCTCTGCTAGCTGAAACATACATCAGACTTCCTTGAGCATTTTGTCCGCCCTTCAGTTCTGCCGACTCATCCTGTCATAAGCCTTTCCAAATCTACTCTTAGCAGGGCTTCTCCAATGGGTATTATTCCTATTTTTGTGGGTCTACTCTTTCCCAGAATCTGTACTCATTGCTGGTGATATATAATACTTACCAGGACTTTACCAAATGGCAGATAGAGCTAAATCCTTTACATATATTATCTCATATATCTATTTCCACACAGGAGGTAAATAACCTTATCATCCCCATTTCTCTTATGAGGAAACTGAAATTCAGACAAGTCACAGTATTTGCTTCAGGTCACACAGCTCTCAGAGGTTTAAACCTAGAAATGTTTGATTTAACTCAAAGCTTGATACATCCTGCAATTCCAAACTATCTTCACCAAAACAGAAAGCATTTTTTTTTTAATCACAAAAGTCTGGGTATAATTTGGTAAACTATAAAAACAGCAGTTGAGGGTCTTCTTGTAACAGAGGTCATATAATTTAAATGTTAAAGCTTTTAAAATCCCCCAAACAATTAAGCACAAGCATGTGAGTGCATAAAAGGGGAGTATTAACCTCTATAAATGGTGGTTAACACTGAGCCTTTCTCATGGCTAATGCTCGCCCCCTGCTGGTACATCTAATTTGTGTTTCAAAAAGCATTCTCTCAATGCCAGAACCCTTGTGTAAAGTCATTAAAACATAAACTGGTGCAGCCACTCTGGAAAACAGTGTGGATATTCCTCAAAAAATTAAAAATAGATCTACCCTATGACCCAGAATAACACTGCTAGGAATTTACCCAAGGGATACAGGAGTGCTGATGCATAGGGGCACTTGTACCCCAATGTTTATAGCAGCACTTTCAACTATAGCCAAATTATGGAAAGGGCCTAAATGTCTATCAACTGATGAATGCATAAAGAAATTGTGGTTTATATACACAATGGAATGTGGCAAGGAGAAAGAATGCAATATGGCCTTTTGTAGCACCATGGATGGAGCTGGAAAGTGTTATGCTAAGTGAAATAAGTCACACAGAGAAAGACAGACACCATATGGTTTCACTCTTATGTGGATCCTGACAAACTTAACAGAAGACCATGGGGGAGAGGAAGGAAAAAAAAAGGTTAGAGAGAGAGGCGAAGCCAAACCATAAGAGACTCTTAAAAACTGAGAACAAACTGAGGGTTGATGGGGGGTGGGAGGGAGGGGAGGGTGGGTGATGGGTACTGAGGAGGGCACCTGTTGGGATGAGCACTGGGTGTTGTATGGAAAGCAACTTGACAATAAATTTCATTTAAAAAAAACCATAACCTACCTTCTGTGTCAATTTAGAATTAGGACAGTAACAACAGCCTTCTGACTTTCATAAAGTAAGATGAAAAATCCTATGATGGAAGCAACGATACAAAAGGCTTTGTTATGACTTTTTTCAGACCGTGAAAACTTACTACCTATGATTTCTAGGCAGTCAGAATTTTGTCATGTACAAAAGATGGCAGATGAACCCTTATTAGTTATTACCTTCAGGTGGTTCTGATTAGGGCAGCAGAGATGAGAAGGCTGATATTCTAACCAAGGGAAAAATTAATTAGAGCAGAAGCTCTCCTCTGTGATTCCATTTTATGTCTGGAGAAGAAAAAAAAAAAGATACTAAAAACCATGCTTCAATCCATTCCTCTCCTCTCTTTAATAATGCAGTGTTCTTTTTTGCAGCCAGTTACCTGACGAATGCTGAAACACTGAAAAGGAGCAGTCAGCATCTTACAGGTTTCCTTGCGTCTTGAGGCAGATAAGTTTGCTCAAGTCTCCAATGGAACTAAGAGAATCCATCAGACACATGCTCTGCCAAAAAATTGGGATGGACTCAGTGTAATCAACTCACACTCAAACACACATAGACATTTGAAAGTAACACTGAAAGTCAAACCACACACTTGAAATAAACCATATTTATAGTGAAATAATATATCAGAGTATTTGCTCAAATATCGTATTTTTAAGGAGTAATATCTAAAAAGCATTAGCTGATTAGCTTTCAATCTGTGTTTCCCATTCCATTGGTCATATAATGATCCATACATTTATTTATATGATCTCTTCATTAAAGTTGTCAGTGTAGAAAATAATATTCCTTAATCCAGCAAAATGCTTAGCATTATGAGATATGAGCTTGATGCTATTATTTAGACAAAAAACAGGAGTGTAAGACTGTTCCTCAAGTTTGATTATAGAAACACAAGTCAAGAAGACACAAAGAGGAATAAATGAAGAATAGGAAAGGAGTTTGTAATTTCCATGCCATCTCACTTTCCCCCCAAATTCTTGACATTTTGAGGTTCAATTTATTCTGCTATAGTACTTACTTGTATAAGGAACATTATCTCATATGTTTGGAGTGAGGAGGATGCAGGGTAGGAGGTATTCAGTAACACCTATTATGTTACAGCAGTAACATTACCCATTTATAAAACTAGTTCTTATGCTAGTCACTTGCAGACATTAACCAATTTAATACTTCCAATAACCTCATTTTTCCCTCTGTTTTATTATTAGGGAAACGAAGGCTTACAGAGGTCACACAGTATCAAAATCAGGATTCAAATGTACTTTCTAAACTTGCTTTTAACACTTGTGTGCCATTTCCCTGATCCCAGTAATAAAAACATCCCCATGTTCATTTATGTATTCATCCTTCATTATGAAGAGATTAAGGGCAGGTTTTCTCAGACAAAGCTCAGTGACTGCAGCAACTCTTAGCTAACAGGTCAATTTATGGAGGACAAATGATTCAGAGGGGAAGGCTTCCAGAGTAAACTTGTTGGGGGGCGGGGGGAGGGTGGCAGAATAGCACCAAAGCACCCAAGGACACATGGCCAGGTGTTGGGTAAGTGGGCAGGACTTGGCAAAGACTAGTATCCCTCTGCTGAGCCATGCTCCTTTGTCTGGAGTGCCCCAGAATGCTCCAGGACATTGTTTAGTGGCTGTTGGCTGCAACAAAACCTCAGGGGTAAAGCAAAGGGAAGCACAGAAGATCTGGGGGCAGTCAGAAAGCAGGCATTCACTCAATTGTGGAATTTTGCTCATCCATATATTTAGGCAAAGAATGCATACATACATACACACACACACGCTTTTGAGCTTTTTTATAATTTTGTAATTTACCCATCTCTAAGGATAATTTAAAATAAATGCATCATTTCCTTTGCTTGCTATAGAATATACAAAACTAGAGTAGATCACTTATATATGGAAACTAATCAAGTGGACCTCATAGAAACAGAGAATGGTAGTTGTTGGGGGTTAGGGGTCAGGAAAATGGGGAAATATCGGTCAAAAGTATCAACTTCCAACTAGAGTAAGTTCAGGTGACTAACTACTTCATTTTATATTGAAAGTGAGAGTAGATCTTAAACACTATCACCACACAAACACACAAATGCATATAAAATCACACACAAAATCATAATTATATGAGAAGAGGAAAGTATCAACTAACCTTATTGTGGTAATAAGGTTTTCATAATATATATGTGTATCAAATCATGTTGTGTAACTTAAACTTCTATACGTTATGTGTAAGCAATAGGTCACTAAAGCCAGAAAGACACTGAAAACACCAACAAAAGCTCCGGAGATATGTGACGAAGGAAAACAACTTAGTATGTGCAGAGTTGGGAAGAGGATGAGTAGTTGGCTGCACACAAGTTGAGAGTGTGTATTTGCCATTAGGATTAGTTAAAATGGATATGAAAGTGTTGACTATTAAAATGGTAAGATTAGACAAATTATGCCCCACCACCCCAAAATAATTTTCTTTGGAATCCAAGTTGTATAGGTGGCTAATTACGATTGAGGTAGCAAATGGAGTCGTTTCCAAACCACATCTTTACTTCACACTGAATGGAAACATGCTCATGGTAATCTCAAGTCAAAGTTTTATTTTTGTCACAGTTTATTCTTACATCCAGGGAATAGCTCTGCGGGCTTCTCTTATTTAGAAAGGTTTTTTGTTGTTGTTGTTTTGTTTTGTTTTTTTAAGTGTGCACTAGTAGACTAAGAAAGTCAAACTTTAACCAAGGGAGGATATGAACACTCTGGTGCCATTCATGTGATACTGTAAAACCCAACTACCGTTTACAGGGAAGAGGTATAATGTGAGGGGCTCAACACATGGTAGTCTACTAGAGCATCCCATACAGATCTTGCAAACACTCAATAAGGTAGTTTGTACCCCATTACACAGATAAGGAAACTAAAACTTACAAGGGTTACTTATTTGCCTGACAAGAAAATGGCAGGGTAGGGTTCTCCACCCAGATCTAATTCTACTCAAAAGCAAATGGCCCTGTAATAACTGCATGAAATGGGTGAAAATGATACAACTATTTAGGATAGTTCACCTCCTTAGTGCCTGCAATTAGCCAGAGTAAGGGAGTGACCTCAATGTTCTCTGTAAATAGAAGCTATAAAAAGGTTTAAAAAGGGGGAGGGGGGTGGGGAGGCTTTTGCAGGCAGTTTTAAATGTTGCCTCCTAGCTACCTCACTACATTAAAATGTCTTAATTTTTCCTTCTGTAATGTGATCTTTCAAGATCTGCTTTTTCTATTTAATTCTACTACAGTGATACCCAGCTCAGATTTTGTAATAAAGTCCATAGAAAATGTAAATAGAAATTCACTTTATGAAAAACTTTGCCATAAGATGTATTCTGATCAACACAGATCATATATCCCACACTGAGTTTCTACTTTAATATTGCAGCTTGGATCTCCTCTAGATTGTGAGAGTTAATACAGAAAACATTGCCATGAAATCTCTCAAGCAACAATACATATGATAATTTATCACACTAGGTCAGAAACCCTTTGAGCCCTGAAACCCAAAAGGTGTATCCCCAGCCTTACAAAACTGTGGGGAAGCTATGAGGTGTAGGAAGATTAAATGAAGATGGTCACCAGTGAGAGTACAAACGGTAAAAAAGAAGATGCCAGGCAGAGGCAGTAGGGGGAGCATGTGATGGGGATCAAAAAGCCAGTCTTCTCCTAACTAATCACAAGGCTGTATAACTTCAGACAAGTCAGGAATTATGTTTCCTCATCATTAAGTTGAGACACCAGCATCATATGCATTCTGATTTCCCCGAATATGAGATCTGTCTCCGAAAATTAGGCAGTACAAAGGCTTTAGGACCAGGTGCAAACAGCAAGCACAGGCATTCATTTCACACTGATCTTGGCAGTAGAGGAACAAGGAGACAAAATTAATTCTCTAAATTAGGCACTTATGTGGGACCCTGAGACTGAATGGATTTGAAATTTAGATCAAACTTTTGGGGGCAAAAAGACATTGTGAGGTGTCTCTAGAGCTGTCCAAGTTTGAGGTGGTTCTGACTCTAGAAACTTAAACCCAATTGTTTAAAACACTTTGTTATTGCTAGGGTGATGGAAGGGACTGAATGACAAACCCTGTGCAAAAATTCTGCATAGCCCATCAGCTCTCTTTAAGTAGTGGCTCTATAGATTTTCATGTTGCAACTAATTTACACAAGAAACATATCTTAGAATTGTTTGACTACTTTGTAAGTGGTCTGAAAATAAGGAACAAGATCACCCTCAGTCTCCTTCTACACCCACCAAAACAGTCTAAGATTGTGTTGTAATCTTTGATCAGTTTGTTTCATAAGAGATAGGGGTTTATTTTTATTTATTTTGAGAAACCACCCATGTGTGCACATACGCAAGCATGAGCAGGTGAGAGGCAGAGAGAGAGAGGGGGTTAAAGAAAGAATCCCAAGCAGCCTCCACTTGGGCTGCACAGAGCCCAACACGGTGTTTGAACTCATAGATCCTGAGATCACAATCTGAGCCAAAATCAAGAGTCGGATGCTTAACCAACTGAGCCACCCAGGAACACCCAGAGATTCATTTATTGATGCTTCTTTCTTTCCTGCTAAACTATGAGCTCCAGGGACTACTGAGTGTTTGCCACTGCCTTCCACACAAGGCTGAGCACTGTTTCTGGCATATACTAGGAAGTCCAATAAATGCGTGCTGACTTGAACCAAATTTAAAATAAGGCCAAATTCCTCCTTTTCCTTTACTCATTTAATATCCTGTAATTGAATGTTGAACAATAACCACAGAAAGTAATCGGTATTTATATCAAGCTAGTCAAAATCATTGGGCTGTAAAACAAAATGATTAGCTTGGAGTGGGAAGGAATTTTTTCTTAATCGTAGTACAATACATATAACATAAAATTTACCATTAACTACATTTAGTACAGTCACAGTGTTGTGAGGATTTTATATTTAAAGCATAATAAATAAAGTATTAACAAAAACTACACCCTCTAAAAACACAACCTTGTAAGGTGCCTGGGTGTTTCAGTTAGTTAAGCATCTGACTTCAGCTCAGGTGGTGATCTCATGGTCTGTGGGTTTGAGCCCCTCAGCTGGCTCTGTGCTGACAGCTCAGAGCCTGGAGCCTGCTTCAGATTCTGTGACTCCCTCTCCCTTTGCCCATCCCCTGCTCGCTCACACATGCCCCCCCCCCTCAAAAAAAATACACTAAAAATAATAATAGTAAAATAAAATAAAAACACAACTTTGAGAACATTCCCATTTCTGTCAATTCCCACTTTGTATATATTACTCTGAAGCTCTAAGTACTGTCATAACTAATATACATATACTAATAGTATCTAGATTTCAGAATCTATTTTAGCAATAAAGTATTCCTGTGAAGGCAATATCAAACTGTTTTCAGCCTTATGGGTAGTACTCAATAGCTCCTAAATGACTTTATAAACAGAGGTGAAGAGTGTCCATGTTTTACACACACACACACACACACACACACACACACGCGCACACTACACAACATACTTTACCAGCCCCACGAATATCTAGCCAACAATACGGTCTCAGTTCCATGACCTGCTCAACTCCAGTGATCTTTTCCTCCATTCCTCTTCTACCATCCATTCCTTGGACCATAGGACATTGTCATCACCCACACTTCGTCCAACTACACAATGATTCCCTGCTCAAAGTTTCTGTTACTTTTCTTGTTCAATTTCTCCCAGTATGACCAATCTGCAAAATCCATGAACTACCCATCCCTCTGAGCCCCCAATTTTATCCCATTTCACACACTTTTTTCAATTGCCAGCATATGCAAATTAAATTCCAAGATCCATTGTTTCAGTAACATCCTTGCTAATATCCCAAACTCCTTTGCCCTCTCTTTTGTTTTGTCTTGTAGACAAAGGCCATCTAAGACAAGATTGCCTGACGGCTAAGAACAGGAATCTGGAGCTAGATGGTAGATGTCTGTGTTCGATCACTGAGCATTCTGAGCACCTAGACTAGTGCCCACAGGTTGTAGGCAATAAACACGTGTTTGCTGTGTGAACACTCCATCCTTTAATATGCTTAAATGGAAGAAATATAACTAGATTGACCAGCACGAGGCAGCAGCAAGATGGGGCAGGTAGGTTTTTGTGATACTGTGAGACCACCCAGCTGACTGTGCATGTATGAAGCCTCAGGACACTTAGTACCCACTGCTTCTCTAGGTACACTATACTTTCCATGGATTCTTGAGCTTCCGCCCCCGTCTACTTCCACCCTACCACATCATGCCTGCCCCTCATTTCTGTAGAGAATACTCTAACTGTATTTTAATGTTTTGGGGATGGAATTTCAAAAGCCCTGTCACTTTGATTGTATTTAAGCCAACTGTAGATTGCTCTAATTACCCACATTATTTAGCTGGAGCAGTTTCAATTTTTCTCATTTCCTAGTTTCTTTCATTCTAATGAAATGACACAAATACAGCAAGGGAAAAATCATGTATCTTACTAACCTTGTCTCTTACAATTTTGTATTCCTTAATTCCACATGTTCAGCATTAAAGATTATTTCTCGCTTTCTCTTTTCTCATAATGACTTTTTTTCCTAGGCTTGATATATAAGACTCTTAGGAGGAAAAAAACAAAAAAAAGAAACACGTAATTTTGATTCCATTGTATAAAAAGTCTTTAGAAAGCAGTTCAGAATCTCTCTCTACACAGAATACTATAGATAAAAGATATCATCTAGATAATTAAAACTCAAAACATATATCCACCTGTAATTGTCTTGCACTTAATGGCACCATATTTTGGTGCTTTTGTGACTTAACACATATGCTCCAATTCTCAGCATATATTTGCCAAAATATCAGACGTAGAAACAAAAAGTTGAATTTCCAATACCCTAGCCAGCTCATCTTAGTATTATAAGTGGACGGTGAAGTTATGTTGATTTCTTGATCTTTTTGACCATAGCATTAACCTTTCACCTGGACTCTGGTATCCCCATAAGTTGGGAGAGTGTTCAAGTAACAAAATGATAGTATGCGGACACTCCACATAAGGTTAGAAAAGGTCTCTTATTTTTCTTTATTTTTAGAGAGAGAATGTGAGTGAGACAGAAGCAGGGGACAGGCAGAAGGATAAAGAGAAAGAACTTTAAGCAGGCTCCATGCTCAGCACACAGCCCGAAGCAGGGCTCGATCACACAACCCTGGGATCATGACCTGAGCCGAAATCAAGAGTCGGACACCCAACTGACTAAGCCACTCAAGCACCTTAAGAGGTCACTTATTATATGCTTTACTGAAATATAAACTTAGCCATAGCATTTTATAATTGATAGAAATTTTCTCCCTTGGGTTTGAAAATGAGAGAATGCCTTATCCCTTCAACATAAAACTAAACATTGAGTAGAAATCTGACTATTTTTTCATAAGCTTGTCCTAAGAGCCATTTAAATTTACAGCTCTGTGACAAAGTTAACTCACAACTTCCATTTGAAGCCTAACTTTCATTTCCTTGAAGTTAGAAGACAATATTCAGAAAACTCATTCAATGGCAAGTTGTAAAAATGTACAATGACCTCTACTTTTGGATTTCATCTTCATCTAAACAGACTTATGATAGCAGGAAAAGCCCTGCCCTGAAGTTGGAGCTTTGGGGTTTGCATTTCAAGTTGATCAATTTATAGCTATATGTAACATTGAGCAAACTACTTGTTGACTTTAGTTTTCTTTATTCATTCCATTAATATTTCCTTGGCAAGTATCAGTCACTAATTTAAAATAAATTTTAATTATTCAAACATCTATTATGTGAAATTACTATGCTAAGCAGCTATGGTTCAAAGAGAAACAATGCCTCTACCCTCAAGCACACACTGTAGTGAGGCAAATAGACATTTTGCCAATAAAGATTTAGACCTAGAGTACTACAGGAATACAGCAGAGAAACACCTTACAAGACTGACTGAGGCGATGATGAAGATAGCTTCTGACAGGCTATGTGAGTTAAATGAGATGGCATACATAAAATGACAGGCACAGAGTAGTTATTCCTCCTACAACCTATCACTACAAAAATTCAGGCTCTTTTAACAATATGTAGAAAATTTTGAATGAGAAAGAAAGGAGACAATGGTAGACCAAAGAAGAATTTCTTCTTCTGTTGCCTTTTTTTTTTAATGTTTACTTCTTTTTGAGCGAGAGTGAGTGAGAGCGAGCAGATGCACACCAACAGGGAGGGGCAGAGAGAGAGGGAGACACAGAATCCAAAGCAGGCTCCAGGCTATGAGCCATTCAGCACAGTGCCCAATGCCAGGCTCAAACCCACAAACTGTGAGATCATGACCTGAGCCATAGTCAGACTCTTAACCAACTGAGCCACCCAGGCACCCCTCTGCTGCCTCTTCTATTTGAAGCTCAGAGCCATACATACTTTCCTGGCTCCTGTATATCCCTTTGAAGTCACAGCATGTGTCTGTTCACACTCTATTGCATATGGCAGCTAATGGTTAGTTAACAAGAAGCTCCGGATTCTGCTCTGACATTGCTTCCAGGGGATGTAAGAGCAAGGAGATATTTGTGATGAGGAAATGTATCATTCCTAGATGGCTTAGAGGCAATTTCTCAGGAAACCAGAAAACCCTAAGATCCTTCCATATCCTTTTCAATCTTAGGATTCCACAAGCAAACTCAGTAACTGACGTGTTAATAAGTGTAATCCTAAATGCTATGGGACATGTCCGTTATATCTATGTATCTGTTCTGACTCTGAGTCATTGCCTACAGTCCCTGCCACAGAGCAACTGCCCCCCATTTGTAATGCATCCATTTTTAGAGCAAACTTCCTCAGCTTTAGCCAAATCCAGAATGGACAATCTGTATTTTGCTTGTCCTATGATACTCCTGGGTGATGCCATAATACTGCTATTTCAGAAATATGCTAGAGTCTAAGGATTCCTCCAGGTTGAGGTGGACAGGAGCTGTAGAATCATTGCTAATGTGCCTTGACTTTTGGGGCCCTCCTAAGGTGAAGGCCCTAGAGCACACATAGCCTAGCTCCTACCTACGTGTCATGCTTTTAGAAGAAAAACCATCAATTTCTCATTTCCCTCAGGATTCAAGAGTGCCTGCTTTGCATGAAAATAATAGAGGTTTTCCACATAGAAATAAAATGTAATCTCTGATCATTTAACCATATGAACCTAAGGAAAAGAAGAATTCTCAAAATGCATTTCAAAATCCTCTCATCACATCAAAGTCTGAAGCACAATATAAAATGAAGGCTAAATTATCCCTTGAGAGTAGCTGTTTTGAGGTGTTAATTCAGTAACAATTGGCTCTATTCACATCTTTTTTACTTAATGTTTCAAACATGGAAGTCACATATTTCACATTTAGCACTTCACATAAATACAAGGCACTTTAGCAATCTGATTTTCAACAACCTCTCAAAACAAAAAACAAAAAAACAGACATTTTAAGAGATTGTAAAATTTCACCATTTTTATGATATATGCCCTGAATATTAGGAACATTGTTGGTCACTGGGCTTTAGTGGTTTCTTTGTAAATGTGAAGAAATGTAAGCTTTAAATCCCTTATTTCATTGCAAATTTTTTAAGGGTTTCAGTTTGCCTACCTTTTATTCCTAGCTCCTAACCAAGTGCCTTGAACAGTGGATTCCCAATCTGGCTACATATTAGGATTATCTGGGAAACTTTTTTCTTTTTTTTAACGTTTATTTATTTTTGAGACAAAGAGAGACAGAGCATGAATGGGGGAGGATCAGAGAGAGAGGGAGACACAGAATCCGAAACAGGCTGCAGGCTCTGAGCGGTCAGCACAGAGCTGGACGCGGGGCTCCAACTCACGGACTGAGAGATCATGATCTGAGCGGAAGTCGGACGCTTAACCAACTGGGCCACCCAGGTGCCCCTGGGCAACTCTTAACAATCCTGATGCCCAGGTTACAGCTCACAAACTACATCAATGCCTAGGTTGGTAGCCAGTCAGAAACCAGTTTTTTGTTTTGTTTTGTTTTGTTTTAAAGGATCCCAAGGTGTTAAATAGGCATCAACGTTTAGAACCACTAGCCTAGCGCCACGTTGGTATTCGATCAATACTTGATAATAACATGATATTCAAGAATTGTTCAGTGGGAGGGTGACTGAGGGAGAAAGAGAACGAGTGGGAGAATGATACAGACTTAGAAGTCTTCATTACAAGATCTAGCTTATTTCTGTGTAATGTTGCGCAAGTAACTCCTAAATCCATACAGCTTATTTTCTTTTTCATGTTATCAAAATGATAATATTGCCCCAATGAGTAACATCATCCTATTAACCACCATTACCATGTTTACTTCTCAACCACCTTATGAATCTCCCACTTTGGTTCAAATTTACACAAATTTAGGGCAGTGACCATGCTGTTGCAAGTCACGTGTCCAAGGTCTTCAGAATCCCTACTTTCTAGAAAAGATTATTCTTTTCTTCTCAGGACAATGACTGCTCAAGGAAAGGTTTACTTTACCATTTGCTTTCAGAATATCACCTTAGCCTACCACTACAAGCCTCAACATTGCCCAAGCCTCCCCACATGGTCCTACAGTAGATGTGAGACCCAAAGAGGCATATCTTCCTGTGTGACCTCTTTCTTTTGTTCTTTGCAGCCAAACTTTTCCATTTATTGTGGCTTAAGGGACGAATACACCTTGAACAAAGACCAAATCCTCATGTCCAGCTGGTCTCCAGCTCTGCTGGGACAGAGCCAAAGGAATCACTTGAACTTGCAACAAGATGGATTTAATATAAGGTGTCCCAAGAGTGAAGGTTATTTGCACTTAAATAAAAATAAATGATGAAATACTCTTTTCTGTGTTACATTTTAGGTAACCTTTCCTAGCATTTGGTAGGAAAAGTAATCCTCGCAGGATAGTGATTAACAACATTGATTTTGGCATCAGACAAAACTGAATTTTCATCCTGCCTCTACTACTTGCAAGTTTAAACAAATTGCTTAATCTCTCAAAGCTGGCTACCCTTTTGTGATCTGTGGGATTAAAAGACCAATACATACTTTAGAAAAATGTCGTGAGGCAAAAAGTGACTACATATTTATCAAACTAGGATATTTCTAAAAATGAAAAGAGGTCACTACAATAATTAATGAGTTTTAATTAATCCACAATCGAGTTAAACAAGGTCTGTCCTGTCAAACCTGGATACACAGTCAACCCAGTTAGTGGGCATCACAAAAATGACATGCCTATTCACATTACCATGTCAAGTATCATCGAAAGCCTCTACAGGTAAGAAAGATGTGAAACCAGGGTAAAGTGTTAAAATGAGTCAAGTTGGAATTCAGTCTTCCCAATTCAGCTTGCATGTTGACTCCTTGATGGGTCATTTCTTGTGCCTAGTCATCTATTAATGTCAGTTTATTGAGTTACATTGAGTTGAATTGGGATTAAGACAAAAGAGATTTTCACAATGTTAGTGATGTGTATAAACCATCATTAAATAGTTTCACAAAAGAGACTTTAGAAATTATACGACCCACTGCCCATAGCTTACAATTTAGGTAAGAGATTCAGAGAAAAATCTTCCCATATTCCTCTCTCAACGAGTATTAGAAAATGGAATAAACTCTAGAGTTCTTTCCATCCAATTATTATACTTCTCATCGCAATGTATCAAAAAATGTTGTTACCTAAAGAACTAAAACTTTTGGGAATATGTTTATAAAGGTAGTATTCTTGCCTTAGCTAGTTCCCTAAAACCCTTTTTGAACACAAACATGCCTAAGCTAAGCGTAACAAAGTGTTGTAACCTAATGCTAACCCTGAGCTTGTTCTCTCAGCTGAGAGAAAAATACATAATCACTGGCTGCTATTCAGTTGCTGTGTCTTAGGTCCCAAGTTTCCTATCTTACAGAAGCATCAGGATTGCTAATATGGACAGATGCCAGAAGTAGACCTACTGACTGTAATCCATATGTAAACATTAAAAATAAGAATTTCAGTTTAAACCTTTGCTCTCCCGACAATTGTCTTCTGTTGCCAAAGATGAAAAGTTACTACAAAATTAGGGTACTGCAAATTTATATCAGAAAAGGCTAGCATCAAATTAGCTGCTAAACCTCAAGCCCTACAGAGGCCAAAGTATTTATCAGCTTCTCTTTTTGTCATTAGTGAACCTTTTTTAAACAGGCAAAGGTTGAAAAAAAATTGCAACCTATTTAATAAAATTAAAAAACCAAAGAGATATTCTCTAGAAAATTACTTGACTTCTCCAAGTGTAATTTTCTGTCTATGAAATGGAAATAAAATAGTCTACATGGCTGTTGTGAAAAACAAATTCATAAATGTGAGGCATGTCCCATATGGTAGTCTCTCAATACCTACCTGATTATCTTGACCCTGCCCTTTAAGTTTAGAAGCTGCCATAGAAATGACCTTCAGTTGCCTGACAGGGATTAATGTGATTTTTCTCCATATATGTACTGATAGAATATACAGAGGTAAAAGTGTCACAGATCTTGTTTTAGAAAATTTTCTGTGTATTAACATTTATCTTCTTCCTGCATGTGCTTCTGACATTGTGGGTAGTAATTCCAACAATATGAAAAGGAACAAAAATAGTGGACATTTTTAAGGTGAAATATAATTTTAGTTAAACCCAAATTTATTGTAAGATGCTTTCTTCAAAGACAGTAAGTGCTTGAGTATCAGTTCAACAACCAACATTTTACTGTCTTTATTAAATGATTTTCAGACTTCAGTATGCATAAGAATCTTCTGAGAACTTAATTTAAAATACAAACTCCCAAACCCTTCTAATAGAATCTGATTCAGTAAATCTGAATCAGGACTCTGAGAAACCATTTTTTTTTCATGTCCCTAAAATGGTCCTGGCACGATGCTTTGAGAAAACTATCACTTTGACATTCCAGATACTCTGCTTAGGACTCCGTTTAGAGTCCTGGGGTGCTCACAAACCTCCAATCCTGGGATATGTAATCAGAACATGTATTACAGTACTGCTGTAAATACCAATGAAGGTCTACACAGAGTGCTATGGGGAAAGAAAATGAAAATGACGATGTACTGTAGATCATAATTAGGTAAATTATCAAGAAATTATTCTATACAGATTACTTTGGAAGACTTATACTTTCTTATTTCTTTTAAAACAACAAACAACACGAAACAAACAAACAAACAAAAATGCATGGATTTCATACTTCGATGAATGATTCCTATCAAGTGCTGTTTAAAAAAACAAGGGCACCTGGGGGGCTCAGTCAGTAAAGTATCTGACTTTGGCTCAGGTCATGATCTCGCAGTTTGTGAGTTCGAGCCCCAGGTCAGGCTCGGTGGTGACAGCTCAGAGCCTGGAGCCTGCTTCAGATTCTGGGTCTCCTTCTCCCTCTGCCTCTCCCCTGCTCATCCTCTTTCTCTTTCTCTCTCACACAAAAATAAACACTAAAAAAATTTAACAACAACAACAAGCCAATCTCCCTTCCAACAAGTAGGAAGTGGCCTAGGATTTAGGACATTAACTATCAAATAGCAGCAGATACTTTACCTAAATAAGTAGCTTACATATTGTCAGACTGCAATCTAAAATATCCCTATATCCTTAACAAGGTGTCAAGCATGTCTACTGCAGACAAAGATAAAGCATTAGATTTTAATTGCCTATCCATTTCTCTGCACCCCTCAACTATAATTCCCCTGAAAGAAGGCACTGTGTCTTGTATAATGCCATCACCCCAATGTCTAAAATACTGCCTAGGGTGATAAATAGTTGTGAATGGATTAATGGGTAATACTGTTAGCTGTTTATCTCACATCAAGAATAAATTCCAAGCTCTTTAAGCCCAATACCTAAAGCTCTAACTATGTCTAATCTCATTTCTTACTATTTCCCTGCCTGTTACTTCAGGCTAAGCTCCCTCTATACATCATACTGTGAATCCACTATATGGCTTCACTCCCATTTCCTTTACTTGAAAGTCTATTTTCTCAACTGGCTAATTCCTACACGTCCTTCTAGAATCATTTCATTTCCTTCTTCTATTTTTAAGAATCAAAAATATAAGGACCCTGGTCCTAGACTGCTAGAATGTAGAATGTTGGTCTTTACCACCTATGAAAGCTCTTTCTTGTGGTAAAGATTTCTCAATAAAGTACTTTCTTCTGAAAGCAGGATCTTTTTTCCTCTGTCTTCAAAATCTCTATGAGAACCACCTTCAAAAAATAACATTCAGTAAACTGGCACTTAAATTGAAAATAAAAGGTAAAGAAAAATTATTGTGTTAGAAAGGCTAAGTACTTCTTTTCCGGATAGTTTTTGAGATGTGGAATTTAAATCAACATTTTGGTTTTGAACTATACTCTCAGCCTACTCTTTTTGTTACTTTAAATTCTTACTCATTTACCTTTACAATATATTCACCTAGTTTCATTATTGAATTACACAACCAATCAATACTACTGACAAGTTAAAATGTTTATTCAGAAGATACTGCTGTCACTTTCCAAAATTATGTCATAATATAGTCCTAAAAACAAAATCATTTTGATACCATGCATGAGTTTTGGTTCTTGGTGTTTTTCTGCCCATCTGTTTCTCTGCAGTAAACCCTGAAGGGTCATCTTCCAACCTCGCCAGTCCTTCACCATCATGATTGAAGGACTCCCAGACAATACCAACAACCACCTCCTATACTCAAAACTTTCTGCAGTAGACCTTCAACAAGGGCCTCTATTAAGTACAAAACCCTCTATCAAGGGCTGTGGTGACCAGACCAAGGAGATATTGATGCCGCTTTCAAGAAATAAAGAGAGCTGTAGAGATATTCAGATATGTGAATAAGTATCTCTAGAAAGAGGTACAAAGTGATCAGATTATAAAGGACTATAGAATTTAAAGCAAAGGAGAGACTGCTTCCATTGGAAAGAGGATTCAGGAAATGTTGTGAAGGACTTAAATTTTAAACTCTGCCTTGGAGGATGGGGGTTTGATATGGACAGGAGAAGATTCAAGAAAGGATAATCTGGACTTCTGGGGAACATGACAGAGTAAGAAGATCCTAAACTTTGTCCCTTGTACACAACTAGATAACACCCACATCAGTATAAACAACACAGAAAACAACCCAAAGATTGGCACAACAGACTCTTCACAGCTAAATGTAAAGAAGAGGCCACATCAAAGAGGGTAGGAAGGGCAAAGGTGCAGTCCAGAACTAAAGAGACCCAAGGACTGTCCAGGAGACGGAAGGACAGGTTCAGAGAGAGGAGAGGAACAGATCCCACCAGGCACCTCAGACACAGGGAACCTACATGGAGAAGATAAATCTGCATAACATTTGGCTTTGAAAACCAGAGGGGTCTAATGGAGAGGCTTACCACATAGAAATTTAAAAATCGGCAGGCTCAGCTCTGGGATAGCTACAAGCATACAGTCCTGTCCCTTAAAGGGACAGCACAATAAACAGCCCCACTGAGATACAACATAGAATCAACAGTTTGAAAAATGCTTGGGGTATATGGGAAGGAGATCTATTTACCAATCTCCCAGTATGTGCTGGAGGGGCAAGGATGTTCAGGAGACTTCTCAAAGAACAAAAGAGCTGGCTGGCACCATTTCCCTCCCACACACCAGCCTACATACACAGAGAAGAGTGGAAACCGGCTCAATACCAAAATTCTCCACTTGCTAACAGCATGTCCCACCCCCATGCACTTCTGCAGATCCAGCCCCTCCAACCCTTCCAGGAGTCTGCGGAGTTTTCCCAGACAGCTACTGGTTCCCTCTCAAAGCAGACGAGTAGAGACCTTGTTGGTACTGCACGCCACTCCTGGGGTCTGCTGCTGACACTCTCTCCAATATGCCCTTGGCCACAGCACATTCAAAGCACTGCCACAAGCCATGCAGTATGTAAGCAGTGTCAGCAGGGGCCAGCACCACTTCAAAATGACTTTTGACCTGAGGAATGGGGTAGATAACCACACATACCAATCCAACCGCACCCCAGCAGTGGGCTGGGGTCAGACATTTGGTATGATCGCAGGTCTCACTCCCCAATGAAAGCTTCTCAGGGGACAACTCAAGGAAAGCACCCTGTAATTCAGAACTACTACATTTCTGGCAAATGCCTGGTCTAATTCAACTCAAACCCAAGGCAGCCCCAGACTGGCCCACTAACAACACAGGGACCAAATCCTACCCACAACTCACAAATAAAACGATTCAAGATGACCAGATAGAAGGCAAATGTGGCTCAGCCACATAGTTAAGGACACACAACATACATAGGAGACACCCCCGAAGCACCAGGGGCTGGTGAAATGGAACATTGGACTACATAGCCCTACGGGATGTCTTCTTCTTAAGGTCACTACTTTCAAGAACAGGGGCAAAAGCAGACTTTCCTAACACATACAAACATAGATTTAGATAAAATGAGGAGACAAGAATATGTCTCAAATGAAAGAAAAGGACAAAGTCACAGCAAGAGAGCTAAATACAATGTAGGCAAGTAATAGGCCACATAGAGAATTTAAAGTAATGGTCATAAAGATACTCCACAGACTTGAAAAGAGAGTGGTGGAACTCAGCGAGACTCTCAACAAAATAAATAAATAAATAAATAAATAAATAAATAAATAAATAAATAAATACACACACCTCAGTAACTAAGACACACTAAAAAAAAAAAAAAAAAGGAATAAATAGTAAACTAGAGGAAACAAAGGAATGAATCTGCAACCTGGAAGATCAAGAAATGGAAAGTAATCAACCTGAAAAGGAGAAAAACATAGTAACAAAAAATCAAAATAGACATAGGGAATTCAGGAACATCATCAAGTATAATACAATTTCCATTATAGGTATCCCAGAAGGAGAACAGAGAAAACAAGGGGGACATAGAAGTTATTTGAAGAAATAATAGCTAAAAACTTTGCAAATCTGGAGAGGAAAACAGAAAACCAGATCCAGGAGGCACACAGAGCCCCCAACAAAGACAAGGAACTCCACAGAAAGACATAAAATAATGAAAATGGCAAAAAGTAGTTATAATGAGAGAATTTAAAAGCAGCAAAAGAAAACAGTCACATACAAGGGAAACCCCACAGGCTACCAACAGACCTTTCAGCAGAAATACTGCAGGTCAGAAGGAAGTGCCAAGACATACTCAAAATGCTGAAAAGGGCGGGGTGGGAGGGAACCCTGCAACCAAGAAGACTCTATCCAGCAAGGCTTTTATTCAGCATAAAAGGATACATAGAGATTCCCAGACAAACAGAAGTGAAATGAATTCATGACCACTAAACCAGCCCTATAAGAAATGTTATAATGGATTCTTTGAGGGAGAAGAAGACCATAAGCAGGAATAAGGAAAGTAGGAAGCACAGAAATAGTAAAATTAAGTGTATGTATCAAAATCAGTCAAGGGATTCAGAAAATAAAATAATGTAAAGTATGGGGTGGGCTGCCTTGGTGGCTCAGTCTGTTAAGTATCCTACTCTTAATTTCAACTCAGGTCATGATTTTATGGTTTAGGAGTTCAAGCCCTACCTACATAGGGCTCTGTGCTGACAGTGCAGCGCAAGCTTGGAATTCTCTCCCTATCTTTCTGTTCCTCCTCTACTTGCTCCCTCTGGCTTTCTCTCAAAATAAACATTTTCAAAAAGGGATGTAAATTATGACATCATATACCTAAAATCTAAAAAGCAGGAGGGAGAGTGGTACATGTCTTCAAACTTAAGCAACCATGAACTTACTATGGACTGCTATATGCACAAAATGTTACATATAAACCAAATAGTAATCACAAATCAAAACCCAGTAATACATATGCGAAAAATAAAGGAATCTAAGTGTATCACTAAAGAAAGCCACCAAACTGTGAGACAAGAGAGCAAGAGCAGAAATAGAACTGAAAAAACGAACTATCAAACAAGCAACAAAGTGACAATAACTACATACCTATCAACAATTACTTGGAATGTAAATGGACTAAATGCTCCACTCAAAACACACAGGGAAATGGGATAAATTAAAAAAGCAAGACCCACCTATATGCTAGCTACACGAAACTCATTTCAGGGGCACCTGGGTGGCTCAGTCGGTTAAGGGTCCGACTTCGGCTCAGGTCATGATCTCGCAGTCTGTGAGTTCAAACCCCGCGTCGGGCTCTGCGCTGACCACTCAGAGCCTGAAGCCTGTTTCAGATTCTGTGTCTCCCTCTCTCTCTGAACCTCCCCCGTTCATGCTCTGTTTCTCTCTGTCTCAAAAATAAATAAACGTTAAAAAAAAAAAGAAAAAAAAAGAAAAGAAACTCATTTCACACCTAAAGACACATGCAGACTCAAAGTGAAAAGATGGAAAAGCATTTATTGCACAAATGGAAGTGTAAAGAAAGCCAAGGTAGCAGTACTTGTAGTGGACAAAATAAACTTTAAAACAAAGACGGCAGGGTACCTGGGTGGCTCAGTCAGTTAAGTATCCGACTTTTGCTCAGATCATGATCTTGCCATTCACGGGTTCAAGCCTCATGTCAGGCTCTGTGCTGACAACTCAGAACGTGGAGCCTGTTTTGGATTCGGTGACTCAATCTTTTTCTGCCCCACCTCCCGTTATTACACGCATGGACACTCTCTCCCACTCTCAAAAATAAAATAAACTAATAAATAAATAAAAGACAGTAACATGAGACACAGAAGAACACTGTAAAATCAAAAAGGGAACAATCCAAAAAGAAGGTATGACAATTCTAAATTTTTATGCACCCCACATCTGAGCACCCAAATACATAAGTCAGTTATTAACAAAAAAAGTAATTGATAGAAATACAATAATCATAGGGGCTTTAACACTCCAATTATATCAAGAGATAGATCATCCAGACAGGGTTATCAACAAGGAAATAATGCCTTTGAATAACACACTAAGCCAGATGGATCTAGCAGATATATTCAGAAATTCCATCCTGAAGGACCAGAATGCACATTCATTTCAAGTGCACAAGGAATATTCTCCAAAATAGATCACATGTTAGGCCACAAAACAAATGCCAACACATTTTTTAAAAATCTAAGGGATACCATGGATCTTTTCTGACCATAATGTTAGGAAACTATAAATCAACCTCACGAAAAATCTGGAAAGAACACACATACAGGCTAAATAACATGCTACCAAACAATGAATGGGTGAACCAAGAAATGAAAGAAGAAATCAAAAAATACATGGAGACAAATGAAAATGAAAACACAACAGTCCAAAATCTTTGGGATGCAGAAAAAGCTGTCCTAAAAGGATAGTTTGTAGCAATAAAGGTCTACCTCAAGAAGCAGAAGAACTTCAAATAAATCACCTAAACTTATACATACGGAAGCTAGAAAAAGAACAAAGCCCAAAAACAGAAGGAAAATAAAGATTATATAAAGATGACAGCAGAAATAAATGAAACAGAAAAATAGAAACTAAATATAAATAAAATAGAAAAATAGAAACTATGGTTTGGCTCCCTCCCTCCCCCTTTTTTTTTTTTCCTCCATAAGAGATTCTTAAAAACTGAGAACCATCTGAGTGTTGATGGGGGGTGAGAGGAAGAAGTGGAGGGTGGGTGATGGGTACTGATGAGGATATTAAAAAAAAAAGAAAGAAAAATACAAACTAAACAGAAAAAATAATAGAACAGATCAATGAAATCAAGAGCTGGCTCTTTGAGAAGATCCACAAAATTGATAAATCTTTAGCCAAACTCCTCAAAAGAGAGGATTTAAACACAATCATAAGAAGAGAAATAGCAAACACCACCACAAAAATACAAATAATTACAAAAGACTTATGAAAAATTACATGCCAACAAATTTGACAGCCTAGAAGAAATAGGTTGATTCCTAGAAACACATAACCTTCCAAAACTGAATCAAGGAGAAATAGAAAATTTGAACAGACCAATTACCAGCAATGAAATTGAATCTGTCATCAAAAGTTCCAACGAGCAAAGGTCTAGGACCAGACAGCTATGCAGGTGAATTCTACCCAACATTTAAAGAAGATTTAATCCCTATTCTTCCTCAAGTATCCAAAAAATAACAAAGGAAAGAAAGCTTTCAAATTCATTCTATGAGGCTAGCATTACTCTGATACAAAAAAACAAAACACACTACAAAAATGAAAACTATAGGCCAGTAACTCTAATGAATATACATGTAAAATCCTCGATAAAATATTAGCAAACTGAATCCAACAGTATGTTTAAAAAATCATTCACCATGACCAAGTGAGATTTATTCCTGGGATGCAAAGGTGGCTCAATATTTCCGATTCAGTCAATGTGATATATCACATCAATAAGAGATAAAAACCTTATGATCATTTCAATAGATGAAGAAAAAGCTTTTGACAAAGTACAGCAGCCACTCATAATAAAAACCCCAACAAAGTAGGTTTAAAGGCAACATACCTCAACATAATAAAGCCCATACATAAAAAACCTACAGCTAAACCTATTAAATAGTGGAAAACCAGAACTTTTCCCCTAAGAGCAGGAACCAGACAAGGATGTCCGCTCTCACCACTATTATTCAACATAGATTTGGAAGTCCTAGCCACAGCAATCAGAAAAGAAATAAAAGGCATCCAAATTGGTAAGGAAAAAGTAAAATTTTCACTATTTGCAAATGATATTATACTAAGACTCCATCAAAAAACTATCAGAAATAAAAAAATTACCAGGAGAGCGGATAAATGAATCCAGTATGATTGAAGAATACAAAAAAATCTGTTGCATTTCTATATACTAATAATAAAGTAGCCAAAAGAAAAATTAATAATCCATTTTACAATGGCATCAATAATAACAAAATGCCCTGGAATGTACTTAACCAAGGAGGTAAAAGATTTATACCTAAAAACTATGTAACATTGATGAAAGAAATTGAAGATGACATAAATGGAAAGATACTCCATGCTTATGGAATAAAAGATTATTAAAATGTCCATTACCCAAAGCACTCTACAGATTTAATGCAATACTTATCAAAATACCAACAGGATTATTCACAGATTAGAACAAATAACCTTTAAATTTGTACAACACCACAAAGCTTGAAATAGAAGAACAAAACAATCTTGTGACAAACAAAACGGGAGGCATCAGAATCCTAAATATCAAGATACACTACTGAAGTGAAGTAAAACAGTACGATTTGGCACAAAAAATGAAAGCGGGACAGCCCCATGGAAAAAAAGGAAACTAGACCAGTTTCTCATACCATACACAACAAATTCAAAATGAACTAAAGACCTCAATGTGTCTAGATATGTCTTCTGAAGCAAGGGAAATAAAGGCAAAAATAAATTTCTAGGACTGTATCAAAATAAAAACGTTTTGCACAGTTAAGGAAATAACAAAACTAAAAGACAATCTACTGAATGGGAGAAGGTATTTTCAAATGCTATGTCCAATAATGGGTTAGTATCCAAAATACACAAAGAATTTATACAACTCAACACCATAAAGACAAATCCAATTTTTAAAAGGACATAAAACATGGACAGACATTTCTTCAAAGACAACCTACTGATGGCCAACAGACACATGAAAAGTTGTTCATCACTAATAATCAGCGAAATGCAGATCAAAACTACAATGAGATATCACCTTACACGTGTCAGAATGGTTAAAATCAAAATATAAGAAACAAGTGTTGGTGAGGATGTGGAGAAAAAGGAACCCTCATGCACTGTTGGTGGGAATGCAAGCTGGTACAACCAATGAAGAAAACAGTATGGAGGTTTCTCCAAAAACTAAAACTAGAATTACCATATGATCAGTAATTCCACCCCTAGATATATACCCAACAAATAGGAAAACACCAATTTGAAAAGATATATGCACCTTTAGGTTCACTGAAGCATGTATACAACAGTCAAAATATGGATGCAACTTAAATGTCATCGACCCATGAATGGATAACAAATATGTGGTAATATACACAGTAGAATATTACTTGGTGATGATAAAGTCATCTACATGGATCTAGAAGGTATAATGTTAAATAAACCAGTCATAGAAAGACAAATACCATTTGATTTCACTCAAATGGGGAATTTAAGAAACAAAGAAAACAAGAGAAAAACCAAAAACACTCTACTACAGAGAACAAACTGATGGTTACCAAAGCAGAGGTAGGTGGAGGAGTGGGTGAAATAGGTGAAGGAGATTAAGAGTACACTTTCATGATAAGCACTGAGTAATGTATAGAATTGGTGAATCACTGTGTTGTATACCTGAAAATAATATAGCATGTGTATAAACTGTGCTGGAATTAAAATTTTAAAAATAAAGTAAAACTCAAGAAAGGATATTCTAACAACTGAGGAGTATTCTTGACCTGAGGATGAATAAATCAGTTCTCCATTTCATTAATTCATTCATTTGACAAACATTAGCCTAATGTTTTCCGTGGCCCGTAACTATGCTTTAAGTATCAAGTGGTGAACAAAAAAGATACAACACTGTCTTAATGGAGCTTAGAGTTTAAAATCCTCTACCTTATTATCTTGTTTTTTTCCCTCCCCAAGTCTGGGGCAGTGTACAATCCTGGAACTCATCAGAGGATAGATTCAAGAGTCCAGAGCAGGCCATATATGTTGTTGTTAACTGACTGCACCTAAGTCATCACTGTAAGGTTGAGGACAAGTTTTCTGTTTACATTGGCAAATACAGGGAACAAAAGACAAAAAATTGACTATTCCATTTATTTGCCCACAATCCAAGTATAACAAGTTAGAACTTTTATTACAATTTGCCAGGCTCTGTGCTAAAGATATTTATAAATTGAGCCAAACAAATTAAATTATCAACCTAATAAAATAACTGTATTTTTAGAGCTTTAAGAAACAAGAACAATTAGAAGCCTGGAGCCATCTTAGGATAAGCCATTTTGTATTTCAGTAAAATAAATATAAATATAGTTATATATAGATATAATTATATTAATATATATATTCAAATAAATCTATTAAATGTGAATCCTTTAAACAGATGAATTAAAAGTGCAGTAAAGCATGAGCCCATCGTATGCTGTCTATAAGAAGTTTAATACCAATATAACAATATAAGCATGTTTAAAGTAAAAGGGTAGACAAAGATAATGTGTAAATATTAGTTTAAAAAAGTAAGAGGGGTGCTGGGTGGCTCAGTAGGTTGAACGCCAACTTCGGCTCAGGTCACGATCTCCTAGTTCATGAGTTTGAGCCCCGCGTTGGGCTCTATGCTGACAGAACAGAACCTGGAGCTTGTTTTGGATCCTATGACTCCTCTCCTTTTCTGTCCCTCCCCCTCTCACCCGCTCTCTCTTCTCTTTCAAAAAAAAAAATTAATAAAAAAAGAATAGCTATTATCAAATAAGACTAGTGACTTTAGAGCAAAGAAAATTATCAGACACTGAGAGAGGCATCATATAAAGATAAAAGGGTCAGTTCACCAAGAAAACCTACCAGTACTAAACATATTCACACCAAATAGAGATCTGCATAGTATGTCACTCAAGAACTGTTAAAATTGAAAACAGAAGTAGATACATTCACATTTATAGTGCAAACTTTCATCAACCCTCTATCAACAGCAGATAGAGCAACTAGGCAAAATATTAGCAAAGATACAGAAGAATTCAACAATAGCACCAACCAATAGAATTTAGTTGACATTTGTACAACAATCCCCTGATAATAGAATACACATTCTTTTCAAGCATCCACAAAACATATGCCAAAATTGGCCATATTATGAGTAGAGTAAACCTCAAGGAATTTAAAAGAATTGAAATTATATATTTCCCATCTGCAATGAATCCAAACTCAAAATCAATAACAGAAAGATAACCATCTTCATACACTTGGAGACAAAACCACACACTCGTAAATAGGGAGTCAAAGAAGTCTCAAAGGAAGTTTAAAAAGCACATTGAACAGAGTAAAAATGAAAACATAACATATCCACATTTGCAGGAAATAGCTAGAGTAGTGTTGAGCAAGGAATTTAAAGCACTAAATGCATACAATCAAATCCAAGGCTCAAATCAATAATCTAAGCTCTCATCTCATGAACCTAGAATAAGAAGAGCAAAATAAGCTGAGAGCCAGCAGAAAGATGGAAATAGTAGACAATACAGTAGAATTGATAAAACTGACAACAGAAAAACAGAAAAATCAGTGAACCCAAGTGTTCTTTAAAAATAACAATAAAATTGACAAACCTCAAACAATACTGACAAAGAGAAAGAGGAGACACAAATTACCAACATTAGGAATAAAACTGGGGATATCATTATAGATTCTACACACACCGAAAAATAATTCAAGTATATTATGAACCACTTTTCACTGTAAATTTGCCGACTTTAGTGAAATATACCCATTCCTGAAAAAACACAAGCTACTACATCTAAAAAGGAAATAATTTTAATAGCCCTATACTATCTAGGAACTTAAATTAATTTTAAAAAGTATAAAAAAATACTAATCTCCAGGCACATAGGGTTTCACTGGAAAATTTTACCAAATCTTAAAGAAACCATTGTTAAGTCCCTATGTTTTTGGTGGCTTGTTCCATTGTATCATATAACTAAAACCAATGACATCGCAGTCCTCCCCTTTTATGTCAGTATTAGTAGGTCATTCTTTTTGCTTTTTGATACTGTTCTCATGGAAATTCTACTGTTTCCTTTAACTGTAGTGTTGAAGCCATTTTCTAGAATAAAATCTATACTTGGAAAATGCTATTTTCTATAAATTTCCAGTGGGTAAAATGCCAGATGATAGGACTTTTTTATAATAGTCTGCCCCTAAGGTGTTTATAATCAAATTCACTGTACTTGAAATACGCAAGTGCTCAGAAGTTTTGCTCTTTAAATTCTGCTTGTATTTAAGCAGTTAATACAAGAGCAAATCCTTGTATTTAATGTAGCCTGCCCCCACTACATGCACCTGAAAAAGTCATTTTTAGGTCTAACCTATTTTTTTTTATATAGACAACTACATATATCTAAATATGAAGTTTTTTCCCCCAATCAGTCTAAATTTCACTAAGTGCTTTAAAACTATTTAGAGTTGATCCATTCATCAAAAGTCTCTGACAACATCATTTTTTAATTAATGGCATTTTAAGATCATATGGCACAATGAGGTAAACTCTCTATAAAACATCTTAGTGAACACTAAGTGTGATCCTTTTTTTCAATGATTCCTGACATGATGTAATCTTCATCCCTTTCTCCTGGCTAATTATCAGTGAAGAGAAAATAAAAGGCATGTCCTACTCCTGAAATCAGTTCTTCCACCAACATAAATAATCTTTTGTATATTAAGATTGCTTGTACAAGGAGTAAAATATTAAGTTAGACCTCCCAGTACTCTGTGAAAGCGGCAGTGCCTCTGGGAATGTACCCTAGCCAGCCCCTGGAAGGCTATTCACTGTAAACCACCCTACATTATAAATCCCAACTACGAGAGCCTGCATTGAAATCTTCTCTTAAAGCTAAAAGCAGATATAATCAAGTGTCTTCTCAAGGGAATCTAAACAGAGTCCTTTGAATAGTCAGATATTCTAGTTGAGCAGTTACAAATGCCTATTTCAACTAATAGCTGGCAGAATACACCAATACAATTTTGCTTATTCTACCATTCTTGAAGATATCACAACAGCCACCTCTCCCTATAGTTCTATTCCAAAACCTTTGCCCTTCTCATTTTATGCACCCTCCCCCCCCCAAAAAAAAGGGCAAACTTAAGTATCTACATCTCCAAGCCAGATCAAATCAGTAAGGATCTGTTTATAATTTCCCTGGACAATCACATATATACCTATAGTTTCCAATGATGACTTCCAAAGCTAAATTTCAGACTTAGAACTTTCATTTGAATTCTAATTCTACACAATCACCTGCATATTCCACTGCTGTTTCAGAATGCACACGAACAATTGTCTCTTTCCTCCCGTTCTTAATCCAGTACTTCCTATCTTGTTAACTTAATTACCACCTACCCCAAATCCTGAGATACTTAACTTCCTTATAAGCCACATTCAGCCCAGTAATTACTGTCAATTCTACTTCCAAACATACCCTTTTAAACCACCAATTTCCTCCCTTTTACCTCATTAATACATGATTTCTTCCCTGGACTTTGTACCTGTACCCAGGAGCCAAACTGATCTTTCTAAAACATGTAACTAATCCTGAGTGGAGAAGTGGAGTGGTCAAGAATGTGGAATCCAGAGGCTGAGTGGAATCTTCTTTCCATCACTTACTGGCTGTGTCATCTTGGGAATGGGACTTAGCCTGTTTATACCTCACTTTCCTCAGAAGTTAAACAGAAATAAAAATATCTACTTCTTCTGATTCTTATGAAGAAGAAATGAACATTTATAAAGCTTTTAGAATACTGCCCAGCACAGAAAGTGCAATGTAAGTATTTGTTAAATAAATGTATACCATTTTTCTGCTTAAAACATTTTCCTAGAGTATAGTCTTACTCTTAGAAAGTTACACTCCATATGTGCCACTTGGTTACCTGTCTGAACTCAGCTCACTCCATTTATCCCATGTCAGAGCAGGGTGCCAGGCATAGAAAGCTACTGGCATATCCCGGAACTTGCCCTCCTATTTCATTCTCCCATGCCCTTCTCTCTGGAGTACCCTCTTCTTGACGGCAGAAGAGTCAACTCCTACCAATCCTTGAGGCATCAAAAGACTGGATGTCTTTTTCCATTGAAAGCTCTTCAAAACTCATTCAAGCCAAACTTCTCACTTCTTTAGTTCTATTCTGGGATCTAGTAGCTATCTCTACTATTTCATTTACCACATTGCCTTACAATTATCCTTTTGACAAACTTACTTCCCACACCAGGCATGTTCTTTCAGATCACAGACAGTATCATGTGTTCTTGAATCTATAATGAATAGCACAATATTACAGAATATAAGATTAAACAAATATTTGATTTTCTAGGCTTTCTCTTGCCTCTCCCAATAGTATTGTTAAAAAGAAAACCACACTGCTAGGAAAACTGTCCAGCTACATGTAAAAGGTGAAACTAGAACACTTTCTTACGACCTGTACAAAAATAAACTCAAAATGGATTAAAGACCTAAATGTGAGACCTGAAACCATAAATCCCTCAAAGAAAACAAAGGCAATAACATATTAGACGTTGCCCTTAACAGTATTTTTCTATGTATGTCTCTTCAGGCAAGGGAAACAAAAGCAAAAATAAACTATTAAAGCTACACCATAAGTGAAATCTTTTGCACAGGAAAGGAAACCATCATCAAAACAAAAAGTCAACCTACTAAACAGAAGATATTTACAATTTATACATATATACATATATATATGTATATATGTATATATATATATATATAAGTATATGTATATATATATAATTTATACATATATATATGTATATATACATATACATATATATACACACTCTATATATATCCACACAACATACACACACACACGCGATAAAGGGTTCCTATAAAATCATATGAAGAACTTACACAACTCAGCACCAAAAAAACCAATCTAATTAAAAATAGGCAATCTGAAAAGACATTTTTGTCAAGACATACAGATGGCCAACAGACACAAGAAGAGAGGCTGAACGTCACTAATCATCAGCGAAATGCAAACCAAAACCATAAAAGATATCACATTACACCTGTCATAATAGCTAAAATCATAAAGACAAGAAATAACAAGTGTTGGCAAGGATGTAGAAAAAAGGGAACCCTGGTGCACTACTGGTGGGAATGTAAATCAGAGCAACCACTGTAGAAAACAATATGGAAGTTAGTAAAAAAATTAAAAATAGAACACACAATCCAGTGATTTCTCAGCTGGATATTTACCCAAAGAAAATCAAAACCCAATTTAAAAATATACATACACCACTATATTCAATGCAGTGTTATTACAATAACCAAGATAGAGAAACAACCTAATTATCTGCCAATAGATGAATGAAGAGAGAAGATGTGATATATACGCACAATAGAATGTTACTCAGCCATAAAAAAAGAATGGTATCTTGCCATTTGCAAAAACACAAATAGACCTGGAGGGTATTATACTAAGTAAAATAAGACGTACCACAGGACTTCACTTTAAGTGTAATCTAAAACACAAAACAAAGAAACAGACTCTTAAATATAGGAAACAAACTGATGATTGCCAGAGGGGAGGTGGAGTGGTAGACTTTTCATCTCTGAAAAGGAGATTATAAACAATAATATTCTAATAATGAATAACAGATGATGACTATACTTATTGTGGTGAGCTCTAAGTAATCTAAGTAATCATCGAATCAATATGCTGTATACATGAATATAACATTATATATTAATTGTAACTAAATGAAAAAAAATAAAAATCTAGAAAAGATGCAAGAAAAAAAGAACCTAATAGCATCTCTACTTTGCATGGGGCTCATATAAATATATGAGGTCCAAGAGAAAGAATAGATGGCTCCTGCCCACAAGGTTTTAATAATCTAGACATAGATTCATTGCTTCTGAGAATATTTTCCCAATAGTGTCATCTACATGTATTGAGTTTAGGGAGCATCTACTACTCTATGGAAGAGTGACTCTGTGGAGTCATTGTGGTTGATCTAGACAAAACCACCATATGCCCAAAATGGTGCCACTTAGGGAGAGTCCCCAAAGAGGGGATTAATACCTAATCTAACTGTGGTTTCTACCTCCCCCAGAAATAGTTTCAGTAGCACTGATGAATGATGAAGTAATCTGCCACACTGGCCCTCTCCATTCCCAAAAGCAAGAGGAGTCACCTACATAAGACCCTTTCCCTTCTCCCTAAGAGAAAGCAACCTTGCCCATAATAATCCTTTTCTTTTGCTAATAATGTGCTTACTCCACCCTCCTTCATATAAAAATTTTCCATTTTGGGCGCCTGGGTGGCTCAGTTGGTTTAGTGAATGCCTTTGGTTCAGTTCATGATCTCACAGTTTGTGGGTTCGAGCCCCACGTCAGGCTCTGTGCAGACAGCTCAGAGGCTGGATGGAGCCTGCTTCAGACTGTGTCTCCCTCTCCCTCTGCCCCTCCTCACCTTGTGCTCTGTCCCTCTCTCAAAAATAAACGTGAAAATAAATACATAAAAATAAAAATCTTCCATTTTGTACAACTCTTGGGAGCCCCCTACTTGGTACATGCGATATTGCTCAATTATTTAATAAAACCAATTGGATCTTCAAGTTTGCTCAGTTGAATTTTAGTTTTTAATACTAATAACAGTAGTAGTACTAATAGTAATAATACCTAACTGCTCTAACATTCATGAAACACTTTGAAACACATTTTATTTTGATCCACAGTATATACAATTTATGTATATATACATGTATATTTACACATTTGTGTGTATATATACGTATATGTATATACATATATAGGTACACATGTGTGTATATATATGTACACATATATATGTATATATGTATGTATATGCCCACTTTACTGCTGAGAAAACTGACGTCTCAGGAGTTCTGTGGGTTCCCTCCGATGATACAGCCATTACTCATCCAGGGCTTACTAATTCCAAATCTTACATTTCCCTCCCACCATTCACAATCACAGACTCTGCCGTCTAGATGATCATTCTTTACTAGTTACACTGGGAAATTAAAAATAACCAACTAAGCCACCCAGGTGCCTCAGGACGGTAAGCATCCTCCGGGTACACTCAGGTCATAATCTGGCAGTTCATAAGTGCAAGCCCCATGTCGGGCTCTGTGCTGATAGCTCAGAGCCTGGAACCTGCTTCAGATTCTGTGTCTTCCTCTTTCTCTGCCCCTCTCCTGCTCATGCTCTAAGACAAATAAACGTTAAAAAAAAATCAACAGGGGGCCCCTGGGTGTCTCAGTCGGTTGGGCGTCCGACTTCTGCTCAGGTCATGATCTCACAGTCCGTGAGTTTGAGCCCCGCGTCGGGCTCTGTGCTGACAGCTCAGAGCCTGGAGCCTGTTTCAGATTCTGTGTCTCCTTCTTTCTCTGACCCTCCCCTGTTCATGCTGTCTCAAAAATAAATGTTAAAAAAAAATTAAAAAACAAATCAACAGAATATCATCCTATCCACCTCCTTCACAAAACACCTATGCTTTGAGATTCACACACTCGCACCAAAAAGAGGTATTTTGTTTTAGTCAGCAAAAATAGTATTGTTCCTGGATAAATGCATTCATCTCTGACAAATAGGTCTTATAAATTCCCAGATGGGTTTCACTTAAAATACTTTGTGTTCAAAAGAAGAGGACACTAAAATCCATAAGACTTATCCAAGGGCACCAAGTCCTTGAAGCCACATAAGGAGGTCTGGTCTGCGAAGTCATTTCATATATTACAGACCCAGGCAGGAAAGGTCACAAAAACAAAGCATATCGTCAGGCATGGAAATTTTTCATCAGATCTAAACAAAAAGGATCTTTCTTTAAAAAATAGTTTTGACACACCTCAAGATTAGGCTCAGAGCCAGTGTCACTGGTAAATAATAGTCTGGTGTTTCTATTTTCACTGGGGATTGTTTCTCATGACACTACAAATTAAATGAGGCAGCCAGACTCCTAGAGCTTACAGTTTTACTGGGAGAGCCTTATGTTTAAAGTCCAAACAAAAGGGCTAGGCTACCTTTCGAAGGAGTTTAAGAAAAGCCAGAATTTACAAAACAAAAACATGCCTATCCTGCTTGACTAAGGGGCTTTATTTATACCAAGACTCTGAAAGGATTTTTTTCCTCACCTCACAAGTCCTTCCAACTTTAGGTGTGTGGCAAATGCTAATTGCTACAGAGAAAGTAAGCCTCTCTCCTGGGGAGGAGAGGCTGTATTGCCAAACACAGATCCTTTGGGGTTTGAGATCTTGACAGGCCCCAAACAAAAGCATCTTGTTTTTTGTGTCCTCTTCCTAAATTAGAGTGTTTTTATATTATGAAAGATTAAAGATATAATATGATGTGGTTTATTATTTTTAAGGAAAATGTCCTGCTCTTTAAGATACTCTGTGAAATAAGAATCTAAGGTAATTGCTATAAAAGTCCATGAGCAATAACCAATCAAATCACTAAGTGACCTTTACCCCCTCTGTTGAAAAATGAAATAATGCCAACAAATTCTCTTTGTTCTGGGATGTATTCCATGAAACAAAATGCTACTTTGTCTTTATAAAACTCATTGACTGAAACAATACTCTGATTCAATATTTGGTATACAACAGCTGTGAAAGCACAGTTTTCTCCTGATTGCTAATTCCCATCTCACCTGGGGATTCTTAGTTCTAAGTAGGCTCACAAACACATAAGCCATATATCATCAACGCAGTTTACCAACAACATTGCATCTTCAAGGGGAAACATTCATTTTTGAAATCAACAGTGTTTATATACTTGTGCTTACAGACATATGTTGATTGTGGTATACTCAGATGATTCGACATTCAAAAGCCTACGATTTAGTCAAAAGGAACAAAACCTTTCTTTCTTCGGGATTAGGAAAGGGTATCTGCTTTTTCATTTTCTACTAAAAACCTGTATTAGGGCACATCAAGTCTTCTAAATTTGCCCAAGATCATAAACCAGTGTAATTGCCCAAATTATCCCCAAGCTAAAATTTACCCCTAACCACAAGCTAATAATATAGTGTGGTCTGTCATTTTTTAATTCCTGAAAGTAAAATATAAATGGATGAGGTAAGTAACAACATCTTACATCTTCCCAACACTAATCTTTTTTTCTAAATGGAGTCTCACAACAATTCTATGAAAGAGAAGGAAAAGCATCATTAATTCCTTTTGAAGTCTCAGAGGACATGCTTTCTGCAAGGTCATCCAGCTGGTAAATGGCAGAACTAGAAACAAATCCAGTGTATTGGCACTGAATAACCTTTACTGTTGTCTACAATAATCCAGTCAGCACCCAAACTACAACTGATGGCCAATCTGCTGTCAGTTAACTCCAGCACTAATTCTGCAAATCTGGTCCCGTGGTTGCAGTGTTCCCGAGAAGCAGCTGTGGAGCACCTACAAACCAAGAGAAGACTTTCAGGGTGGTATTTCCACACCAAGGAAGAACCCAACTCTCCCTCAGTATGCCCCCGGCTTTCTGTGTGCTCATCTCTTTCCAACCGCATCCTATTCTCCGCAGCTCCACCTTTTAACGGTTTCCAGCAGCAAACAAATCAGGTCACCTCAATAAGGGAAGCTAATACTGAAGAAAGAAGAGACACATGGAGTCGCAGTCACTTCCGAGTATCACTCAAAGGTCACAGGAGCAGTTTCCTGCAAATCATTGGGCTTTTGGTGACTTGAGTTGTCCCAATCACCATCATTGTTTCTACCGTAAACACCACGAGGCATCAAGTATGCATCAAGTATGCAATGAAGAAGCCCCTAGAATATATAACTTGTTCTTTTTAGTACAATGACAGACACATGGAGATTAAGTTTTTCCAAAGTCTCTATAATAAATTATTGAACATCTACCATGTGCCAGGTTCTAGACTAGATTCTGGAAATACATTAGTCTTAATACAGAAAACAGACACACAAACCAATGGTTACATAGCTTCCTAGTAGGTGCTATAAATATCTGCTTTGAGTGTAATTGTTTCCACTTGGGTGAATGGGAAGGCTTCACAAAAATTACACATTTGATCTGCTTCTTGTATGTTAAGTAGTTCAGTAAACAACGAGTGCCAAAGGTAGTATTGTATTCCTGCTGCGGTTCATAAACATACAAATACAAAATGAATACATCAATTCCCATGGGAAGTCCTTACCAACCAAGTGCTGAAATTATTTAGTAGAAAAAAACCTCTAGGATGATGTATAGAATGGCTTAGTAAGCACCAACTACGGAAATACACCTCACACATTTCACTGCTAATAATTGCTCTGGTAAGTAATGAGCACTTCAATTATTATTTCTATGCATAGATTCTCAAAAATATTAAGGGCAGAAAAGTCTACATCTATATTCCAGTCTAGTATCATTTTTTGATACCCTTTCTATGCCTTAAGTGTCTTATTTCAAAAAAAAAATTATACAGCTAGTCACTGCACTGTCCAGGTTAGTTTCTTTCTACCATATTGCATTCTCTATTTTTGTAATTTAATAGTTTATGGTAAAAGAGGTCTTTTATAAGTAGTAGTTTGAGGTCAGAGGGTCATGTTAATAAAACCCATTGAAGTTGCTATTTATTTTCCACCTAATACAAGAAGGAATAAATCCCCAAAGAAGAGAACATGTGGCAGGGTAAGAAGTTCCAAAGGTGAAGGACAGGAATGGAGGTAAATATCCAAGACCAAGAGTCAGGAGACCTGCATTTTGTTGTAATTCATTCTTTATAACTCGTCTTTAACAAGCGGCTTGTCTCCATCCGATTCCGTTTCATCACCTGTAAAACTGAGTCAATAGTACCTGGCTGGGAACCATGTACTTGTAGGTTTGCCTGTATTAATTAGTTGGGGTGTGAACATGTGTTGTATTGCTAAAAGTATTTATATAAACATCTCCTTGGAACCTTTCTCATTTATGATGTCTATTATTACTAAAGGCAGTCTCCCAAATGTGGTACTAGTAACACCAGTGTAGAAATGAGGACACCTTGTTGCCAAGAGTTTGTGATTGATCCAACACCAATTATCTAGTACATCACAGAGCTTTAGTTTGAACACATTGCTCTAAGGCCATTGCTTTTTCTGTTGAAAACTCCTTTCAACTAACTCTTAAAGTCCATTCTTGTTCTAAAACTGGATTTTTAATACAGTAAGAGGTATTAAGATGCTTCTAGAAAATGTAAAATGGCATGAAAATAGAAGGTGGCCATAACACAGCATTCATTCACACAGCTGGATCCAAAGCACTGCAAGCTCCACCCATCACCACCTACATGCCAGAGTGAAAGCATAAGCATTCTGAGTCTTTTATAGCCCCAAGATAAAGTAATAAATAGCCATAATTTGTCATGACATTTAGAAACTTGATACACCACTGAAGAAGTTATTAGATTGGAGAGCTACAAGAATGATATTTAAACAATTTGACTTCCTTTCACATGCAATATATAATCTCTACAGACATTTGGCTAACTTTAATGTCAACCAGAATATTTATTTTTGCTTTGCTTGACTCAGAAGTCAGCTTAGAAATGAAATGCTTTTTATTAACGTAAGGTTGCAGACGTAAATTTCCTTTCTTACAATGAGCTATATCAATGACAACTTTCTTATAAATTATAAACGCAGTATTTTTAATAAGCATATAGAGACCACCAACCAACTTTGAAGGCTTTTACCAACATTAGAAACAGTTTTTACCACAGCAATGAGGAGTTTGCAGCATAACAAAGTAATAAAAAAGGGGTGTCTGGGTGGCTCAGTCCGTTAAGCATCTGACTTCAGCTCAGGTCATGATCTCACCAGACCTGAGTTCGGGCCCCTCGTCAGGCTCTGTGCTGACAGTTTGGAGCCTGGAGCCTGCTTCAGATTCTGTGTCGCCCTCTCTCTCTGCCTCTCCCCACCTCACACTCAGTCTCTGAAAAATGAATAAGCAATAAAAGCAATCCATCCATTCTCCCATTCTCACCCCGAGAAAATATTCTAGAATGATGTGCCTTCTTGTCCCAGAAAACAGAGGATGCGTCAAGATCGGTGTTCCAGCTACCTGGGCCTGGCTTTCCTATCTCCAATGATCCTTTTTCCTCCTGCCACAGGGCTGGTTCAAATGCTCTACCCACTACCTTGAAAATACCCTGGTGCCCTAATCTAATTTCTATTCATCCTTCACAACAAAGCTCCCATGTTACTTTTTCAAAAAATTACTGAGACTCTTGACTTATTCAGTCCTGAAAAAACAAAAACAACAAAAAACAACTCTTATGAAATATACATTTCATTGTTGTACAAATAAGACTTCCAACAGTAACTGCCATTATTTAAGACGGCTCCCTCACTAGATTCAATCTCGAGGAGGACAAGGACCATGGCTTTTTGCTCACCAGATACTCAGGGCCGAGAAGAGTGTTGGAAACATGTAAAATACTCAGGTTTTGTTTTGGGGGGGGGGGGGGGGTTGGTTTTGTTTTTGAGAGACAACAAGTGGTTCTCCCTAGAGAAAACTTCATCTATTCTGCCTCCATGCTGCATACCCTCCAACTGTATGTCTGGGGTTTATTCACAAGAGGCCCTTTTACACAAAGAAGCAAATAGTTTGTAAGAATAAGACAGTCTAGTTAATAGGAGTATGCCATTTTTTAAACTGATGCCTAGAGAAAAAAAATCCCAAAGAGAAAGAGGTCATGTACAAATTAATATGCTATAGGGTTATCTTAACAGAAGTATGAAAACAATTTTAACGTCCCCAAGAAAAAAAAATGGTTAAACAGTACTTATCCAGCAGAAGACTGTCTATACCTTAAAATGAGTAATTGCAAGGATTTTGTTATACAAGGAACAAACTGCTCAAGGAAAGGGCTAAATAAGGATAAAATGCAAAATTATGCATTATCTTCTAATATACAGAAGCCTGTATTCATGTATAAAGATTGACTAAGAACATGGAAATCAATAGGGTATGTGAGTATCATCATCAGTGTGGAGAGATTTTAATGAAGGATTTAATTTTTTTAAGATTTATATCAAGATATTAATTTCAAAGTATACATTTAATAATACTCAGAGGCTGGTTGCAGAGCATTTTTCACCAAAACTTTAGATACTTACCTTGAAAATACTGTATCATGTTATATGTGGCATGTTTTCCAATATCAAGGACAACTGATTTATGCCTTTTAATGAAGACTTAAGTACCCATTGACATCTAGTCTTACCCTTGGAAATTGATTTACAATTATTGCCTATACTTGGCTACAATCTAAAATCCACACTGTTCCAACCAAAGACTGTGTCAGCTTCTTGTAACATTAGAGCGTGCCTCCAATCACACGAGGATATTGGAGATGGACATGTGCCGGCCAGGAATGTACATGAGCTTTTTTACATTTTGTTTAGAAATCAGCACCCAAGCAGCTCCAAGGACCTGTCCTCTGAGAATCCTTTTGATTACTGCCAGGGAACTAATTTATCATTCAACATGGGAGGCAGTATCCTAAGAGCACCGATTCGCTGAAGCATGCATGGTCGGTCTCCTAGGAAAACAAGTAGACTCTCCTGATACGCGCGCCAGAATGTTTGTGATGTGCCAGACTGGTCTCTGGCTCGCCAACCATTCTACTCATTTCATTCTCCCAACTCCAGAGTAGGCATTATTCTTAACCCCCCGCTTTTTAACAAAAGGAAAAGAGACATCATAATCCTTACAAAACCTGTGCAACGTCACAAATGCACTAAGTGTCCAAGCCACAAAGTGAGCCCAGAGCCCACACATTTAATTATTACACCATATTACCCTGACAATGAGAGATTTGCAAAACTTCAGGGGGGAAAAATATGTTAGATAATGACTGCTCCAATCCTGTATTATTACAGTCACATGAATTTTAAAGCTGCTTATACCTCCACTTAAGATAAAATTGGAGAAGACATCCCATTGTTCACTCCTCCCTCCTGCAGTCAGAGACACACAAATACTGCGCCTGTAGAAAAGTCCCTTGTGTCCCTATCTTTCTAAAAAGTACTCTAAAGCACTAGGTAACACCCCAGATTCACAAGCACATAATTTATACTACCAGATAAATTCCATGGTATGTGGGCTAGAGGCTCTCTGATGACAGGCGCTGGCAGGAAGAAGCATCTGGCTGAGGATCCTTACTTTACTACTAGTCTTTCGTTTGGAAAACAGCCAGCTTTCAGGTCCCTGTGGGTCCAGCCGTCACCAGGCAAGGGGAGCGTGCCATCTCCAGAAGCCCCAGACAACATGTACTATCAGCTACAAGGACTGGGACAGTCCCAATGCTCAACCCTGACTTAGATTGATAGCAGGGAACCCACATAGTAAAGACTCCCTAGACAGGGACAAAAAGATCAATGTCACAGACCAATGGTCCTCTGAGGAAGAGGGAAGATCATTTACAAGCTATGAAAGGTTCAACGTTGAAATATTATTTTCACCTCGGTCTTAACCAAAAAGACCGTGGATGAGTGTGACATGTGACAAGAGGGGAGGAAAATAAAAGACATTTAGGAGGGAAGTAAACAGTTGTGGACTACAGAGGAAAGCAACTGGGCCTAAAGCCAAATACCTGCTTCTTTCAGGCTGCTGCAGCCTGGGGGCCAGGTAGGGAGGTCAGGGGGGAGCAGGGCCTCAGGGCACCATGGATTTGAATCCCTCTTGCTTCTGCAAATGAGTGGCTTTTAGAATCAAAAACAGAAGACAAGCACATAAACAGTGAATTAGGATGGAAAGTGGATAACCAGTCAACCTTACTAAAACAGAATTTAAAAGCCATCCAAGTTTTGAGCAAGGAAAATCCTAGCAGAAGCCTCTCGCTAGAGGCAGGTTCAGAACGTATTATACAAGCGTGCACAACTTTTTCTCTTAGAGTCTCACTTCTCTTTCTGGATGCTCTTCTTTTGAGCCTACTGCTACCAGAACGCCCAGCCTCAGGAAGATCTGACTCTCCCTAAACACGTGAAACTAGACAACATTTTATGAAAACCCTGCCATTCTTTCTCTTCCCTCCGCTAAGAAAATTAAATAAGGAAGGAATACTCAAAGTAGTGCATGCCTTTCCCTCCATTTTACAGATTAGAAAACAGATAAAGAGTAATGAACAGAATTCAAACAGTACCTTGATTCACACGGATAGATTATATCTTATATTTCCACCAGCATTCATCAATGTTGCAAACTAGCAGTCTAGTCTTCTCTCTTGTCCGGTAAGAGAGCGGTCACAAACTTGAATAAGAGAGAAGCAAACGACGAGGAAAAGACAGAAGCCCCAAACAAGCATTTTGTCTCCGTATTTATTGAGCTCACAAGATATTACCACGTGGTGAATGTGAGGAAAACAAGATCTTACACACGTGAATGTGGAGAAAACAATTAGACAGTAATTAGTAACTTGTGTGAGTAAGAAGCAAAGGGTAGGGAGCAAGTGGAGTTTGTGATCAAGATACATTGGCTCCAGATGGAAAGTAATTTCCTGCAGGTGATGTAACAAGTTACTCTTGGTCCCATTATAATGTCTCATTAGCTAACCTTGTGTGTTTTCCCCCCGTGGTGGCGCTTTCTGCCCTAAGCTTTTATTCTAAACCATTTATGTAAGTATAAGCTATGTCCCCACACATCAATAGAGCTCTTTTATTTTTTCATTAATGAATATTTAATGTACTACAGTGTGACACTACTGTTTTATATTTGTTTTAAACTTTTACTGATGTAATAAGCAAAATGTGATACTTTCTGTTTTAATTTTTATTTTGCTTGCTAGTAAAGCTGAACATGATTCTCAAATAGGTGTTTATTAGTTGAATTCCATCATTTATTAAACATCCACGTAAATCCTTTGTTCATTTGTCTTTTGAGGCCTTTGTGACATTTGTTTGTATGAACACTTTATATATAAAAATTGTTAATCCTCTCTTGGTCATAATAGCTACATTGTTTTCTCAGTCTATATTCTATATTTTTATTTTGGTTGTTTAAAATGTTTCATATGATTGAAATATTTTATTTTTTATTTTTTTAATGTTTATTTTTTGAAAGAGAGAGTGGGTAAAGGGTAGAGAGGGAAGGGGACAGAGGATCCCAAGCAGGCTCCTCACTGACAGCAGAGAGCCCAATGTGAGGCTCAAACTCACAAACTGTGAAATCATGATCTGATGTCGGATACTTAGCCGACTGAGCCACCCAGGTTCTCCTGACTGAACTATTTTAAAAATCACAATAAGTAGTTCCATTTGTAAATGTTTTCATTTATGATCTACTTTTTTTCTTTGACATAAAAAGTTATTTCTTCTCCAGATGTTTGATAAATATACAGTTGTTTTTCTCTAATTTTCATTTAATCTACTAGAATTTGGGTAAGGTTCTCATTTGTCTCACAGTTTCTCTTTAGGCCTTTATAATACCCAAGACACTGTCTTCTCTACAACATGATTATTGTATTCCTCTTTTAAAACCCAGTAGGACTAAGTAAGCATTAAAGGGTGTCCTCTGTATTACAGCTAATCATGCATGGGTTAGACTCTCTGCTTGAGTATTAACTCCTTGGGGTAGAAACTCTTATATTAATCATTCGCCCTGCCCAGCCACCCTGCCTGCCCTAATTTTAAGCACAAGAATGTGCTCAAAATTATATTTATAGAATGAATCAAAAGTCAGGAGCCTTTGGCTTTACTGAATATTTTCATTTTTTTAAATTCTAATTGATAAACTGTAGTACTCTAATGGAAAGATGGTATACCTCTAAATTCAGTTACATGTACATTTAAGTGGTGTTTTGCTAAAGATACCCAGAAAAGTCCCCATCAAGAAGTGTGACAGTTTTGTGGGAAGCAGATAGATGCAGCTTTCAGACAGAACTTATGACATGGGTCGTGGGTGAATTGATTTGGCCTAGAAGGAAAAGAAGTGTGAAAATACACACACACACACACACACACACACACACACACACACGTCTCCCAAACATGTTTGAAAAAGCAATATCCCCACAGATTTTTCAGGTTATAAAATATCTTGCCTGACTGAGTAGAGTGTTTCTGTGAAAAGTGCCCCTGGCCCTCTGATTGGTGAATTGAGCTGACCTGGGCCCCAGGGATCAGGCCCAGAACTGAACAACCTGGAGCAGAGTTGGCCTGGAATCTCCACAGTCTCTAGTGCTGCTCCCTTGGACTCATGTGGGTCTGAGGCTGACACACTGGCACAACCAGGAAGTGGGGACAGAGAGGAGGGAGGACGAGTCCCTCTTCTTTGGGAACAGCCAGCAGAAAGCTATTTCACTCAGGTCCGAACCATGGCAAAATTCCAGAGGGCTCTAAATTTACGCTTTGGGGTTTTATTTGTAACTAAGTCAGAAATGATGAGGGAAACAAAGGGAAGAAAAATGCAGTTTAAATTAAATCTCCTTATAGCTTGCAGCCCACTGGTAGATATCAGAGACATGCAGCGTGTAACATTCCTCCAGAATTTTATGGCTGCCTTAATGCCTTAAAGCTTACATTTCATTAAAAACTAAAAGCAACCTCATCTTTACAATAGCTAAATCTTCAGGGTCCTGTAAGACCCTGCTTTCAGCAGACAGAAATTCCGTAGAAACTTAGTTTATCTTTAACCCTCTTCCCTCCACAAACTTAAAAGTACATAAACAGTCACTCCTCACAATCCCTGTGTGTAGCTCTTTCTGCCCAGGGGTCCTGTCCCTGTGCTAGAACAAAACCACCTTTTTGTACCAAAAATATCTCAAGAATTCTTTCTTAGCTGTTTGCTCATGAACCCCACTTCAAATTTTATAAAGCTACTCCAAGAAGTCCTGGCTGATCTCTTGGCTAAAGAAGAATGGGACACCTTGATTCACTAGTCCGGCTACATGCCAAGCAGAAGGGAGGAGGTCATTGCTAGAAGAATGGAGAATACTTGTCAGAAGGATCATCAGATGCCACCTACATGGATGTTTGTTAAAGTGAATGTTGAACATCAGAAATCTGTGGAATTTCAGATGCAGCAATGTAAATAGTCTGTGTTGGATGACTGGAGTAGGCATAGGGCTATTTATATAACTCCGTTATGGAGACTTTCGATGGTCTCCCAGGGTTCTCTCAGCCTCTGAACATTTCACTTTAGCAAGAAATTGGGACAGTGGATACTTACGGATGAGGTTTTTGGGGTGATAGTGAGATTCAGAGGGTCCGGAGCCAACAGCCAAGAGAGAATTCTTGAAGATGTCTTTGATGCAAAAAGGTGATCTTATTATAAAGCATGGGGACAGGACCCAACAAAAAGAGCTGCCCTGGGACTAGGAGAGACTGGTTAAATACTAAGGAGTTAGGGGAGGTAAAGTCCAGGGGAACTTTCCAATGGGATTTTCATATGCTAAAGAAGACTCATTGGGTACTGGAGGCCTAGCTATTGTCAAGAGAAGGTTGTTTTCCCTCTAGCAACACATTAGCATTAAGAGAGTAGGGAAATTCAGGATAAATGTTTACTCTGCCAGCCTCAAGTTTTTGTCCACGGGCTGCAGGTCGTAAGGAAATTTAGTTCTATCTGCCATTTCCTTCTGCCTGTGTTTCCCACATCACTATGTTTTCCACATCACTATGGGTGATGTTGGGGCTCCAGGAAACGAAGTCTATAGGTTGCTGGAGATTAGGCTATTGATAAGATTGCCCTTTTCTTGGGATTTACTAACATATTTGTAAATAGATGGAGACTCGGGTCCTGCAGGACCATGATCTCTATCAGTTAACCATTTGTTTTTCCCCTTTCCTTTGTTCTTGGGCAGCCAGGAGTGCCTGAGGAATAGCACACAAATCCCACCTGGGGGGGTTGGGAGCCTGTCAGCTTGCCTTATGCTCCCTCATCACTTACATGTATTATATTATGTGCAATTTCAATCTGCTTAATGTGTCAAGGGTAGCAGCACACTCTATTTTTAATATCTCTACCCTGAAGCAGACAGTTTCATGTGTCATACACTCATTGCCCAACACATATGAATCATTTCTCTTATGATTTCCACTCCAGGCATACCTCACTTCCAAGCCCCTTGCAATACCTATTTACTCTAGAGAGATTTTTATGATACTATCTAACACTTACTATGTAAGTTACTGTTTTCTTTTTGTCTTGCTTGGTTTTTATTTTGTTTTTTTGAGAGCCATTCACAGGCGTCTGTGTGCACAAGAGCAGGGGAGGGGCAGAGAAACAGGAAGAGAAAATCTTAGCAATCCAGGTCTAGCACAGGGTCCTACAACACTGGCCTCAATTTCGTGACCTGAGCTGAAATCAAGATTCGGACACTTAACCGACTGAACTACTCATGTTGCATCCACACGACTCCTGAAACAGAATGCTACGGGCACCAGTGACAGTCACAACAAAGTTTATTACAATGAGAGGCAAGGCCGACCGATCGAGACCAACACTCTTGATAAGAGTGCGGCCCCGAACAGCCGGGGTACAGAGTTTTTATAACCGATCACATCGTTTTATCAACACCTGGGAACAGAACAAAGAAACAGGTTCCAGATGAGTTAGAAACAGTTGCCTAATGAGGTGTTTACTTTAGACTTTCTGCCTCTAAGTTGCAACCAGTGGATCTCCTTGACCCTGCCTCTGATGCTCTTTTCTTTGAACTTTTGTTTCCTTAATTGGTGAAGCCTAATTTACAAGAGTATGAGGCGTAGTTTACAACAGCAAAGCAAGGCTGTTATCTCTTAACCTTCAGTGTCAACACAAAGCTGTTATTTTTCAAGTTAAGCATTAGCCCTACACTACAATTTAACCCTTACGCTCAGGCACCCCTGTAGGTTACTGTTTTAACGATTTCCTAATTTCATTAATCCTCACCACACTTATAGGTTGTAATTACTCTTATAACTAGTCTTCACATGAACAAAACGAGGCATCATAAAGGTTCAGTATTGTGTAGTTAACGAGTAGTAAAACTAGAGCATAAACCCAGCAAACTGATTAATTCAAAATTTATGCTCAGAACCATGAAAATATAGGGTCTCTTCTCATTGATATAATTTGAGGTATGTGAGAAGAACATTTGCTTTAAGAACCTGAGAGCAGCATTTGGGTGGCTAAGTCAGTTAAGCGTCTGACTCCTGATTTTGGCTCAAGTCATGATCTCACAGTTTGTGATTTCAAGCTCCAAGTCAGGCTCTGTGCTGACAGTGCAGAGCCTGCTTGGGATCCTTTCTCTCTCTCCCTTTCTGCCCCTCCCCAGCTCTGCTTCCTCTCCCTCTCTGTCTCTCTCTCACACAGAATAAATAAGTAAACAATGAGACAAACAAAAAAGAACAAGAACCTCAGATTTCAAGACTTTAAGATTCTTCTATAAACCTTAGAATAACGTATTTTATGAATACATTTTAAATTCTGCAAAATCGAATGTTACTTTGTTAAAGTAATGTGGTAATATCCCTAATGACCTGACGGCAAACAAAATAATTTAGAGTTAATCCAGCAAACACTGAAAGGATGGTTTTGCTCATTTTTTATTGAAAATATTTACATGAAGATATATTCTTGCATTTATACATTGCAACAGGACAGTTCATATGGATAAAAATTAAAATAAGATTTCCCATTATATTTGTATTCCAAATTATTATGCTTTATAATGTGCATTTATTTGTATAAATTCATTTGGATATATTAAATACTACATCATTTACAAATAAGAAGAGTGAAGATCCCATACATTTCTCAAATGATACTTAAAAGTGTTGTTTGATAAATATGGCACTATTTCGAACTGGAAACAGAACCAAGTATGGTCTACCATCTCAGCAGGAAAATTCAGTTTCCCCAAGACAAAGGGCTTCTTATTGAACCTGTAAGATTTAAAATAATAATTGTAAGGGTGGCATTTGGCAAGTAAACCAGTCAATCTGTTAGCCAACCCATTAAGAATTATTAGGTATGTGGATATTCATGTTAAGGACCCACTGAGGTTCAAAGATTGTTTTGACCTTTTATGTCACTGCTCAAGGTCATTTCTACTTCACATTATCTTTCCTTACTTACGTGCTTCCAAGGTCTAAATACTAAGCATTCCCTATCTCAGACTGAAACTGCATTATCTAACTTTTTTCACTACCCCCAACCACCAAAGCAGTTCTCAGAGAGAGTTTCCCAATACCAGATCATGCCTACTGCCTGATTCCCTAAGCCTGCTCTCAGATTACGGAACAAAGTTACTGGACACCAGTGTACCTGGTCTGACCATTGTGGATAGCTTGGAGATTGGTGGGAATTGCCACTCTATTGATTTAGCTGGGGGCAATGGGACTGAAGAAAGGAAAATTATCTGGTCAGCCTTGCAGCCATCCAGTTTCACAGGGACATATCATTAGGATCTTAAGTTAATGAAGAAGACTCTGATCGGATTTGTCTTGTTCTGGCTGGATTTCAAATTCAGGAAGCTTAATTAGAATGGAAATTATTTTCTCTTGAGAGATTATACTCTGAAATATTTCAAGTGACATTTGATGGATCTGCTTCTGATTTATTTCGATAGGCTCCATCAAGAAATCTTTTGATGTAGAACAATATGTCTGGACCCTTTTATTTACACTAGGATATTCTAATGTGTTACATCTGTTGGGGTCAAAGAAATCTTGAAATCTGAATGGATCTGATGTCATGCAGTCTGCATTAGCTTTACAGTTCCAAAATGGAAACTAATATCTATATACCTACATAACTTATTTGAATATTTTATGAAGACTTTATCCCCTGTATTAGAGAATACTTCTAAAGCAAACAAATGATTGTATTGGCATTATCTAGTCTTTATTTAAAACAGAATAAAACTTCAGATTGTGATTTCCATTGGCTTTCCAAAGGAACTTTTATTAGAATAAATGTCCCAGCATTCCAGCCTCATCACTACCACCTTTGAAACATATAGTGATTCTGATTTTCCTTGTCTTTCTTATAATTCCTTATTCCTTTTAACATCATTATTTCCCTCCTCCATGCTTTATATTATTCCAAAATGAGTTTCAGTTGCCTTTTCTGTTGATGATACTGGGATCCATTTATGCCCCAGTCACTAGGCATCTTTGTCCCCTAAGTCCCCTTGAAGACTCCTGATCAAACTGTTTCTGCAGTTTTTGCAAACTACAAATTTCTTGCTTCTACTGATATTGACAATGAATTATCTACCCCTTAAAATGCTATATTCCCTGTGCTTAATGTGTAGGAAGTGTTTGACATGAGTTAATTAAATAACTAAATTTATAATACATCAGATAAATAATGAATAAATACATCAGATTTGCTAATCTCAGCTATTTTCTGGTCCCTTACCTGTGATTGCAGTGGTCTCTTCTCTCCCTGATTAGTTTTCCTGCTACTACTTTTGGTTTCTGCTGCCTCAAACTACTCATGTTACATCGTTATTATTACTTTCTTCAGTGCACTTTCTGACTATATCAGTCTTCTTTCTCTCCCATTTCTATCAATCCTTGGCCACAACTGGTAATCCTGTTGAGGTTGAAATTTGGCTGTGACTTCCTTAGATCTGTCTGTCTCCTATCTCTAGAAAAGTACACCTAGATGGCATTTACATACAGTAGGTCCCTGGTGATCTGAGCAAAATTTGTTCCAGAAAAGTAGGGACATCCATGTTCAGGAAAGTCTTAGAAGTGGAAAAAAAGGTGGGGAGTTAAAACCACTCAAAGAAACCTGGCTGTAAAAGAAAAGAAAGTAAGAGTGCAACTAGAAGGGAAAACGAGTATGACAAAAGGCTTTTTTTTTTTTTTTTTTAATTTTTTTTTTCAACGTTTTTTATTTATTTTTGGGACAGAGAGAGACAAAGCATGAACGGGGCAGGGGCAGAGAGAGAGGGAGACACAGAATCGGAAACAGGCTCCAGGCTCCGAGCCATCAGCCCAGAGCCTGACGCGGGGCTCGAACTCACAGACCGCGAGATCGTGACCTGGCTGAAGTCGGACGCTTAACCGACTGCGCCACCCAGGCGCCCCAACAAAAGGCTTTTTTAATAAAATAAATTCAAATACTGTTATAAGCTGTGAGGAAAGAACCTAAGAGAGGAAGATATTGAAAACACTGAAGGCAGAGGTGTGGCCTTGAAATCAAGCACAGTGTTGGAGGACATGGAAAAACATGAGTGCTAAAGTACAAGTGGAAGTATTAGCTGAAAACAAAAGGTAATTTCTTTTATTGAGGCAAGTAGAAAGGAATAAGAATGAGTATGGGTAACTGTAGAGAGAGAGATAAGAATCCTCAATTTTCATTTTAAATAGGAATAAAGGTCATCTGCTAAAATAAGTCAGTAGCAAAGAGAAGACCGGAGGAGATTATAGAGACATAGAATCATCAGTTACCTTTTTCTTTTTTTTTTTTAATGAGATTATCCAAATATTCTGGATATAGTAAAATATATACCCTCATCGCCAGCAGCATTGTAAATTGGCAAAATGTTTTTGGAAATAAATTTGACCTCAAAAATATTCATATATTGGGATCTATTAACTTCGCTTCTAATAAAATAATTGAAAATACAGTTTATGTACAAAAATGTTCATTGCAAAGTTACTCATGGGGAAAAAAACTGGAAACAACCTAATTGTCCAATGATAGAGATGTAGCTCTATAAGGAAATGAATCATAATTAATTACTTATAAATACATAAATCAAAATAATTATTAATTAAATAATTATGGTATGTCCACACAATAGAAATCTATGCAGACATTTAAATAATGTTTATCAAGAGTATTTAATTTCATGGAGAATTTCTTTCATGAAAAATAAATCTAGTGACTTTTCTATGTTAATTAAATGTGCCATAGACTAAATATAAAAAGAAAATGAATAAAAAGATAGCAATATGTAGAATTATTCTTACATTTTTATTTATACTTTCCAGTATTTTCTAATTTTTCTATCTTCATCATCAAAAAACACATATTAAATATTTTTTTTAAACTTTGGTAAATTGTTAAGAATAGTGTGGGAGAGGAGACACAAGAGGAATAGTTTCTAAGTAAAAATAAAAATGAAGATAAAGTGGGCAAAATAAATTGTGGACTCCTAGAATTCAGCTAATTAATAACATTGGATATTCTCTGAGTCAGCAATGCAGAAGTACAAAATGAAGATTGCAAATTTGGGCCTCAGATATGTTAAACATTTTAAAATGTGTGATTTCAGATAAAAGCTATACATTTGCATTTCTGGTTCTTCTTGAAAAAAAATAAAATGGAAGTTCAGCGAACACTGGGCCTCCATATTTATACAGTAATAGGCCCCTGGACATGTGCTGTAGCTGTCCTCAGGTGAATTATGTGACTCCAGTTATCCACAATCTTCACCATTATACTCCATTGTTTTCCTGACAATGAGATTAAATGTCAGTTGCCTTTTGTTCATCACTGTGCTTTTCTATATGTGTATTTTTTTACAGTAAATAAGTGTTTACAGCAAATAAATAATTTTGTTACTATCTCTATTGAAACTAGAATCAAATAGATGTACTATCTGTGGAAAATTGAGCTAGGAGATTAAGGGTACATTTTAATATTCAGATTCAGTCTTTACTTTCAGGGGATTACCCACACATATATAAAATAGGATAAGGATAGCCTATTCTAGAAACATCATGACAATATAAAAAATAAGTTACAAATGGCAGAAAAGGAAGAGCTTTCTATAGGTTGGAGTAGTGCTTAGTGAAAGAAGGAAAATTGAACCATGTGGAATTGGGTGAGAATCCCGAATGAGAGGGGGATGGCAAAGATGAGAGACTGGAGATTTCTCAGGGACAGGGGAATTAGTGTTACTGCCAATGTTCATTTTTGGGGAAGAGTGACTAAAAGTTCCAGAAAAGTGGGTTAAGGAAGTTAGTATCTTGAAATTCAGAAGAGGAATGTGGAAGTTTATTCTTTGAGGAAGCTATTGTGCTCTTGAACACAAGAAGTCAGTGTTTCTAGAAGTCTAATTTGGATAGAAAGTGATTTTAAGGAAGAGATTAGAGAAAGATGAGAATTAAGTGAAACAATCTATATTTATTCACAGTCAACAAGTTCTTATAGAGCACTTGTTATGAGAGGCTCTCTGTTAGGCCCTAGGGATACACAATCATCAAATTCCTTGACCTCAAAGATATATTCAAATGGACATAGATACTGATCATGTGTATAAGTAGATACAGTATTGCAACAGAATAAAGGGATTTGTGTGGACAGGATCCTACTGGAGTTAATGTGATCAGAGGAAACCTCTCTGAGAAGCGCCAATGATTTGAGTCTTCAGTGATGACCATGAGACTGTATGTGAGAAGAGTATTAGAGTCAGAAGAAATAACAAGCACAAATGTCCCAAGAGGAAATGAGCATCGTGTGTTTAAGGAACCAAAAAAGAAAAAAAAAAAAAAAACCAAAAAACAAAAAAATAAGGCTGCAGAAATGTAGTCAGTAATTACATTAGGATAGGAGAAAGGGTGAGAGAGGTAAGCAAGAACCAGATTATGTAGGGACTTGCTGGCCATGGTAAGGACTTGGACAGTCTTCTCATTGACCTGTGAAGCCACTGAAGAGCAGAATGACACAATAGGACTTACTCTTTGGAAAGAGTACTTTGGTAATATGAAGAAGGGACCACAAGAGGACAAGAATGGGCTGAGGAGACCCGTAAGAAGGGCAACAAGCAACAGAACAAAAGAGAAGTAAAAGTGGCTTAGATCACGGTTTATAAGTACAAGTGGTTTCAAGTTGTCAGGTTTGAATATATTTTGGAAGAAGCACTCATAGGACTTAGTAATAGATTGGAAATGGGATATAAGAAGAAAGGGAAATTTTTAATTGGTTGTGGTTCTGAGCAACTGAGTTTGGGCATTTCTGAAATAATGAAAACAAGGGAAAACAGTGTTGTGGCAGCATATAGAAGTAAGATTTCTATTTAGAAAATCTTAAGCTTGATATGTCCATTATATTTCCAAAGAGAGACAAATGTACAAGGAAGCACTTAGATATATAAGTCTGGAGCTCAACAGAGGTTAAGAATGGAGATGTGCACTTAGGAGTAATCTGGTGGTATTTAAAGCCATGGTTTCTGAGCAGAATCACCAGAACAAAGAAAAGCCAAGAAGAAAGTCCTAACATAACTCACCATTTTGAATTTGGGAAAGTGGTGGATTAAAGCTCAGATATGTCTGATTAAATCAGATCCTTTTAACAATATCCTTGAAAATAAATCTCTGGAGATTCTCATTTAACTGCTAATTTAAAGATCAACAATATTCTTTTTTTCCAGACAGTAGAAATGTATTTATTTGTTTGAAACAAAGTTATATAAATTGTATTATTTTTCTTCTTTCACTCTATATGATGTTACAGCATACACACAACTTCCTAAATAATATAGAATGGAAGGCAGCTTGCAGACTAGTACAGAGAGCAAGGTAGGGTGCATCTAGGATTTTATGAAGATGAAGGATAAGGTTTTCTTTATTTTTTATTTTTTCCTTCATGATAGTATAGAAGTGATATATATGTGTGTATGTGTGTGTGTGTGTGTGTGTGTGTGTACATATATATATGAGAAATGCTGAGTCTTATTATTTGATTCTATTTATTTTATTTTTGTTTCAGAAAAGTATTTAAATTCTAGTTACTTACAATATAGTATAATAGGTAATATTGGTTTCAGGAGTAGAATTTAATGATTCATCACTTATATATATAATATTCTCTAAGTCATTATTGGCTGGCCAAAAAAAATGCTTCTATGTTCTTTTAAAACATATTGACTACCTACTTCTTAAGACCTGTAAACTTTAAAATGGCCTAGTCAACAGTCTGCTCCCTCAATAAGCTGATGCCTTTTAAATCTTTTCTCATTTACAAGGGAATAAGAAGAAGCCATAGTGACTTCCTTTTTTAGGCTGTGATGTAGCAAACCAATTAGGGAAAAGTTTGATTTTTTTTTAAAGAATACGTACAGCTGTTGGCAGGGGTGGGGGGAAGTGTGTGTGTCTGAGTATATGGGTATTTGTGTCTGTGGGCAAGAATTTAAATAGACTTTTAGAATCACTGAAGTCAAGAAAAATTGTACTTTATAACCTTAAATTTCACCCTGATCATTTAAAATAATTTTATTAGAACCCTGTTTAAAAGACAAATATGTTCATTTGTTTAAATAATACTAGTTTAAAAATACTATTGGCTTAAAAATACTAGTGTAATTCCAACTTTAATACTCAAAAATGATGATGAGGATGATGGTGGTGATGATGGTGATGATGATGGTGGTGATGGTGATGGTGATGATGGTGATGATGGTGATGGTAGTGGTGATGATGATGGTGATGATGGTGATGGTGGTGATGATGATGATGATGGTGGTGATGATGATGGTGGTGATGATGATGGTGATGGTAGCGATGATGATGATGGTGGTGATGGTGATGATGGTGATGGTGATGATGATGATGGTGATGGTGGTGATGATGATGGTGGTGATGATGATGGTGGTGGTGATGGTGATGATGGTGATGATGATGGTGATGATAATGATGACGGTGATGGTGATGGTGATGATGTGGTGGTGGTAGTCGTGGTCACAATCTTTGTGTAAAAGGAAAATAGGCTGTATTTTTAGTACTGTTTCTACTAGCAGGAGAAAGTGATCCAGAAGTTCTTGCATTGAACTGACCAGCATGAGTCAAATAGCTGGGAGAATTAGCCCAATAAGAAAACACTTGTAAGGAATAAGATTTCTTTATCCTCAGATACCAATGCACATCAAAGTTTAAAAAAATTTTTTAATGTTTATTTTTGAGAGAGAAAGAGAGACAGAACATGAGCAGGGGAGGGGCAGCAAGAGAGGGAGACACAGAATTTGGAGCAGGCTATAGGCTCTGAGCTGTCAGCACAGAGCCTGACACGAGGCTTGAATTGACGAACTGTGAGATCATGACCTGAGGCTGAGCTGAAGTCAGACATTTAACCAACTGAGTCACCCAGGTGCCCTCTTTTTAAAATTTGTTTAATGTTTATTTATTTTTGAGAGAGAGAAAGAGACAGAGACAGTGCATGAGCAGGAGAGGGGCAGACTGAGGGGAGACACAGAATCTGAAGCAGTCTCTAGGCTCTGAGCTGTCACTACAGAGACCAACACGCGGCTTGAACTCAGGAACCATGAGATCATGACCTAAGCCAAAGTCATATACTTAACCAACTGAGCCACCCAAGTACCCCTCATCAAAGTTTTTATCATAAGCAATTGAAGGACATAAAATACCCAACTACAACTACAGTGGTCAAGACCCATAGTTTTTTAAAGTGTAACATTAATTCCTTCAAAGTTTTAGTAGAGGTTAGCCACAAAATGAAGATAGGCAAGGCATTATGAAAGAAAATACACATGGAAAGTGTTAAGGTAAAGTTAAAGGGACTTTTAAATTATAGTACATATAGGAATCTTTAATATGCTAATATGCTTTGTGATTTTCCAAGAAAGAGATCTGTGTATACAGCCCTTTAACTAGAGCCCTTGACTAGAACTTCTAGTCAAGGCAATCCAGGAAAAGTGGCAAAACTAGCATTATATGAGGGACAAGGCTGAAGAAATGTTACAAGAATTTGATGACATGAAGAATAGATTCAAATGAATTGTAATATGTTGCTATATAAATTTGTGTTTTTGTGTATAGAATTATCATTGCTATCCAATGACTTAAAAGAGCCTCACAGCACCAAGTAATATAATAAGGGATTACTGAGCTGGTTATGAGGAGATTGAATTTTAATTCCTATTTTAATCATCTTCTTGATCTAATCACAGAACACCTCTGAGGTCTCACTGATTCATTCATTTCTTCAGGGAACACTGAATGTCTCTGTTATAAGAAACATTGTTCTAGCTGCTAGGGATATAGCAATGAACGAGAAAGATCAAGTCCTTAATATCATAGAACTTACATTTTAGTATGGAAGACAGACAGTAAATATATATTTATAATTTATATTATATTTATTTATTGTATACATTTATATTATATATATTATATATATATTATACATATATATATATATATATATATTGTTTACAGGCGGTAAATATTTCAGCTGATTTTAGACAACATGAAGAATAATGTTGGATAAGGTGTTACAAAGTGAAAGAGGGGAGTAAGGGTTAGTTACTTTCTCTACAAAATGAGGAGGCTGAACTCCACTAGTAATTTTCACAGTTTTTAAGTAATTACATGTAACAAAGACCAAACAAATTAACTTTTCAACTTTCCCAAATAAAGTTTATCATTCTTATTTAACAAGAAGGTAAGAGGGAGGCAGTTTAGGACTGGTAGAATGTTTAAGGATGTCACTACAGTCCTGGGTACTTTCAGTGTTTCACTTACTGTGCTTAGGGTATAGCTTTTATGCTCATGGCCATTATGCAAAACAGCTGTTTCACATTCATGTTCCAGGCATAGCAAAGAAAGAAGAAGGAATAAAGAGTAGTGTCTGCATTAGGAAAGTGACTTCCTTAGAAATCCCCAGGAGAAACCCCTTTCATCTTTAGGGAGGCTGGGAAACATGAATATTTTTCAGCTGACTGAGTGCCTCTGCTGAAAAATATTCAGCTACCCTGAACAGGACTGAGTAGAAATTGAATAAGCAACTAGTATGCTGTATTGCTTAGGGGACAAATGTATGTCTACTTCAGCATCCAAAGTACTCTTGTAATAATAATAATATTGAATATTGCAAAACAATATTCATACTGTTATTCAGCATAAAACTAGTGGAAATATTAACAATAATATAATAAATCCAGAGATGGGTAAATCCTTCTCATCTATAACTCCTAAGAAACTCCTAAGGAACACAAAAAGCAGTATTCATTCTTCAGCTGTCTGTACACATTCTAATCTCACAGACAGCTGGAGAATACAAAACTCATCTACAAGGGATTATATGTATTATTAGTTAGATATACTGCTTAGTTATGCTAGGATATATTTTAATTGTGTTTATAGAAGCATTCTAAAATATAGTTTATACAAAATGCTTTTTTTATTTTATCAATTTATGAATATTCAATTACTTCTTCTAAGATTTAAATCTTATCATGCCTAAATCTTCTACAAACTATCTTTCAAAAGACAAAGACATTACCTATTGACTTGATAATTTCATTTTTTTTAATTTTTTTAACGTTGTATTTATTTTTGAGACAGGGAGAGACAGAGCATGAACAGGGGAGGGTCAGAGAGAGGGAGACACAGAATCCGAAACAGGGTCCAGGCTCTGAGCTGTCAGCACAGAGCCCGACACGGGGCTCGAACTCACGACCGCGGGATCATGACCTGAGCTGAAGTCGGCTGCTTAACCGACTGAGCCACCCAGGCGCCCCGATAATTTCATTTCTAAGGAAATACCTTAAAGAAATAGTCCTCATAATAGAAAAGGCTTTATTCATGAAAATTTTCACTGGATAATTATACCTATTTAATTTGGAAGCGTTATAATTATCACTATAATACAGTGCAGAACAGAGTGAAAAATAAACATTAAATAATAAAGGATTATAAGGGTGTGGATTATATTGGGCATTTTTAAATGTAGTCAAGTTTTAACTAACTTTTATTTTAGAACAGCTTTAGATTTAGAAAATTGAGATCATACAAACAGTTCTCGTATGTAATTTGTCTGATGTTTTTCTCACGATTAGACTAGAGTTATGGGTTTTGAGAGAAAAATCAGAGGTACAATGTCAATTTCATCACAGCATATCAGAGGTACATACATACTATCAATCTGATTTATGACTGGTGATGTTGAACTTGATCATTTGGCTCAAATAATGTTTATTAGTTTACTGTAAGGTTACTTACCTCTCACTTTTTAAGTATTCTTTGTAAGAATGTGACTACTATGCACAGCCATACTTAAGGAATAATCACACTGCCTCTCCTTTAGGGTGGAACATCTTCATAAATTATTTATAAAATTTCTGCATTAGAGATTTTTCTTTTTTTCTCCCCATTTAATTTATTCAATTATTTACTTATATCAGTATAAACTCATAGATACTTTCTTTATACTTTGAGTTATAATCAAATAATACTATATTTTGTTGTCAATTTTTTCTAGCTTTGCCCATTTAGGAGATCTTTCAGTTGGCTCCCATGCCCCTCTGCCATTCCCCCATCAATGTGGGTTTGGGTTTGCTAATTTTTTGTCTCTTTGTGTGTGTGTCTTCAAGCACTCCCTTACTTTCTAGAATATAAAGATGAACTTCAAACTCATCTTGAATAGTTCCTTCTCTAGTTCTAGAAACACCTATGTCTCCAAGGAGCTTTGGTATTAGAAAATATCAAGTATTGAATGGCATTAGAAATCAAGATTGGGGGCGCCTGAGTGGCTCAGTCAGTTAAGCTTGGCTCAGATCACGATCTCACAGCTGGTGGGTTCAAGCCCTTGTCAGGTTTCTGTGCTGACAGCTCCTACCCTGAAGCCTGCTTCAGATTCTGTGTCTCCTTCTCTCCCCCCCCCCCACCACCCCGTTCACACTCTCTCTCTCTCTCTCTCTCTCTCTCTCTCTCTCAAAAATAAAATAAAACGTTAAAAAGAAAAAAGAATAAATCAAGATTGGGTGTTAGATGTACTAATTAGTGCTAGGCTGTCTTTTCTGTTTTTAGGCTCTCTCAGCTGACAGAGCAAATATATGTATATACACAGATCTACAATGTTTCCATACATAATTGCCTACACATGAATGCTTACTAATGTCTCCAACTCTTATCCATTACCATACGGATCATTCTAGCCTCCTGTCCTCAGTAATCTGTAAGTTGCCAATCCACCAATGAGAAACTTGGCTTCTCTCCCTTATAATTCATTCACATATCATTCAATTCCAATATACAGATACAGAAATATCATATTGCTTAACAGACAGAGTCACCCAGGCGCCCCCAGACTCAGACATTCTTAATGTCTTTGCACCTTACAGGAACCCTATCTTTGTTAAAGATATTAACATTAAACAATATATTAACATTAATCTTAGCTTATGCTTTCAATGCTCATTAAAGAACAGTGATTTCTCAAACCTTTTAAGAACTTGGACTGCACAAATTCTTAACGTGAATTTGATGGGGAAAAAAGAAACTTTATTGATGAGAGTCCAGTGCTTATGTATTTTTCCTTGTGTCTTTGGTGTTAGAATCCACTAATTTCCAAATTTACTTGTATTAGCACCTTTTTCCAATCCCTATCAGAGAGACTGTTTCATACAATTATGGTAAATTTCTATTCTTTTGTCACAGTCTACATTGCTTCCTGAAATCCCATGATCTTCTAAATGATTTGTTAATAAAAATAATTTGCCTATATATTAAAGTGCACTCTTGGTGTTATAAAGGTCTATAGGTTTTGACAGATCTATAATCTCACAACTCCATCATTACAGCATCACACATGAATAGTACTGTGGTTTAAAAACAAACAAACAAACAAACAAACAAACAAACACCAACTAACTTCACCTACTTATCCCGACTCTGTCTCTTCCTGAACTCCTGGCAACCACTGATCTTTTTTTCTATAGTTTTTCAGAATGCAATATAATTGTGATCTTACAGTATATAAACTGTTAAAATTAGCTTATTTCACTTAGAATTGCATTAAAAGTTTATCCATATCTTTCCATGGCTTGATAGCTTACCAATTTTTATTGGTAAGTAATATTTTATCATAGGAATATAGCAGAATTTCTTTATACATTCACCAAATTGAAGGATATCTTGATTGTTGCCAATTTTTGGTGATTATTCATAAAGCTGCTGTAAACATTTGCCTGTAGGTTTTTGTGTGGATATACGTTTTCAATTCAGTTGGAGAAGTACCTAGGAGCACAATAACTGGGTTATATGATAACACTATGTTTAGCTTTGTAAGAAACTGCCTGTCTTTTTTTTTTAATGTTTATTTATATTTGAGAGAGAGAGAGAGAGAGAGAGCGCACAAGCAGGTGGGGGGCAGAGAGAATGAGACAGAATTTGAAGCAGGCTCCAGGCTCCAAGCTATCAGCATAGAACCTGATGTGGGGCTCGAACTCATGAGGTGTGAGAACATGACCTGGGCCAAAGTCAGACACTCAACCAGGTGCCCCTGAAACTGCCTGTCTTCTGAAGTAGCTGTATCATTTTTGCATTCCTACTGGCAATGGATGAGAGTTCCTGTTTGTCTGCAACCTTACTAGCGTTTGATATTGTCAGTTTGGGGAATTTAGCCATTTTAATAGGCGCTTAGTGATATCTGTTGCTGTTTTAATTTATATTCACTAGTGAGGAGTGATGTTGATAGTCTTTTTCTGTGCTTACTTGCTATCTGTATATCTTCTTTGGTGAGATGTTTATTGAGATCTTTTAGATGTTTAATTGGGTTGTTTTTTGGTTTGTTTTGTTTTTTGAGTTTTAGAAATTCTTTGTATGTTTTGGATATAACTTCTTCATAAGATGTATGTCTTAAAATATTTTATCATAGTCCATGACTTATTAGTTTAATTTGTTAGTAGTGTCTTTTCACAGAGCAGAATTTCTGAATTATAATAATATTCAACTTACCAATATTTTTCTTTCATGGATTGTGCTTTTGGTGCTGTATCTAAAAAACCATCACCAAACTCAAGGTCATCTAATTTTCCGACATATGGTCTTCTGTTGATCTTTGTGTCTATTGTTATCCTGAAACTACACTGTCTTGATTACTGCAGTGTAATCTTGGGATAAGTAAGTATTAAAGTCAGGTAACATCAGTCTGCCAACTTCATTCTTCCTCAGTCTTCTGTTGGCTATTCTGGGCCTTTTGCCTTTCTGTAAAAACTTAAATATCAATTTGTAAATATCCACAAAATAGCTTGTTGGGATTTTGATTGGGATTGTGCTGAATCCATAGATCAAGTTGGGAAAAACTGACATTTCCAATACCTGAAAATAAAAATCTATTCATTTACTTAGATCTTCTTTGATTTCTTTCATCAGAATTTTGAGTTTTTTCTACATATAGACCCTTCACATATTTTGTTGGATTTATAGTTAAGTATGTCCATTTTTTTGGTGCTAATAAAAATAGTATATTTTTGACTTAAAAATGCAACTTTTCATTGCTGACATATAGAAAAGCAATTGGCTTTTGTATATCAGCCTTATATCCTGTGATATTGCCAATACTTGTTGCTTAGTTCAAAGATGCTTTGTTTTGTTAGCCGTACGACGTTCTTTGTTACATCTTGTAATCTGCAAACAAAGACAGTTTTGTTTCTTCCTCCTCAATCCGTATATTTTTTATGATGTTGTGATTTATATATTTTGGCTCTTGTCCATGTTTTCTGGCTCGCAGCTCCCAAAACCTTTGGAATTTCCTAACTCATAAGAGCAATGGGAACATCTTTTGTTATAGTTGGTCTCTTGTCCTTAGTTCTTAGATACTCTGTTCTGGGCTTTTCTCTTTACATTTTAGTTGTGTAGGTTTCTATTCACATATCTTCAAGCTCATTGATTCTTGCCTTGACTTTGTCCATTCTACTGATGAGCCCATCAAGACATTCTGAATTTCTGTTTTTAATTTCTAGCATTTCCTTTGGTTCTTTCTTACAGTTCCCATTTATCTCCTTACATTACCCATCTATTAAGGTGTACTTTTTCTTTTTTTTCATTAGAACCTGTAACATATGAATGATAGTTATTTTAAATGCCTTATCTGATAATTCCAAAATCTGTGTCATCTCTGAGTTTGGTTTTGATACTTGCTTTATCTCTTCAGTCTGTGAAGTTTCTTGCCTTTTAATATGCCTTGAAGTATTTTAGTGAATATCAGACATAACACATTGGAAAATAGAATATAATATAAATGTGCCTTTATCATGACTGCTAGGTACTAAATTGTGCCCCGCACCCCAAATTTATATGTTGAAACTCTAACCTCCGATCTGACTGTATTTGGGAATAGGGGCTTTAAGGAGGCAATTAATGTTAAATGAGGTCATAGGGTAATGTCTTAATCTGATAGGATTGAGGCTTACTGTCCTTATGAGATATCTCTCTTTGTCTCTGTCTGTCTCCCTCCCTTACGGTCGGCCCCTCCCCCTCCCTCTACCCTTCCCTGTTTCTCTCTCCCTCCACTTGCACTTCTGTGCACACACAGAGGAAAGACCAAGTGAGGGCACAGCAATAAGGCAGCCCTCTACAGGCCAAGAAAATAACTCTCATCAGAAACTAAACATGGACCGTGCTGGCACTCACATCTTAGACTTTCCAGCCTCCAGAACTGTGCAGAAAGAAATTTTTGTTGTTTAAGTCACTCTTAAGGTATTTTGTTATGGCAGCCCAAGCAGACTAATACAATGATGTTTCCTGTTAATCTGGATAGGAGTTGGTCTGTGTTTAATGTTGCTAGAGGTGCCAGAGGCTTCTGTTTGGTCTGGTGACTGTTTTGTCTCTTCTGTTGATTTCATTTCCCTAATAACTCCTTCTTAAACAGCATCTGCATCTTGCAGCTCTCAGTTGTAATCCACTGCTGTTATACTGGAGCCCTGTTGATGCAGTGTTAAGGTGCCGGGGAGGAAGGGTTTTCTGTAGTCTTAGGACTCAATCTCAGACTTTTAATGGGCCTGTGTCCTTGGGCTGTGACCTTGACAAGTGTTTCTTACTTCTGGTTATACCTCAAAATGGTTACTTTTTCCCTCAGAAACAAGAGAGGACTTTTCTTGGATCTTCACTAGGAGAAACTGGTAGGGTATACGTTTATGGCTCCAGGGGCTTCTGCCCCAGATAAACTGAATGTTTCTGTGATTTTCTGTTTTCACCTGCACCTACAGATTTCAAGGTGTGGTGTGCCCTGTAAACTAAACTATCTGATGGATCCAAAAATAGTCATTTATTTTTTACTGCGTTCAACTTTTCTCTTGTGAACATGGGGAGTGATGACTTCCAAACTTTTCATATGTCAAAGTGAAGACCAGAACTTGATCACTCACTTACCATACAGAGCATTACAGCACCTGAGCTTTATCAAATTTCATTACTTTTTCTAGCCACAATTCCTAAATAGGTCTCTTAAACCTCATTTGGGATGCATTTAAATCAATATGCCAACTTTTTGTTGCTGTAATTTTAAAATCTTGGCATGTATGGCATATACTTAAATAAGATTAATGCCTATATTTTAACTTTTCTCAAAAATCATTAGATCCTTAAGGTTTCTTGAAGCCTACAAAATACCAACTATCCTAAAAAAAATAAGATATAGAATTAGATGTGTTTACTGGCAAATTTTATTCACAAATTCAAAAGCTATTTACCAAATATTTTAGTCACTAGTAATATTCCTAATTTCAGTACAGAAATCTTGCTTGAGCCTAACAGAGATTGTATTTAAAAAAAAATCTTTTACACTGCAAATGAAAATTTTTACTCAAAAAATGAATTTGTTCACCTTAACATAGTTATTATAAACAAATTGTTAGTCAACACAATAAAAACTTCAAAAGAAATTCATTTCTGCATATGACTCATATTGTCCTTAGGGAACACTGACTTCATAAATAAAGAAATTTAATGTTCTATGTGAAGTACCGTGAGCAGAGGCAAAAATAAACATATATTCTTACACTGGCCATCAGAGAGTCCAAGAGGATGTTTCATTGTATAATTCCTTTGAAAAACAAAATTACTTATTGCTATGAAAGGTCATCTCAAAAAAATAGACAACCATTCGTAAATTTTTGTAAACAGTGGTATAATTTATGATCAGAATAAAGGTCTTACCATTCAGGCTATTTGCCAATACTATCATGTTTGTGAATAAATTACACAAATTAAAGCTTGTAGCTATGCATTTACCTAACAATTTATATTTTTCATTCTCTACTAAATTTAAGTTAGGCAGGTGGTATCCTGGAGACAACATCCTTATAAATCTCTGATTTGATCATGGACAATTGGACAATTATGCCACATCATTTCACAGAATTAGAAAAGCCCTCCTACATTGGTCAATTCTCCAAACACTATGCTTATCCGTAATTTGAATAATTAAGACACTTATACTGTTCTAAATCTTATTTATCTCTTAAAAATATACCATGGAAATTCTCCCAAGCCCACATTACTGAAAGAGGAAAGGAGCTTGTGCATTGGTGGATACTTTGAGATACAACTCAAGTAAAAGAAGGATGGTAATCCCAAGTACTAAATCTTATCATAATGGTTACCAATTGTGAGCTAACTTCAGTTCAATTTAACCCAATAAATATTTACTGAGCACCTGCTTATGTGCCGTACACTTGTTTGAGTTGTTCTCTCAATGGGAAAGTATCTGGCAGGTTCAAGTCAGAAGGTTAAGTGGAAGAGTCAGAATGAGAGAGGGGAGGAAGTCAGAGAGATGATGGGGCAGGATTGGGAGTGGTTATAGGGGGAGGAGGCAGATCATATAGAGCCTTGTAGACACTTGTAAATGCTCTGGCTTTCTCTCTGAGGGAAATGGAGAACCATGGTAAAGTTTTCAGCAGAAGAGCAAGATGATTTTACTCATGTTTTAAGAGTGTCATTTTGATACTCTTTGAAAATGGAAAATAAAAGAAAAAGAAGAGAAGCAAGGAGAATTTTTTGGAGGTCAATGCAGTATTGTAGATAAGAGGTAATGGTAGTCTGAGCCACAGTGAGAGAAGTGGAAGTAAAGGTAAACTCAAAAGGGAATTTCTGACTGATTGGATGTGGAGTGTGAAAACAAGACCCAGCAGTGATCCTATGCATTTTGACCTGTTCTGTTGTAATGATGAAGTTGCCATTAGTTGACATGAAGAAGGTTTTGAGGGGGAGCAAATCACCAGTTCAGTTTTTGATATGTGCATCTTAAGATCCCTAAAACAGATTGTATGTTGAACTGGATAGGCACAAAAAACCCAATACCTATAAATTTTTTCCACATAAATCTCTACTGTAGGCAAAAAAAAAAGGGGGGGGGGAACCTATAACTGAATGGCAACAAATCCATTCTTTCTAAATATTGTTTTCTAAATAATAAAAATATGAATAAAAATAAAAACAAAATTGGGGCACCTGGGTGGCTCAGTTGGCTGAGCATCTGACTTCAGGTCAGGTCATGATCTCGTGGTTTGTGGGTTTGAGCCCTGAATTGGGCTCTGTGCTGACAGCTCAGAGCCTGGGGCCTCCTTCGGATCCTGTGTCTCCCCCCCTCTCTTTCTCTCTCTCTCTCTCTCTCTCTCTGCCCCTCCCCCACTCACACTCTGTCTCTCTCTCCTTCAAAAATAAATAAACATGAAAAAAAATTAAAAAAAAAGAAAAACAAAATAAAGATCACTGGCTTTGAAACTCTTCAGAAAAAAAAATGCTTCTATTCACATAACATTCTAAATGCTTTTGAAAATTTGAGAACTAATTAGCTTTATCACTATAAAGAAATAGAGCTTGTTTGGAAAAAAAAAACTAAAGGAAAAAAATGGAGAGTATTCAGATAGAGTGGACTGACTGGTCACAAATTATATTCTATACTATAAAAACCTCCTTGGGATCTGAAAAATTAATGGTTGCTGAGTGTCCAAAAGCCATACAAGTACTTCTGAAACATTTGAAAATAAATTAATAATATAAATTAAACTATATGAAATTGTCAATATTTTCAACTTTCATCAATTTTGAACTACAAAATAGCAATTAAATATGGCCCAATCTAACATATAATAAAGTTGCAAAGAAACAATCACACATTAGACAAAGGGCATGTTTTGCTCATTCTTTTCTGTTCAGAAAATAAATATTAACTTTCCACTGCCCATACAGTGGTACCAAACAGTAACTCAATAATTCACTTCAGCCAATATTTGTTGAGTTTTCATTCTCAGCAAGGTCCCTGATAGATGTTGCTGGATAAACAAAGATGAGGGAATATAGAGCTTGACAAGCTTACAATGTAATGAAGATGAATAGAATGAGCACCAAAGTAATTGCACTGGAAGTTAGAGCGAGTGGGATTCCAAAAAGGAAATTTCCAAATTTCCAAGTTAAAGAATGTTTTCATGCAAAAAGTGACATTCAGCGGGAGGGATGAAGGAGCTGGAATACTTCCAACGAGACATAAAGAAATCTGAGGGAGATTAACACTGAGCTTTAAAGCTGTGTTTTAAGGGTCTTTGAATAGAAAAGGAAAGAAAGAAAAGAAAAGAAAAGAAAATTTCTCAGGGCTGAGAAATGCTTCCATAACTATGCTAAAGAATCCCCAGTGCTTTATTTATTTGTTTCTTCTCATTCATTAATTACTCTGTGTTTCTGCAATCACTGTGGGGACCTAGAAGGTAAGAATTAACACTTCCACTCCAATTTCTTTTGGAACAAATTCAGGAGGATAAGCCCACATAATACACAGCAACACTAAAGAAACTAGTAAGTATCTCATTAAAACTTGGAAGAATAAAATCCTAAAACGAGTTTCTTTGAGCAAGGAGTGGTACATTGTCCATTACTACTAATTTAAAATATTTAAACTATTACTTTCTCTTTATTTAAAAGGCTGCTTTTACCCTGTTATTTTAATAAGCATAAAATATATTAAGAAATACTTTAATAATTCACAAGTAACCTCAATTACCTATCTCATTTTTTCCATAACTTATCAAATTCCTTAAATACAAAATAGAGGTTTTTAAAATTCAAATCCTCATCAGTGGGACATTGATACTCTTGAAAACAAAGTATAAGATACAGAACCCAGTAGATGAGTATATTATTTCTCTCTTTCTGGAAACCTTAAACTATGTACGTAACATGTCATATATATTTTTTCTTATAAAGATTCTTATAAACATATAAAAAGCTTATTTTTTAAATCATATTCTTATTTGAAGATTAGGAAAAATACAGAAGTCCTTCAAAAAGGGAGAATTATGAATAAAGAAGATGTGGTATGTGTATGATGGAACACTACTCAACAATGAGAAAGAACAAAATCCTGCCATTTGCAACAATGTGGATGTAACTGGAGGGTATGATGCTGAGTGAAATAAGTCAGTCCAAGAAAGAGAGATATCATATGTTTTCACTCATATGTAGAATTTGAGAAACTTAACAGAAGACCACAGGGGAAGGGAAGGAGAAAAAAAATAGTTTCAAACAGAGAAGGAGGCAAACCATGAGAGACTTTAAAAAAAAATTTTTAATGTTTATTTATTTTTGAGAGACAGAGAGACAGACAGCATGAGAGTGGGAGGGGCAGAGGAAGAGAGAGGGAGACACAGAATCTGAAACAGACTCCAGGCTCTGAGCTCTCAGCACAGAGCTCGACGCTGGGCTCGAATTCTGAACAGTAAGATCATGACCTGAGCTGAAGTGGGGCACTTAACCAACAGAGCCACCCAGGCACCCCAAGAGACTCTTTTTTTTTTTTTTTTTAATTTTTTTTTTCAACGTTTATTTTATTTTTTGGGACAGAGAGAGACAGAGCATGAACGGGGGAGGGACAGAGAGAGAGGGAGACACAGAATCGGAAACAGGCTCCAGGCTCTGAGCCATCAGCCCAGAGCCCGACGCGGGGCTCGAACTCACAGACCGTGAGATCGTGACCTGGCTGAAGTCGGAAGCTTAACCCCCCGCCCAAGAGACTCTTAAATAGGGAACAAACTAAGGGCTGATGGGGGAGGGGGAGGGGAAAATGGGTGATGGGCATTGAGGAGGGCACTTGTTGGGATGAGCACTGAGTGTTTTATGTAAGCAATGAATCATTGGGAATCTACTCCCAAAGCCAAGAGCACACAATATACACTGCATGTTAGCTAATTTGACAATAAATTATATTTAAATAAAAGTTAAAATTAAAATAAATACAATAAAATTACTCCAGACTTTTCTTTCTACAAAACTTGCTCCTTGGTGAGGCTGTATCCCTAGAATGAAAGCATAGCAACCATCACAGGCTTGCACATGACTGGCACTAGAAAAACATTTGTTGAATTGAATATGGTCTGATGAAATCTGTAACAAGTATGGACAGAACCAGTCTTAGTTGGGGAGTCAGGGAAAATTGGGGACAGAAACCCCTGCCTAGTAAGACCCTAAAGACAGAGGGAGAGTAAAGTAGTGGGTGACTGAGAAACAAATAAGGGAACTATAAAAAGAATGAGATGTGAATAAGGAGGGGGTGGAAAGAAGGAGGCTCTGCCCTGATAGAATTGGAGAGAAATGGCAACAAATCCCTGCCTCATAGTGCTGGACAGAAGTCACCTGTGGCTTGTGAGGGCCATTACTAAAACCTTATGCAGGATAATTAAAAAATGCTCATTAAGATTCATTCATTTTATGGGGCATGTGGGTGGCTCAGTCCGTTAAACGTCTGACCAGCTCAGAATTCATGGGTTCGAGCGCTGCATCGAGCTCTGTGCTGACAGCTTAGAGCCTGGAGTCTGCTTCAGATTCTGTGTCTCCCTCTTCTCTCTGCCTCTCCCCCACTCATGGCCTCTCTCTCTCTCTCTCTCTCTCTCTCTCAAAAATAAATAAATATCACAAAAAGAAAGACAGCACTACTTATTAAAAAAAAAAGATTGATTCATTTTAACCAGTTTGACATTGAATCTTAAAATATTTTCAGTTTAATCTCCTTATTCTTCAGAAAAAACCAAATTCAAGTTTAGAAAGGTGACCTGAATTTTAACAACAAAATTACATAAATAATCTGTCTTCAGCCTCATAGGAAGGAATGTCTTTTAAAAAGAAGACTGAGTGCATACTGGCCATGTATTCAGCCAAGATGTTGCTGAGTTGGGTAGAGCTGGCCATAGGAGATGAAAGCATGAGCGGCTGGGGAAGAGGGGAGAGAGAGAGACAGGGAGAGTGTGAGAAAGAAAAAAGAAAGAAAGAAAGAAAAAGAGCAAGCAAGTGAGTGCACAATGGTTAGGAATAGATTCACTTTCTTTTCAAGTTCAGGTTTGTAGTTATCCAGAAAAAGAAGGATTTGACAGCTACACTAGTCAGTTGGATTCTTCTCCATTAGGGACTCAACATATACACAAAACAGATATTACCTTGGTTTTTCATCAAACCATCAGGTGGAAGAATGTGCTGGGTCTTTGCCAAGGCAGAAGGGGCACGCTGCAATAAGGAGTATCATTCTTCACCAAGAACTGTCCAGTGACTGAGTGGGGTGGGGAAAATGAGAATGATAGAGTTGTAATTTAGTCTCTGTGTAACAATGTAAATTGTCGTTCTTTGATGAATGGAAATCAAAATTTCAAAGATTAGTGAAGATTCGTATTAGGATTTCCGAAGCCAGGGTCCCCATCTAACCCACATAGAGTGAGAGTAATGGTGGATAGGATGACAGGAGCCTGGGACCCAGCTTCTGGAGTATTTAGGGTAGCCTTGTAATATACATAAAGTTAGTCTCATCTAGCTTCAAATGCCAATGATACCCATTTCTAGTTATGTGAGCCTAAATAAGACTTTTAATGTGTCTAAAATGTGAATAAATTCCATACTTCATACACTTATTGTAGGGATCAATTGGTAATACATGTGAAAATTTATGGCATACTTTTATGCACCTAATAAGCACTCAGTGAATATTTTCCCCTCCTTTTTATTCATGCAGTATTGTATCCTCCCCGGAAATACTTAATGTAAGGCTATCACATGAGAGCCTTCTAAGCATCTTTAAATCTAAGGAGCTGCAACAAGGCAGGGCACACACTAGGTAGATACAACTTGCCAAGGCAGCGGAAGTCCTTTGGCAGCTCTTGGAACCAGTCCTGCTACAGACCCTTTCTGACCATGATGCCTTCTTGAAAGTGAAATGGTTAAAAATGGAATTTGTCCCTTAAGCTGCAGAAGTGGGAGGTAGGGAAGTGGGTGGAAATATCCAACAGTGTTTCATCAAACATAACAGAGCATTCTATGATCTTGCCATTTGGAAGGTCTAATTTCCGCTGGAGTTTCAATCAGGAAGTTGCTGTTTCAGCCAGTAGAGTGACATTTAACTGTTCCCATTCCCACATCCAGAACATATAACAAGGCAGAATATGGAAGGCAGAGCTCTAAGATCAGAAAGCTAGGAAGTCCTAGCATCAGACGGGCCCACACAGAGAAGGCTCATGCGTTAATACATAAAGATGTTTTACAGAGCAGATAAATGGGAGACAGAGTCCCCGAGGCAGTGCAAGTTACAACAATTTGTTACTCAAAGTCTGAGCCTTAAGCATTTCAGACTGGAACTGAACAATGCCATGCAAAGAGAATGGGATTTGGATATTCCTCGGTTTTAGTCTCGGTCTGCACTTACCACTGTAAGGTGATGGGGATGAGATTTGATTCCTGAGCTTTGACTCCTCAGCTGCAAGGTGGTAAAATGCCCACATTAAAGGGCTGTTGTGTGGAGTACATGAACTAGTTGTATAAAGTGCCAAGCATGAGGCCTGACAGAAAGTAGTACCTGAATAAGCTGTGGTGGTGTGGAGCAGCAGCAGGGGGAATAAAGTCCAACAACTGGAGAAGGAGTCCTTCTCAAGTTCTCCAGGAACTAAAACTTCTGGACAAGTAAGTCCAAATCCAAATGACTCAGAGAATGCCAAGGTTTCTGGTGGGGAAATCCCACTCAGTGAATACAGGCAGAGGGCAGGATTGAGGCCAAAACAGCACCCACATCAATATCAGGGACTAGCTGGAATGGACTGGAATGGACTGGAATGGAAGCAAATCAAAATTGAAGTAAAAAAGGATCCTGGGAAAGTACTGAGAAAAAAAAAATCACTAAATGGGGAGTCTGCCTGGATCACAACCGTGACACTAGCTGATCAGATGACCTTGACAGGTCCCTTCATCTCCCTGTACTTCAGTTTCCCATTTGAGAAATGACAGCGTTATGTAGTTGATTTGGATAGTCCCGTCCAGAATTCAGCACTCTGTGAATCTCTTTTGTTACCCACTGTAACAACAATAAGGGTCTCCACTGGCCTTGTGCACACTTAACCTTGGCTATGCAGGGGACCCAAAGCATTTCCCCCAGACCTCAGCATCGAGGCAAGTTGGAGAGTGAAAAAAAAAAATCTATCCTCAGACTTGCCCTAGGAATTTTTGCCCAGAGTTACGAAAAAAGATAAATCCCAGTACCCTGAAATATTTTATATGCTTATTCCAAACATTATAATGCTTCGTGGAAGTCTGAGGTTTTCAAAGTCAAAACAAAACCTATTTTGAAAGAAAAAACTTACTCTTCAGGTTTATGTACTTCTTAAAAGTAAAATGGAGTCTGGAAATTTTTCCTCTGAGATTTCACCAACAGCCAAAAACAAATATTACTTCTTTGACAAATAACAGTTCTGTATTATGACTACAAAAAAAAATTCTTGTCATAAAAATCTAATCTTGGGGAAATATAACTCTGTCTGCATGAAATAGCAATAATGGAACCAATATCTATCATTTCTGTCATTTATGCATTTAATTGCTTTACCAACAGCTCTATGAAAGGGCATATGATAGACGTGAACTGGCATTTGGCTCTCCCTTTTCGGTTTAAGAAAATTAAAGTAACTATTGAATCTCATGCAAAAAAGGCAGTTATCTTTTGAGAGTTTTGCTTGTGAGTCCACCCAAAAAACTGAGAAATACGCTGTACTTGTCAGCTTTTGCAGGGCTCTGACTGAAACCAAGAGGGAGTATTTCAAGGCAAACAGCAATAATAGTTGGTGTCAGAAGTGAAAAGAAATAAATTCCTCATTTTTGAGGGTCCCAAAGTTACAGCCTGCAACCCAGATCTACCACCAGCGGCCCTGCCCTTTTCCAAGGCTGGCATTCACCTATGGTAAGATAATAAATTTGCATCATTTTACATTAAAAAAAGTCAATTGCTGGTTCTTCATTACATCTTTTCTTATAACATGGGTTTTCTAAGATGCTGTAGACACATAGTTCTTCCCAGATTCTCTGGGTATTCCAAAAAAAAAAAAAAAAAAAGAAGACGAGAAGCCATCTACTAAAAATGGCTAGAAGTCGTCTGCATTACTACTATATTACTACAATAGTAATATCATCATGAGTAGAGAAAAGGTTGCCCAAACTATTTAATGCTTAATAAATAACCTTTGTAAAGATCATACTAGTACATAAATCGGGACCTTAGAAATGTTACACTCACCTCTCCACCAAAACTATTTCTTGGACATTTTGACTGGACAAAGTTTGAGGACAAGAGTGGCCCATCACCACCAAATTGATTTTTAACAAGTATAAATTATGCCTCAGCTAACTCCGTTATATTATCAAATGGTGGAAAAGTGTAGAAATGTGAAAAAAGCGTGGACATGTCTTTTTTCAAAGAGCCATACAAGTCATCAAGGCTTGTCAGCATGAGTAATTCTGATTCCCTGTCATGAGATATAAAATATGTCTGACATAGTAAAAAATTAATCGTTACACAAACATACAAACTCAAATAGAAGTAAGAACTCTGGATCACAAGAGTAATGAATTGCAATATGATAACCTTAGGTATATACAAAACTATTATAAACAAAAGTAGTATAGAAAAGATAATCTCCAGACTTGCAAATCTCAAAGATAATAACATATTTTATATAGATCTGTATAATAAAAAAATAGCAATGAGACAATGGAAAATTTTCAAGCAGTTCATAAATAAAACATATTCAATTAGGTTAAATATTTTAATATTTTATTATAATAGTAATAGCTGACATTAGCTGAACATAAAATAAGAACTAGATGCCATATTCAATACCTTAAAATGTATTATCCCAAATAATCTTCATATAACCCTCAAAGCTAAGTACTATTTATACCCATTTTACAAAGGTTAACTTCCCACAGTTTTACACATTCTGGGCATCTTCACACCAAAGGTGTCTTATCCCTACCTCCTATAATGTTTGTTTCTGGACTTTCTTTACCTTCGACATTGATCTGTGCTGACTTTTCTAACAAAACTCAAAGAGGTGGCTGAATGGATAATGGAAAGATCATAAATGTTAAAGAAATCACAGACGTTAGAGACTAGATGTACAGTCCTTCTCAATAATATTTGTATTTTAACAGGGTCCCTTTATGATTTTATGTAACAAATGCAGAATACTCTGCTTATTGCAAGCTACTGAAAGATTTTTTGAGAACGTAAGTCTTCTGAATACTTTCCAAATGAATGAATGTATTGATCAGAACTCTAATCGCAAGTTGACAAAAATTAACTTTCAAACCTCACAATGTCCATGACCAGAGAAAACTGACTATAGAAGTTCTAATCAGGTGGTTAAAAGCTCCATTTGGCAGCTTAAGGCAGATGCCCACCACTGGATAACTAAACTGTGACCAAGAAAGACGATGAAGAAGTTGGCAGCCTCTATTCATCCTCTAAAGGACACTCTACATCATTTCTCATTCATGTGAATCTGGCTTAAGGTGACTGAAAGTGACGGATGGCTGAGCAAAACTTCTTCAAAATTTACATGCATTCCACTTCAAATGTCTTCAAATCAGAAGTTATGATCCCAGTATAAGATGAAACTTTTTAAATTTTCAGGTATTTAAAATCACCACTTTGACAATGGAGATAGGGATGGCACACAGCTGTACAGACAGGACACAATTTTCAACTCTTAACATTCCCTATCCACGGAAACTTGGGTAAGCAGCAATCTCTCCAACTGGCCTGGCTATTTTGAGGCTCAAAAGAACTGAGACACTTAATAAGTATTACTTCTCCCCCTTCACAGAGCAAAACAAACAAAACCAATTAGATGTAAATTTGCACACACACACAACTTCTCCAGCTGGTTTGGTGAAGTTAATGCAGCCCTTAAAGGATGGGCTTAATCCTCACTGTGGCTCAGATGCTGCTGAAGTGTGACTTAAAACCTGTGATGCATTTGACAAGGCCAACATTACTTGGGGCTATACAGAAGAAAGATTGCTTCTTTCCTATTGCACTTCTAATTCAGCCCCAAGTTTCTTTTCTCTCTTGATATGTTTCTTTATTACCTTCCAAATTCAGACTCTTACAGGGTCATTGTTTTATTCATGAACATTAAAGCTAAGCCATTGTTATCCTAAAACACATTTGGGTAATCTCTAAGGGGAGTAAGAGGCAATGGTGTTGGGAGGGGACCAGTGAGCAATCACCTACATCTTATTTTGTCTATTACCTGTTGTAGTGTCTTAAGCAGAAAATTCTCAAAACCCTTTTTTTTGTGTGATGATTTCAGTAAAGGAAGCATGACAAAGCAGCTTGCTTTTAAAGACAGGAAAAAGAAGCTGTGGTTAATTCCCATTAGAAATCTCATTTCATGAGCAGAGTGGGTTATCCTAATCAGAGATCAGTATTTGGTCCCAGGAGAGCCCCCAGCTGACCTCACTGAAGCTTCCTGAAGCTAAAGCCCTTTCATGCTGTCACCAAAATGCTGACCTGCAGGTGTCCTCTGAAGCTGTGCCCACAATTCTCTGAAAACTAAACATGCAGTTCCAACACTATTGGGCTTTTTCTTCAGCTCTTCAGAAAATACTTGCAAAGGTGCTGCTGCAACACAAATTAACTTCTTTGCAATTTAAGTAACTGGTCAATAAAGTTTATTCTGAATGAACAGTGATCTGCCATCTAGTTTCCTCAATCTTCATAATACAGTTTTCCAGCCAGCTTTCTAATTCTCAGATCTGAGTAAAATTACTGTTCATCCAGAGCTCTCATTATGACATTTGCAGACTCTTTTTGTTCTTGGCTTTGTTTCTGGTTATTTCCTTGGGTGGCTGAACCAAAACTGAAAAAGACGAGCAAAAAAAAATGTAGCAGGGAGAGCACTGGAAAATCTCTCAGCAGAGGCTGAAATTTACTTCTAGCCTCACCTCTTTCTAGCAATTTATGATCGAAGGGTCACTTCCCCATCTGTAAAATGGGCACAGTACTTGTCCTGTTTATTTTTTTTCTAACAGTAACCCTATTTCAGTTTTGTAGGATAACTGTATGGTTTAAACAAAAATGCCAGTCACCCTTGATAAAATGTGTTGCCTAAAAACAATCCAAAAAGAAAAATTATACACATACACACATGTAGCATAAGAAATTTAAATTTTTCTGTCATACTTTATACATTAGATTACGTGACCTGTATGTATCTTTTTTATTTAAAAAAATCAGGATTTACTTCAAAAAAGTCATTGGTATATTTAAAAGAACTACAAGAACAAAGTTCCTGATTTACTAAAAGTCTATAAATAGCTATTAACATGAAGACTATTCCTATACATTCTTTTAATAAAACTAATCCAATTAAAATGGGCAGAGGACATGAACAGACATTTCTCCAAAGAAGACATCCAGATGGCCAACAGACACATGAAAATGTGCTCAACATCACTCATCATCAGAGAAACACAAATCAAAACTACAATGAGAAATCACCTGACACCTGTCAGAATGTCTAAGATCAAAGACACAAGAAACAACAAGCATTGACAAGGATGTGAAGAAAAAGAACCCTGGTGCACTGCTGGTGACAACACAAACTGGTGTAGCCAATGTGGAAAACAGTATGGAGGTTCCTCAAAAAGTTAAAAATAGATCTATCCTATGATCAAGTAATTCCATTATTGGGTATTTACCCAAAGAAAATGAAACCATTAATTAAAAAAGATATATGTACCCCTACATTTACTGCAGCATTACTTACAATAGCCAAGACATGGAAGCAACTCAAGTGTCCATCTATAGAAGAATGGATAAAGAAAATGTTATATAAAAGAATATTACTCAGCCATAAAAAAGAGTGAAATCCTGCCAAGTTCAACAACATGGATGGATCTAATGCTAAGTGAAATAACTCAAGAGAAACACAAATATAACATGATTTCATTCATATCTGCAATTTGAGAGGCAAAACAAACAAAGAAAAAAAGAGACAAACAGGGGTGCCTGGGTGGCTCAGTCAGTTAAGTGTCTGACTTCGGTTCAGGTCATGATGTCAAGGTTTGCCAGTTAGAGCCCCGCATTGGGTTCTGTGCTGACAGCTCAGAGCCTAGAGCCTCTCCCTCTCTCTCTACTTCTCTCCTACTCTCTCTCTCTCTCACAAATAAACAAACATTTAAAAAAATAGAGGGACAAACAAACAAAAAAACACATTCTTAAATTTACAGAACAAACTGATGGTCACCTGAGGGGAGGTGGGTGGGGGGGATGGGTGAAATAGGTTAAGGGGATTAAGCACACACTTCTCCTAATGAGCACTGAGTAATGTACAGAATTGTTGAATCACTGTATTGCACACCTGAAACAAATGTAACATTGTATGTTAAATTACACTAGAATTAAAAATTTTTTAAAAATTAAAAAATTAGGGGCGCCTGAGTGGCGCAGTCGGTTAAGCGTCCGACTTCAGCCAGGTCACGATCTCGCGGTCCGTGAGTTTGAGCCCCGCGTCAGGCTCTGGGCTGATGGCTCAGGGCCTGGAGCCTGTTTCAGAGTCTGTGTCTCCCTCTCTCTCTGCCCCTCCCCCGTTCATGCTATGTCTCTCTCTGTCCCAAAAATAAATTTAAAAAGTTGAAAAAAAATTAAAAAAAATAAAATAAAATAAAATAAAAATTAAAAAATTAAACCTATTTAAAATCATGGAAGAACATTTTCTTTGCTATTTTTTTTTACTTTTTAATATGCTTTTATAATTGTCACTTTTATAAGGCAATCAAAATGTGCATGGCATGTCTTTTTTATAGCATTTGGAGATGACTCTTGCATGAGAACCATCTCTAGATTTGATTTAATTTTTAATTGTTAAAAGCAAAAATTATTTTTTTTTAATTTTTTTTAACGTTTATTTATTTTTGAGATAGAGAGAGACAGAGCATGAACGGGGGAGGGGCAGAGAGAGAGGGAGACACAGAACTGGAAGCAGGCTCCAGGCTCTGAGCCGTCAGCCCAGAGCCCGACGCGGGGCTCGAACTCACAGTCCGTGAGATCGTGACCTGAGCTGAAGTTGGACGCTCAACCGACTGAGCCACCCAGGCGCCCCAAAGCAAAAATTATTTTAAAATGAAAGTCAAAGAGGTCATAACATAATATTACAAATATTCTAAAGGGTATCATTACTTCAAATGTCAAACAGTTTGCATAAGCATGTTAATTGCTTCAGAGGTACATTTATTGGCTGATTCCATGAACAAAAGAGTAGCAGTTTTTCAACAGTGCAACAGGGACTTATACAAAAGTTGTAATGACGAAATGATTTCAGAACTACATTGGATTGAAGGGATCGATGGGGCAGGAGACATTGGGAAGGGTAAAGTAAAGGAGAACAGGAGTCTTTTCTAGCTCTGCTACAAACTACCTGTGGACCACTGAAACATGATTAACATAATCAAGTTGAATAATTATCTTAAAATGACTTTTTCAACCTAGACTGTTTGGCACGTTACTATGTTACCCCAGAGGGAATTTATCTGGACAACTTCCTAAATAACCCAGGGAAACCACTTGCAGTATCTCTAGGATCCGGTAAGTTATCCACCAGGTTAATTCAGCCACTGATTTAAATTATAGCACAGAAGAGTTTAATAGATCTAAACTGTAGTCAGCAAGCAGTCCTTCCACAGCCACAGAGTTAAGATGTTAATTTGTAAGATCTTAGACCGAGATAAAATCCAAACATGAAGCAAACTGCCTCACTGACTTTCAAAGAATATTTCACAGTTGGACTTACAGAAACACCATTACTTACTCTTTTGGTCTAAGCACCAAGAATCCCTCTTATCTAGCTGTCTATGACATTTGACATCAAAAGGTGAAATAGTTGGCAGTGGTTGTTGTCTGGGGAGAGGAATCATAGGAAGTCTACTCTATCTCATTCACCTCTGTTGTTTTGTTTTTAAAATTATATTGTTTTTATAATCACAAAAAAGTCTAAAGATACAACAAAAAATACTTCTAAGATGAAACAGTTGAATGGGTAATTACAACTTTTTGCCTATATTTTGTAAAAAACAAACAAACAAAAACATAAGATAATGAAACATAAACCTGGAGAGAACTGTCTAAAGATAATGTTACAAAAACTATTTGGAACAAAAACCCCTGGTCCAGACAGCAGTTCCTGCACTGCTTATTTGGTTTCCAAGACCAGGTGTGTGAGCACCATGAGACTTGAGGCTTTTTATAGAAGAAACCAACACATCTCTAGCATTTTTGTTAAATCACCATATTCTTGTTTTATAGTGTGGTAGATAACATGTGGCAGCTGTCCTGTGAGCCCTGTCCACTTTCCCTACAAAGATCAACAGACTACCGAGCCAATCCTTCAAGCCTACATTTTTAATTACAATATTGAAATAGGAAGGTTTGATTTTGAGAAGAACTCAAGTGAGAAGGTGCCTCCCTGAAACTCAGTAGCTTTGGTACTTGATGTTATAGGCTTTAAATTTCCATTGAATGAGGAAAAGCCTCCCATGTATTAATGAGTGAGTTTAGCACCACATTATGTCAAAATTTCTCTGCATATTAGACTTCAAAATGCAACATGAGCTAAAACAATCCTGAATAATTCAGATCATATCATGTATGTCAGACTACAAAAAGAAAGATATTTTATCTTGAACGTGAAAGATTCTAGCACAAAATGCCATTATGTTGGGACTAGAACAAAACAAAAGCATTTTAGAACACACATTCTGTGCTTGAGTATCTATCTGAAAGAAATTCTTTAATAACATAAACTGATAGAGCATATCAACTAATGTCCTTCCTCACCACTCTAGTTGTCTCCAGGGAAGTAACACAGAATTGCTAGTCAAACAACTGTCCATGGACTGCCTGCCGTGTGCCAACATGGTGTGACACGCAAAAGATGCAAGGCACAACTCCAGATCTCTAGTGCGTGAGTAAAGAATGCTACAACAGAAAACATTAGGGAACACAGGACAGGGCCAACATTGCGACACGGGCCACAAGAACTGTTGGAGAGCTACACCTACCTGTGCCATAGGCTGCAAGGGAACATAGGGAGCGTTGAATTCTTGACCCCCACTTCCTTCTTCTAAATCAATCTTATACATCACTGCCAGAATTACCACCTCAAAGTGCAGCTCCTATCACATTACTCTTTCCCTCCAAAACTTGGGTCTTCCCCAATGACTCGTTTGGTTGAAAATCTCTACCCTGGTATTACATTGGTCTTCCAGCCATCTTACCAGCATCCTCCTGTTATCTCCTCACTCCAAAAACTTCAGAGTCTAGGCAGGCCTGTTGCAAAACAACAGAGAGTATGAAGAGTAGGCGTGACTACCTAAGGACATTCAGATTATAATTGGTAAAGAAATATTGTACTGGTCAAAGTCTGTAATCTGCAGTCAACCTGTTGGGCCTCCACACTGCAAAAGAGGACATAATGAGCCCTTTTCCCTAAGCACCATTTCTTTCCTTTTGGTTTTCCTTGGCCTTCAATGCTCATAAACCCACATCTTCACCTTCAGGGCTGATCTTTCATCTGCTTCCTCTAAGAAGCCTCCCAAATCTTCTCAAACCTGATATGATCTGTCCTTTCAAGTTTCATACCTTTGGCATTTATATTACTTGTTCTTTTAAAAACAATAATGTATGCACCTAAACTATTTTCTTTACAAAGCAGAAAGCTCCTTGAGATTAGAGAATTTCTTACTCATCTCCAGGTACATTGAGTTAACCTTGTTAGGTGCTCAACACATTTACAATAATCTAAAATGAAAATGCAACCTGAGAAAATAGTTTTTAAAGTACTGCTCATGTTACTTACAATCTATATGACGCAGAAAGGCATGTGCATGTGAAATGATTTTTTAAATTAGTCACATGGGAATTAAATAAATGGCAAGATAGTCTATGTGGAAATGCCAAGTAAATGGTATACCAGCAGGACATGGTGTCAGTTTCAGAGGAAAGTGAGACCACTGAGGACTGGGCTGGACATGAAAGGCTTTAGGAGGTGGGATGAGACGGGACCTGAGCTAGGTACTGAAGGCCACAGAGGGTCTAGATATATAGGATAGCAAAGGAGGTATTTCAGGAGAGGAAGTTCTGATATGTGACCTTGACAAATTCACCTATCCTCTCTCAGTGAAGGCTCTGATCTGCATGATGGAAATATCTAAGTGGATGATCTCTAAAGTCTAATTTCAACAATATGGATAAAGGCAAAGTGCATGGTGTATTTGGAGACAATATGTCATAGAGGTTGAGTGTGGGTACAGAAGTCAGACAGACCTGGGTTTGTCCTGGTACTGCCACTTCCTGCATATATTACCTTAGAAAAGTTGTATAACTTATTTACACTTCAAGCGCTTCATCTATCAAATGAGAATGATACTAATAATACATACTCTATTAGGTGGTTAGAGGATTAAATGGGATAATGCAACAAAGTACTTTGTACAATAGTTAGCCTTTTAAATGCATAGTAAAATCCAGCTATTATTTTTATTATAAGAAATATGCTTATTTGAGAATCTATAAGAACACTGAGTTAGACTTTTCCTAATTTCCCAGAACTTAAAGCTAAGGACCAACAGCCAAAAAAAGCACATTCTGAAAACCCTTGAAACGTTAGACACTCCTTTAAGGCTTTTTAGAGGTAACTAAGCTATGTTATCTATCCTACAACCATTACCTCATGACAGTCTACACTAGCAGAGGAATGTGCAATGGTGGGGGTATGGGAGTGGAGGAAATTTCAAAAATATAAGTCATCTGCCAGGGCAAGAGTTTCATATTATTTTCCCCTCTCCTCTCCATAAAAGGGGGAGGGGTGCTTAATCCTCCCCCAAAGCCAAGTGATGTCATCTCTAAGAGATTTACTCAGTACACAAGGGTAACTGATCTTTCATTTCATGTTTGGAATATATCAGCATATAAGATGATTTGCCTTTGGAACCTCTTTGAGCTGAGGAAGAGGACAAGGGGGACATGGGGATAAGGAAGGGAGGTGGCTGTAGAGCAGCTAACAATCCCACAATTCGGTAAGGAAAACACAGAAGGCATTGACAATGAGTTGATAGTAGAGAAACAGGTACAACCCCGGAAAGAAGATTACAATGACCATCAAAGAAAAAGGGATTTCCTCCCCCTCCTTAACACACCTAAGGATCTAGAACCAGGGAAAGAAGATAAAGAGGAGGGCAAGAACATCGTAAAGATCTCCAGGACACAGATGAAGCCTATTAAATGGAAGGGAGGAGATAAAAGTAGAGTTTTATTTATTTTTAAGTTTTTTAATGTTTATGTTTTGAGAGAAAGACACAGAGAAGAGAGAGAGAGAGAGAGAGAGAGAGAGAGAGAGAGAGTGTGTGTGTGTGTGTGTGTGTGTGTGCGTGTGTGTGAGGAAGAGGTGCAGACAGCGAGAGGGACAAAGAATCCGAAGCAGGCTCCAGGCTCCAAGCTGTCAGCACAGAGCGCCACGCGGGGCTCGAACTCACAGATCGCGAGATCATGACCTGAGCCAAAGTCGGACGCTTGACCAACTGAGCCACCCAGGTGCCCCATTAGGTGTCTGTGCTGACAGCTCGGAGCCTGGAGCCTTCTTCTGATTCTGTGTCTCCCTCGCTCTCTGCCCCTTCCCCCACTTATGCTCTGTCTCTGAATCTGTTTCTCTCTCTCTCTCTGTTAAATATAAACAAACATTAAAAAAATTTAAAAAAAAAAGTAGAATTTGAAAATTGCACTAGAGGGGAGTTTTTAAGAACTAGACTGACCAAAAAGCCATGGAACCTGATGGATTTATCATTTAAAGAGCTTTAGCTTGCTGAAGAAAATGGAGAAAATATGATTTCTCCCCAACAAGATCAGTTATAGGTATAATTAACCTAGAGAAACAATAAGATGTTATATTGCACAGATAAATTGAGCCCAGATTATGAGGATCTTGAATTATTAGCATTTGAAATTTATCCTGAAGGTCATGGAGAATAGCCAAGGTTTGGGACCAGGTCAGTACAGACCTTCATGAGGATTAATTGAGTTGTAGCGTGTACGGTAAATTAAAGATGCAGAGCCTACAGACATGGAGCCTGGAGAGGAAGTTGTTACAGTTAGTCTGATGACTCATAGTCACTGAGGCTTTTACACCCATGTGATGACTACTGAAATGGAATAGAAAGGACAGACAACACTGGTGTTTGGCACGCAGAATTTAAAGATCTTGGCAACCATCCAAATCTGGAGATAACAATAAAGGATAGCCAACTTGATTTAAGGTTTTTGAACTTAGATCATGATTACCATTGTCCACTACTAACAGCCCCACCTCCCCGCATCTTGTATTGGAAAGAGAAAAAATAAGCTATGGATGGTAGTCATTTTAAGAGAAAATATGAAGAGATCAAGGTGGCTGGCCTAGAGTGATTTCTCCTTTCCAACTCATAAATCTTCACTCCTAACCCCACAACTTCCTGTGAAAGATGCTGTGACCATCACCCCCTTGTTCTCCCTGCTCTGAGAATAAAGCTGGTGTGGTATGGCAGAACTTACCGAATGCTGAGGCAGAGATAAAGAAGATACATGGCTCGCTAGGGCATTTGACTGTGAGTCCAGAAACATGAACAATGAGTCAGATTTCCTGAACCTTAGATCAGAGGACACTGTGACACATCACAATAGCTGCTCTCTGTGGGTTCCCTTGAAAATTTTTGGCTTCATCCACTTCACACATCCAGTATATGGACATTTCCAACACTACCAGCTGCAGAGACCAGCAGCAGAGGAATATTCCTCTCACATATTTTTGGTGGGTAAAGGGGTACACAATTACCCGTTGAAGAGTTAAAGCATAAGCACTCACCTTTGTAATAATCCTAACTTAGTAGGATGATGCTGGGGTAGGCCATTTTAAGTGCTTGCTATAATCAAGATGCTTGGTGAAGAAGAAACCACACAAAATCAATGTTTCCAATTCCAGGATTCATAATTTCAGACCTGAACCAAGGTCACAAGCACAGACCTAGGGAGCCTCATGGCCATCTGCTGCCACCTCCCAGTTTCATCCACTTATTCAGTCATTCCAAATATATTAATTAAATGCCTAGTTTATGCCAGGCCCTGTGATCTCAACTGGATATAGCAATAAACAAAAGAGATCTGCCCTCAAGGAGTTGATAGGCTTGTCAAGAATATATCAGAGACATAAAGGCAAATGTTATACCTGATTCAAATGACCAGAGCTGCTTCTTGGAGTTATCAGCCAGCACAGATTCAAAGAGTCAGAGAACGCTTTCCAAAATTCAGACATAAGCTGAACCTAAGGGAGGAGGAGGAGTCAGCGAGGGAGAGTCATGAATTAATATTCCAGGCACGTGCAAATGCTCCAAGGCAGGAATACACATGGCTGAACACAGCATGAGCAAAGGTCGATTAGTATTAGTGGGGACTAGAGAAAAGATGGTGTGGGGGGTTGACAGAGGAAGTGGGGCAAAAATTAGGAGGTCAAAAAGACATTCCAGGAGCCATATCATAAACAAGGGCCTTTGTTAAAGAATTTGACAAGGAATCCAAGCCATCAAATCTATTTGGGGAGGCAGGTAACTTTGGACGTTAAAAGAAAACGAATTAAAGGGAATATGATTGGCAGCTGGGAAACTACCGGGGGAGAACAGGGGTGGCTGATGGTAGCAGAACTGGAAGAAAGGAATAGATTCCAACACTAGCATCAAGAATGATTTGCAGGCCGTGGTCCTAATTATATGTGAGAAATGAGGGAAGGAATGGAGTCATCCTTGAGTAGATACATGGCATGATGGTTCAGAGCACAGGCTCTAGGTCTCCCACTTATTAGCTGTGTGGCTTTGGCCAAACTTCTTAAGTCCCTTGATTCACTCATTTGTAAAATGGCAATAATGACAAGACTTGTGTTACAGAGTGGTTACGAAGATTAAATATGGTAATGCACATAATGTGCTCAACTATCACCTGGCACATACTAGATGCTTGTATTAGTATATAGACTCACTTGCTATTGAGCCATCTCACTGATGGCCACAGGCCCTTGATTTTGTTGCTCTGCCATCAGTGAGATCATTCATGCACATGGCCCATGAAATCTCCATTCCAGCTAGTGGGGGGAAAAAAAAGAAAAGAAAAAAAGGTTTAAAGGAACAGCATGCACAGCTAAAATTCAGGAGTTGTGTCACTATAGAAAAGAAGAGGATGAAATCAGGGGACAGTGAACAGCTAGCAACATTCAATGTATATCAACATTATATAAAGATAGAAAATAACTGTTTGAATGAGAAGAAAAACTGGAAAAAAGAATTTCTAGTGCATGAGTCTTGGTGAACTTAAGACATAAAATATCTCCAATGTTTTACTGAAGGAGAAGGATTTATTTTATTTTATTTTTTTTCCATTTTATTTATTTAAGGAGAAGGATTTAGACAAAACTGTGCTATAGAAGGATAATGAGGAACTCAAAAGATTTGATCTCCATGTAATAAGGATATTGATAGAATTAGTTAATGTATTTGGAACAAAGATAAAGGAACCCTCAAATTTGATTAATGAACTGTTTTCCAGGAGAGGAAAAATATATCTGATATTCAGGTAAAAATGAATAAGCTCACAAGGGAGTCATTATGGATTCCTCTTTTTATAAAGCAATGTATGACAGCATGGAGAAAAATAATGATTTTCTTCTTATTATTAAATATCTTCACAAGAAAACAAAATCATGAATGATTATACCAGTGTGTGAACAATTGCTTTTAGGTACTTCATGACCTATGTGATATCTCACCTGAGACAACCCAGAAACAAGTTGCGCTGGCTCCTTCATGATTGCAAAGGTTTGCCACCCCCATGTGGTGGTCCTCTGTGACTGCAGGAACCATTGGTCATCCGCTGCACTAAAGATTTATACTTTTAAAACCCCAACTCTGACCCAAGATCTTTATCTCTGATCCAATATGGTGGACTAACAGTTACCTTTCTGTCCTTAGGATTATTCTTGCTATTAAATCTTGGTCTCAGTGAAGTCTCTATAGAAAACTTCACTTTTTATACATCCCTGAGTAATGGAATTGAATCTATTACTCAGAATCTATCTTATTTCCATCCCTCCAGACTATATGGGTCATTTTTAGCTCTTTATGGTTTGGCCAGAAGCAAAAATCAACCATCCTAACTGCCTGTGGTCTCAACAAGATAAGATATATGACTTTTTGTGGATAGGGCACTTTCCCAAGCAAGAATACCTTGTACATTAGGCAAAGAGAAGGACCCTACTGGGGCAGCCTGCGCAAGCTATAAGGTCTCCCTGAGAGTCCCTCTTCTGACCCCTCAGCACAGTTAACAAGACATTGCCAGCATTTAGCCTCCAGATCCAGGAAAGATAGCACAGGGCTTAGATGAATCATTAATTCTTCATTAATTCTTTTGTGATTAAGAACTAGACTGCCAGTCCAAATGGCCTCTGGCTGCTTTTTTTGTTGAAGTCCAATCGTGTAATACAATTTTTCTGCCCATTGCTACCAAAGTGAGAGTGCATTGAAATGTCCTCCACCCTTCCCTGCCTACTGCAAATACAGTCAAGTGGTCAGTGGAGATTTCTGGGGATTAGAAATCAGCAAATTGGCCATTTCCTATTCATATGTAGATTAATGTGATAGAGGTTTGTAGTATAACCTTGAACAAGGAAAAGACTGCACCATAGCAAAGACTGTAATGGTTACTATTTTCAGGAAATAGGATTTAAGTCATGTTAATGGGCAGGAAGGAAATCAATCCTTACAGTGGCAAGGTGTATTTATTCTCAGACACTTAAAAAAAATAAATAACAACCACCAGGGCGCCTGGGTGGCTAAGTCGGTCAGGTGGCTGACTTCTCAGGTCATGATCTCATGGTTAGTGAGTTTGAGCCTCACGTCAGGCTCTGTGCTGACAGCCCAGAGCCTGGACCCTGCTTTGGATTCTGCGTCTCCCTCGCTCTCTGTCCACCCCCACCCCCACTCCCACCTCACTCGTGGTCTGTTTCTCTCTCTCTCTCTCTCCCTCAAAAATAAATACACGTTAAAAATTACAAAAAAAAAAAAAAAAGAAAGAAAGAGAAAAACCACCACCATCCACAGGACCAAAGCTCTCCCCCCATTCCATCCCAACCCTCCCTCAACTACTCAGATCTTTCCCATCTGCAGTTTTTTTTCAGAAGAGAAAGCCATCAACTGTCAGTGGATGCCTTGAGGTTCTGGAATTATGAAAGAACTAGTTCTAGTTCTAGAACTAGTTCTAATGAAAGTGATTTTCATTAATCCATAGAGAAGTAGGGGCACTGAGACAGGAAGGAACATAAGAAGTGCTTAGGTAATGAGAGCAATTGCATCAAAATCAAGCACTGTTAATCTTTTATCCAATTAGTAAAAATTACATTTTATTGTAGTTTTAGTTTTCATTCCTATTATTACTAGAGATGAGCATATTTTCTCATGTTTATTGTTCATTTGCAGTCTTCTGTAACTGCCCATTCATATCCTTGGGTCTCCAGCCTGATGTTAAATAATAGTAATGAGTGGGCATCCTTGTCTTTTTCCTAAATTTATGGGAAATTCCTCTAGTGTTTCTTAATGAGTATGATTTCTGCTGTTAACTACTGATTTAAAAAAAAACTTTTAAAACTAAGCATATTTCCTTTGATTTACAAGTTACTAAAGATGTTCCTCAGAAATGGATGTTAAACTTCATCAGAGGACCTTTCTAGCATCTATCATGTACTTTCTCTCCTTAATTACTGATGTAGTGAATTACTTTAATAGATTTCTAAATGCTGAGCCATCTTTGTATTTCTGAAATATAGCACAGTGTTGTTTTAATATTGTGCTAGATTATATTAGATGGCTGTCATTAATATTTTTGTTTCTATGTTCATATATAGGAGAAGTCCACAAATTTCCTTTTTTTTTGGTGCTCTCTTCCAACATTTTTAGAACTAAAACATACCATTTTCATAGTATGAATTATTAATTTGTATATATTTATCTATGTTTTGCAATAGCTTTAATATCTCAAATTTTTGTGCCTTACAAATTGAATTGGATTTGCTGTCCAAACATTTGGATCTGATACCTATGGGTCAGGGGTGAAGAGGGGAAAGAGCTCTTTGATTTATAGTTTCTAACTATTCTTTAGAGTTTCTTTAGTTATAGTTTCTAACTATTCGTGAGTACAAATTGCTAATTTTTTCAGGAAGGGTATTCATTTGAGCTATATTGTCAAATTTATCGATATAAATGTATGTAGTTAGTACTCATTTAAAATAGTTAAATTTCTTCAAAATCTAAGTAAATAATTTCCCATCATGGATGTTGTGTATCTGTGTTGTTTAGATGGCCTTTTTAAAGAAATAGCTCTGGAAAGAAAAAGAAATCACTCTGAAGATAAATATTTTCTTTTCTGTTTCATTAATTTATGCTCTCATCTTCATTAATTCTGTTTTTTTTATTTCTTTAGTATTGCAACTTATCTGCCTTCTGAGGCAGAATGTATAGCACATACATTTTGAATTGTTTTGCTTTCCAAAAACATAGTTTTAATACATTTTATTTTTTACTCCTATTTATTAAGATTAATTTATTGTTATAACTTTGATTTAATAACATCATAATTTCAGAGTACTGAATAGGAATAATTGAAAAGTTTTCATTACTACCCTTGCTACCACATAGTTTTTACTTGCCTCGTTAACCTGAGTTTTTAGAAGAGTTTTTTTTTTAAATGCTTTATTTGCAATTATTTTACTATCTTCCTTTACTTTTTTTTTTTTTTTTAACATCTTTTAGTCATTGATTTCTTGTTCTATTGCTGTAGTTTCAGGATTTCCACCTTAGGGGATGTATTGACATTTTTTTCTTTTGGCCTAATATATAATCAATTTTGTGTGTGTGTGAATGTTTCATAGTCAACTTATTTTTAAGTGGAGCCAATTGTTAGCAATTTTCTATATTTACAATTCAAAAGAAAAGAAACAGACACATAGAAATTTAATTTTAGAAACAGATTTTCAAAGCTATATCAAGAAAAATATAGCCTGAGATTCAAAATAGATTTTGATAGATCATTAAGTTACGGAGTTCAGCAGTCCCCAGATCTGAGCCTTCATCGTCCTTACTACCCAAGTCACTGTTATGGACTGAATAGTGTACCCCAAAATTCATATGTTGAAGTCCCAGTCCTTAGTACTTCAGAATGTAGCCCTATTTGGAGAAAAGGTCTTTAAAAAGATGATTAAGTTAAAATAGGTCTCTTAGAGCTGGGACCTAATCCAACAGGACTGGTGTCCTTACATGAAGAAACACCAGGAGTGTATGCACAGAGAAGAGGCCATGAGAGGACACATTAAGAAGATGGCCATCTGTAAGGCCAGGAGAGTGGCTTCAGGAGAAACTACCCCTGCAGAAGCCTTGATCTTGGATTTCCAGCCTGCAGAATTGGAAGAAAGCAGTTTCTGTTGTTTAAGTCACCCACTCTGTGATATTTTATTATGGTAGCCCTAGCAAACTAATACAATCATCCGTAGACCACAGTTCCCATGCACCCTTTATAACTGAGACCAAGTGCATTTGTTACTATCAGCCAAACATGCACCATTGCTTTTCTTAGGGTAAAGAAATACCTCTCAGTACTCATGTGTTCATCAACATTAAAAAAAAAATGGTCCAAAATAGATCACTTTACTCATTATGCAACTTGCCTGTTCCCAATAGATATTAACACATTCCTTTACTTTGCTCATTCTTTTGTCTCTGCCTGAAGTTTATTAACCCCACAGCTGAACAAACAGGTCACTAGCTGGTCCAAGGCTATGAATTCAAGTCTCCTAACTCTTGGCTCCACATCCTTTCCACTCACAGAAATACTCATTTCAAAGACTTAAAGATTTGTCTAAAGAATTTACTATTCTCTCCAGCCCTACAAATCGAATTGCATGATAAGCAAACAACTATCCTTCAAGCTTTTGTGAAAATGAACATTTCTGAAGTCCTGAGGTCTGATACCTTTTCATATAAAAGGAATCAGGATTACTTTAAAATAACACAATCTAGGAAAAGGGTACTTTTCAGGCATATCTGTACGTACAATTCTGAAAATGCTATTGGTTTATACAGGTCAATCTTCTTCTGGTGAAAAACAGAATTTCTTAGCTCTGAAATATTTAAAGATGTAGCCAAGGCAGAAAGAACATTGAAAGTTTAAAATTGAAATTCACTTGCTACAGGAACAGCTTGAGGCCTGTATTACCTTTAATATTCCTTTGACTAAAAGCCATTATATAATTACACACTGTCTTTGCACTATAAATCAATAGAACTCATATTAAGTAGCTTTCCTTTGAAGGGACTGAAATGAGAATAGGATTGAGAAAGAGTGAACAAGAGAAAAGGCATTTGTTGTTTTTTCCTGTTTAAAATAACTTTTATTATTTTTTTGCTTCTTCCACGTCCGTTCAAAATAATGCAAATAGGGAAAAAGGAATAAAATGCCCATCTATAATCTCACCAGCCCCAGTAAAAACCAGAATTGCTAATTCAATGGACATATATGCAATCAGTTTTATAGAGACATAAATATTATTTTTAATTGAAATTGTTTGAATTGTATTTTAAGTTGCATGTACCTAGACGAAGACCCTGAGACAAGGATTTGAGTGCTAGTCATTCACCTGAGTGATGACATCAGGAAACACAGGTAGGAAGGTAGAAAAGTGAGTCAGGGAAGACAAAGCAGCCAACAGAGGGTACATTACCTGGGAAGTCATCACTGTGGATTCTTGGATCTGATCCCAATGAGGAACTCTGGGAGTCAGTATGGAGCACTTCAGCAAAAGAGTGTGTGACCTGGGCTATTTGTACATGAACTCCATCAATTATTGGGCAAGTATGCATCCAGGAGCATTATTCTTTAGCATTCTGGCCTGCTAAGCACCTGGACAAAGAAAACTCAGGCAAACAGAAGGAGAATCCAGCAATTAGAAGTCGAGCAAGCATAGACTGAAATAGTGAGGGTGAAGGTACATGGCTGTGACACACACAGCATCTACCACAATTTCACATGTTGTTTGATAACCTGCTTCATTTATATATTATACATTGGATTTCTTACATGACATTAAATAGTCTGAGTAAGATGTTAATTGTCATTCTTTTTGTCTGCACATTAGGCTACTGAGTAACTACATCAATCTCTGTTGACATTTGGGGTTTCCACATGTTTCATTTTAATATAATTATTGTGATAAACATTCTTGTATTATAATGTTTTATGCAACTATAGAAATATTATTACTATAAATAGCTACACTTGAAGTCACTGCTCCAGAAGATATGCAAAATTTTATGGCTTTTGGTTTGCATTGCAAAGTTGTTCTCTGGAAAGATTATATTAATTTACACATTAGCAATGTGTTGTATTTCTATTGTTTTCTGCCCAATATTGACCAAAAGGGACAGGGCTGCCCCAAAGGGCCATGGTGGTGATGGCGGGATGGGTATGCTGTCACCCTACTGGGTGTAGACGACAGAACATCCAACCAGAGGATTTTCTCCAGCCTTGAGATCTAATATAATTTGCCTTGTTAGATCTTGGACTTGCTTGGGACCTATTGCCCCTTTTCTCCTCCCCATTTCTACCACTTGGAATAGGAATACCATTGTGTTTTGAAAGCATATCACTTGTCTGGTTTCACAGGTTCACAGTTAGATTAGAATTTTGCCTTAGCATTAGTTGAATCTTGAATCTCACCCATATCTGCTTTAAAAGACACTCAGATAAGACTTTGGACTCTATTAGACTTTAGAGTTGATAACAGAATGAACTAAAAGTGTTGGAGCTGTTGGGATGGAATGAATGTATTTTTCATGTAAGAAGGACATGAATTTGAGGGGGAGGGTGCTATAGAATGAATTGTGTCCCCACATATTGAACCCCTGAGGGTGGGATCTTCAGCATGAGATTAGCACCCTTTGAAGAAGAGACTTCAGACTCTGTCTCTTCCCCTACCATGTGAGGACACAGCAAGAAGGTAGCTATCTGCATGCCAGCAAGAGAGCTGTCACCACCACCTGACCAGGTTGGCACTCTGATCTTGGACTTTCCAGCCTCCAGAACTTTTAGAAATCAGTTGTTTAGGCTACCCAGCCTACGGTATTTTGTTATGGCAACCTAAGCAGACTAATACATGTGGTTTAATTCCAGGTTTGAGATTTGCTGCCTCCTAACTACGTACTGACAGGCACAGATATACCAGGGGAGAACAAAGTTGGAAGGACAAGATAGTTGAGCTGGTGGGATATGGGGAGTAAGTGTGGGTGAATCTTGACTGATACAAAGCAGGAATAACACAGACCAAGGCAGATATATTTCCCCCTTTTAACTCTCTTCCATGCACTGAGGTGGGATTACTCCTTACAATCTTCTGGGAAGTACTAAATATTAAGCAAACATGCCCACTGAGAAACCTACTGGCTCTGTTCCACTCACTCTGTTCCTTGCCTCAGTTCCTTTTTTCTCTTTATCTTACCACACACACATGCTTGTACCTCTTTAGGCAGCAACACTTTGACTGCTCCTCAGGCCCTCCTTTCTAAAGGATCTGTGTTAACTAACACATCTCTTATAAAGACTTTACATTTTGATGGAAAAAAAAAGTCCAACAAACTTCCAGAAAATAAAACTAATATGTCTAAAACTATTGAATAGGGTCATTTTATGTTTGAGATGGCTATTCAGATATTATTATCTTTTAGAAAGGAAGCAATAAAGTTTCCAATCATACCTCTGAATAAAACATGGGCTGAATAATAATATATTTAATTGGACTTATATTCAAAACTATATTCAATTAATGTGAATTAATGCCAGAGTATAAACTTGATGAGAAGTCTCAACTGTAGAGTTCCTGAGCATATTCATTTTGTTGTTTATCTTTGACACAAATTTATTTTAAAATAACTGAGCTGAATGTGCAAATAAGAGGAGATGGAGAAATACATATATTATATAATACAACAAGATTTAAAGTGATCTTTCTTTAAATAATGTAAAGTATCTCCATCTTACAGAGAGTGCTAAAATGTATTGGCAACATTAATTTTCACAAAGTTAAATCTGAAGCCCTACATTTTGGTTCAGAAATTCAAACAAAAACTGGATAAAAAGAATCTATTTTAGCACAAAGATTAAATCTAGGGATTTTTGTATTACAAAATTCATGTGAACATCTTTGAGGATCTAACCTAGTCTTATGCTGTATTAATTAATAGGAGTACTTTGTTCAGATGATCCAAAAGAAATAGTCAACCATGCTCTGTTTTGTAGAATTTTTTTCAGGAATGTGGTGACCAGCCAGAAGCTGCCATGAATAAAAACACTGTGAAAATGGGGGCTCCTGGGTGGCTCAGTCGGTTAAGCGTCTGACATTGGCTCGGGTCATGGGTTCGTGGGTTCAAGTCCACGTCAGGCTCTGGGCTGACAGCTCAGAGCCTGGAGCCTGCTTTGGATTCTGGGTCTCCCTCCTTTCTACCCCTTCCCCCCCGCCTCTCTCTCTCTCTCCAAAATAAATAAACATTAAAAAAAAACATCGTAGGGGCGCCTGGGTGGCTCAGTCAGTAAAGTATCTGATTTCGGCTCAGGTCATGATCTCGCGGTCCGTGAGTTTGAGCCCCGCATCAGGTTCTGTGCTGATCACTCAGAGCCTGGAGCCTGTTTCAGATTCTGTGTCTCCCTCTCTCTCTGACCCTCTCCCATTCATGCTCTGTTTCTCTCTGTCTAAAAAAATAAATAAACGTTAAAAAAATTAAAAAAAAACACTGTGAAAATAGTCAATATATTTAGGAAAATTCAGTCTAAAAGATTAAGGTCCAAAAAATATGTCATATGAAAAGTGAATAGATGAAAGGACTAATAATGTTTAAGCTAAAGAAGCAAAGACTCCTGAGGGAGTTGATAACTATCTTCAAATACTTGAAAGGTTATTATTAGAAAAAAGATACAGAGTTGCAGATTTTAGGTCATTCTAGGAGAGAAATTTCCATGATGATGCCCCACGATACAATGAGATAACTTATATGGCAATGAATTCTCCATGACTAGGAGTGTCCAAATGGAGGTTGGATGAGCATTTAATTCAGACATCATTATTCTGCATTATGGATGGCATAGTGGAACGTGATTGCTATGGCTCCCTTCACCTTGAGGTTACCTGCTTGAGGATCCTCAAAACACCCTTTTTTTTTTGAAATTTTGAAAATTTCAGGTCCTACAATCTATAAAATATCATTTAAAACATATCATGATGTGAACTCACCTCAGTAAATTGTGTTTAAAAAAATAATTATAGGGGTACCTGGGTTAAGTGTCCAACTTCAGCTCAGGCCATGATCTCACGGTTCGTGGGTTGCAGCCCCGCATTGGGCTCTGTGCTGATAGCTCAGAGCCTGGAACATGCCTCAGATTGTGTATCGCCTTCTCTCTCTGCTCCTCCCCTGCTTGCACTCTGTCTCTCTGTCTTTCTCAAAAATAAATAAACATTAAAAACAAATAATAATTATTAAAAAACCCACACATTTTCAAAGCTTAAGATAACTATATTATGCAACTGAACAAAATGTGCTCTTATTTTAAATGTCATTGGTGAAAAGGAATAATTAATATCCAGGAAGAGAAGATGGACTGTGCTGATATAACTAGCAGAACTGAAATTTGATTTAGGTTGGGGAAAATATATGTGAATTTTTATCAAAGCTGAGGCTATCAGCTAGCCCACCACAGCTAGGGTGGGAATTCCAAGGGGCAGGAGGGTAGCACAGGGATTTTTCACCCTAAATCAGCAGAAAATGATAAAACCAAGGGAGTGTGCATAGCCCAAAATCTTTACAGAAAACCTAGGTCTCCAAAGCCAGGTGTGAAATTAGAAGGATTATGCAATGGGAAGACAACACAAACAGGGATCAGGAATGAGGTGTGGAGCCAAGAATCTGGACAGGAAGATAAAAAGAGTGTCTGGGTAATAGCTGAAAAATATGTTCCCTTGATATCCATTTAGATAAAGTTTTCTGAACATGAGGTTGGAATTCATGGCATAAACAATGAAAAATAAATATGAGAAAGAATTTGTTTTATAAACTGTTCTCAAAGACTTCTTCTGTATGAGATTATAACCATCTGTTTTGTTTTTTTTTTCCTTTTGGGGGGAGGAGCTGTTTATATATCCTCTTTTATGAAATAATGATAATTGTAAATAATTTCATTTTGTTTTGTTTAACACAGTCATTGGCAATAGGAAATACTAACAAACCTATGCCAATTTCTTCATTTGTTTTCCTTTTAATTTCACTGGTCTGTGAAATTTACAAATCTGGAAACAATCAGCTCAGACCATCCATTCCTGCTTGCAATTTGATTTTGTGAGGCAAGTTAGGGTAATAAACTGTGTTTGATTCGAAAAAAAAAAAAGTTTGAAAACAATTCATTTTGGCAAATGCAATCAATAACTATACAAATTAATTGCTTCATACCACACAACCATACTATGTTTAAATATTCAACATTTTAAAATAACTCAAAATATTATAAAGACTACCTAGAGTTATTTTTTATTTTATTTTGTTTTTCTCTGTTTATTAACAGTATTGGTGAATGCATGATAATTAGCGTTATTGCCCTGTAAGTAGTATGCGCTCGTTTACAAAGTACAAACAAAAGAAAAGAAAAATCAAAGTTAATAATTTTTGATATCGAATACAGCAGACTTCAAATATTAAACAAAATTACCAATGGATATTTCTAAATGCATATAAGAACTTCTTATAATATTTCAATCTCAAATAAAAAATATATATGGCATAAATTACAGCTTGAGTCATGAAACTATGATGGAACCCTGCTGGGTATTTATTCAAACCAATGTATCAATTCTTTTGAAGATTAAAATAAATCATAAATATGAACTTTATGCATATTTACACTTGTAGAATTTAAGAGGCAGTGCATCAGCCATTATGCCACAGACAAGCATTATTTTTCTGAGCCTGTTTCCAAATCTCATTATGAGGCAAAAAATGAGACAATGAATGACATACAACTCTGTTGTTTTTATCATTGAAGATTTTATCAGTCATGTCAAAATACTAAGATGAAATCAAGCATAATTTAATGTAATAATATTCTCAGGCAAATGATTCAAACCACATATCAAAATCTTATACTGTTTTATTTACATTGTTATCTTCAATTTTCACTGTGGAAACATGCTATAAAACAGAGTTCGGATTGACAGAATACTAGATAATATATTTCCTAGTCTCATTTCTATATAACCACCAATATTATAGATGTACACATCAAAAATGAAGAAATTAAACATGAAAATATGATATATAGCTTTCATATAGAGCATAAAAACAGCATTTCTGCAAGAGCTGAGTTAGAAGCCCCAAAATAACGTGTGTCATTTTCTTATATTAACATGCTCCAAATTAAGAAAGCAGCATGTTAAGTGTAAATCTTAATTTATGAACTGCCTTTGGGAATGAAATAAATTCTGGATGACTAAGTTGTTTTAAAAATAACTTTGCATACATTATTTTAAACAATTTGAGGAAGACCTTCATGCCACACACTTTCAGCCTGATAATATGTCACCCAAGGAAGCTGGTTTATCATGTAACAGTCACATGAAATCATTTCATTTTTCACATAATTTTCCTCCTAATACTATGCCAAAATCTGAGGAAGAAATGGAACTATTTCTCCGCACAGCTTTTCCCCAGCAGACTGCCATTGCCAGGAGCGGTAGGTTAATAATAGATGCTCAGTGACAGAGTACTATTCGTGTTTGGCAGCACAGGGCCTGAGGTTAACACAGGGTCACTTAGGGTCATTCTGCTCAATAAATCTACAATAATATTTTGCTAGATATCTCTTCCTTGGCGTTTGAAAAGTTTAATGTCTTCTCTCAGATTTCTGAAAATTCCCAGGAGTTTACATTCCCAAATCCGATTCCAAGCTTCTACTCCTAATTTTAGCTCAGTTTCCATCTCTTGCAGGCTATTTCTATTCTGCCCGGTGCCAATGCAGATGTGGAAACCAACACTCTTCCTTAATTCTGCAAAATTTACAGAACTCATTTGCTTTTGTGTCTCTCTTCTCAAGATTTGAGGTGTTGGAAGTGTTTACATCACAGAAACACAAATAACTTAACATTCAGTATTAGGGAGTCTTCTTTCTCAAATACCTCCTTCCTTCCTTATCTTTCCCTCTTCCTTCCTTCTCCTCCTATCACCACTTCCTGGATTTTAAAAACCTATACCCTGGGCTCCAGCCTCCCTGCATGCTATTTTATTTTCCATCCTAGCTTCCTTTTCCCCTCTTCTTTATTATTTCCTGTCTTTTTTGACCCTTAAGCAAGTAAAATAAAAATAGCTCATTTTTTATTTTATTTTATTTTTTTTTTAAATTTTTTTTTCAACGTTTTTTTTTTTTTTTATTTATTTTTGGGACAGAGAGAGACAGAGCATGAACGGGGGAGGGGCAGAGAGAGAGGGAGACACAGAATCGGAAGCAGGCTCCAGGCTCCGAGCCATCAGCCCAGAGCCTGACGCGGGGCTCGAACTCACGGACCGCGAGATCGTGACCTGGCTGAAGTCGGACGCTTAACCGACTGCGCCACCCAGGCGCCCCAAAATAGCTCATTTTTTAATGCAGATTAGCTCAAATTCCTCTTAACACTGCCCATGACAGTAACTATAAAACCAACATCAAAGTAATTCATTTAGGATTCAAAGGTGTTTCTCAGTTTAAAGTCTCCCATCTAAAATTCAAAATTACTTGGACTAATAAAACCTTAAGTTGCTGTAATTCAAATATCCTCTGCCACATGACCATGATGAGGAATACATTCTCTGAAAATGACTTCAGGCAAGCAGCTTCTATCAAATACACATATCTGAGGGAGCTGGAGGCATAGGCCAAACCACAGCATATAAGCAGAAATCAAGGTTCATGAGCCTGGATGTGCTTGGGTATGTGTGTGCATCTGAGTCAAATATTCTTACCTTTCCCTTATATGCTAAACCACTGGGTTGTAGGCATATCCGTTACTAAGAGTATCTTTTAAAGTTCCAATGAGTTTTCTCACAATTTACTCAGATATATAATACTCTTTTCTCTATTTTACTAATAATTGCTCAAAAAAGCAGATAACTTGGTTTCCACTCAATCACAAAGGAGTACCAGAAGAAATATTTTAAACAAATGAAAATAAAAGCCCAATATAATATGATTTGGTGGGCAGGGGCATCGTTATGGACTAAAAAGAATAATCTAAGCTTCTACTTGAAGAAGCTAGTAAAAGAAGAACAAATTAAACCCAAGGTAATTAGAATGAAAAAAAAAAAGAAAGAACAGAAACCAGTGAGATAGAAACTAGAGATAAATAGAGAAAATCAATCCAAAACATAGTGAAAAACCTCTAACTAGACTGATCAAGAAAAAGGAATGAGGGGAGAGGTGCCTGGGTGGCTCAGTAGGTTAAGCACGTGACTCTGGATTTCGGCTCAGGTCATGATCTCATGGTTTGTGAGCTTGAGCCCTGTGTTGGGCTCTATACTGACAGCGTGGAGTGTACTTGTGATTCTCTCTCCTTCTCTTTCTCTCTCTCCCTCTCAAAATAAATAAATAAACTTTAAAAAAAGAAAAAGCAATGAGGAGCAAAGCAGGAGAGAGGAGAGGAGGGGAGAGAGACAAAGAGACAGACAGAGAGAGACAGATAGACAGACAGAAGGATATTGGGAGAGACAACACAAATTACCATCAGGGATGAAATGAGAGAACATCCCTAGAGACTGTCCAGACACCAAAAGAGTGATAAATTATAAATAATTTTATGAACATTAATATGACAACTTAAATGAAATGTCATGCGCCCATCCTCAATCAATCACTTTAACCTTATGAAGTGCTTTGATTGGCCCAACTTTGGTTACATGTTTACCTCTTTCACTGGAGGTTCATTCAGATTCACTCAAACTACATGGGTTAGGAATGCAAACGAGGTACTTACCGAGTAGGTGAAGAAAACATATCTACTTCACCACATGGTTCATGTTTAACCATATTATTTCATCTTTGCCATTTGTACCATTGAATGGTCCCTGCCTTTAAGTCAATTTCTCTATACCTTCCTCCAGGGGAAAGTGTAGAATATGAACCAATGAGATATCTTGCCTAGTTCTTGCTCCATGATCTTTCTCTTTTTGCTAGGCAGGGTCAGTTGACATTTTCCATAGTTCTTGACACAAATTCATAACTGCTAAAAGTTAAAATCCTGCAAATCCAATTCTGTTCCAAATTATAGAATTAGTCTTGAACTTGGTCACTGGAAAGTCAAGAAGTTAAAATTTTTCACATGAGGTCTCTTCACCTAGTTGTTCTTTTTTTACTTTGGGTCCAGGTACGCCAAGTTCCTTGGGAACTTTCTTTGGTCCTAACATCATGGTCCAAAACTATACTCAAATAAGTTTCTGTAGGCTAAGACAACGGCTCTGCTTAGATCTTTCCATCAGTGCTATTCTCAACCCTCAGCGCTATAGTTGGGCCCTACCCTATGAGATTAGATTTTCTAGAGCTAGCTCACATACACAGTCACTGTGCCTATCTTCTAGCTCTGCTCCATAGCCCCTTCTTTCACGTTGGTTTTGTAGTTGTGTACTCTTTAACCTATTTTTCTGTTTGAGTTTTCCATATTGCTCTAAACTGAACATTCTGGCATCAGTTTTTATATGATCAAAGAGCTTTCTCTGAAATTGCTTAAACTTTATATATCAGGCTCACTGCCTCATCTTGTGGTTTCACACCTGAATGATCCAAATCAGTATGATCTTGAAAAAGTCAAACACTAACATGGTGACAAACATTCTTCTCGGAATTCCTTATTGGCAAAACTCTAGCAGGACTTCTATCAGTTCAAGCCCATGTCCCTACAATGATGATCCCAGTCTCCTTAAAATGCCCAAGAAAGCCCAATGCTCCCAAAAGAAATTGCTGTTTGTTCTAGCCAAAATCTGACTATAGGATCCCGATCTCCTTTTTCTGGAACATTTGCTTTAGAAAACTTGCAGCTGTAAACCTTTCCTCTATACCTTTGAGATGTATCTTCTATAACCCAGGAACGTCTTTCTTGAAGACCTAGGAGCCATTCTTTTGAAATGTAATCAAAAAGATAGCGTCCATCTGTGTCTCCCAATACCTGTGTGAGGGTAGGAGCTTAACTTTGATTAAGTACCAATTAGCAAACGCAGCTGGCCTAGTCACATAGATAAACCTCCCCAACCCCAACCAATACCTTTCAGTACTTTTCCTTTAGTATACTCCAACATTTAAAAATCTGTTTTAGCAGATATGAACTCAGTTTACACTGAAGTCTCTATCCTACTGCAATAGCCTGAATAAAATCAATCTTTCCACCTTTAACAAAAGGCCAGTTGTTTATTTCTTTTACAATGGCCAAATTTCCCTGTCTCACATATAACCTTGCCTTCTACTTCACAAAGAAAATTTAAATTATCAGTAGTGGCCTCACTCATCTTTCTGATTCCCAGTCAACACACTAGTGCACACTGACACACACTTCTGCCTTCTTTCTTCTGCTTTCAGAGGTGATGTCTTTCCTGTTCAAAGCTCTTGTGTTCATTGATCTTTCCCTCAGCTGGAGCCACCTTTTTAATTCCCCCTTTTATATATCACAGCTTGAAACAGGCTGCTTCTTCTGAGCCTATCAACATACTCAGGGTCTTCCATTTTGAAAAGATTTTAAATTCTCCCCGATCCTATGTACTACTCCTGAGGCCATCAGATTTCTCTCCTTCTCTTTTTATCCATGATTCTTCAATGAGTGATCTCCGCTTTCAACTCCCATTTTTTGATATCCACCCATTTCTCATTTCACTGAAATACAGCCTCTCAACAGATCTCAGGGAATTGCTCTAATTACTAACTTCCTAAATGCTGATCCCAAGGGAAACTTTTCAGCTCTTCTTTGTTGGGCTTCTTTGTTGTATTTAAATGTGCAGTGTCTTAACTAATTCCTATAAATTTTCATTTACTCTCTTGACTCTAAGACTATATATTTTGCCTTTATTTTCATTCTCCTTTATGGAATCTTCTTTTTCCATAGGCGTATAACATTGAGATCAGGTTTCCTCTTCTCATCCATTGGTCCCTCTGTGAACAATATCATTAGTCTTATTGTTTCATTATCTATTGTAAAAAAAAAAATCAGTAAAATACAAGCAAACATAGCAAAAAAAAAAAAACGAGTCCATCCTAAAAAGTCTGCTATATTGACCAAATAACTGACCCAATCCATTTCTCTAGAATAGAAATATTAAGGTAGCAAAAATGAAACAGAGTACTTTATACCTGGAAAATGTTTTTTTTTATCTCCTCAACACTTTATAAATAAGCAAAACAAATTCAGGGGGATTAAATTCAAAGTCACATAGTAAAAAGTAACATTGGACTTTAATTTCTATTTCCCCACCCTAAAGTCAATATTCTTTCCAGTGTCCAACGATTCTAAGTCTTTTACAAATGAGACTACATTTTCAGAGTGTAAAAGAAAAACACTTTACTGGAAGCTTAAATTTATGCAAATGAAAATATATAGTTTAATGTTCTCACTTATCTTCAGAATATTAAAATGGACATCAAAATAGAAAGAGGTATTATGACAGTCACTGGGTCAGCATCTTAATAGACATTTCTCTACCCTTACCTTGGCTTTGACATATTATATATGTTACATTTATATATAAATGTCTCCAAGTGGTCCAGAAGTTCTTCCTACACAGTGCAAGCCAAAGTCTACAGGTAAGAGGCAGCAACCATCTGCGCAAAGCTTGATGTCACAATATCACTATGGCAACAATATCCCTGAAGAGAGGAGATGCAAATTTTGTCCTGAAAATTAATCAGCTTCAGTGACAATCTTATTTACTATCTCTGGCAAATAGTACAAATCTACATAAGACCTGTGACAAGCTTCCAGTACTCGTCTCCATTAAATAAGACCACAGATCTTATTAAGTAAACAATTTTCCCCAAATCAAAATCATAAACCTATTCCTAGGGCATCTTGTGGAAATTATCCATTTATCACATGTACTATAAACTTTTTTTAATTGAATATAGTGGTAATCTTTCCACATATTGGCTCTCAGCTATCTTATTTTTTGACCTGACTTTTTAAATGTCTATTAGTTGCCTCCAGATCTATGCATAATAAAAACAACTTCAGGAATATGATGTGAAAAGAGTGCAGAATAAGAAAATCCATCCAAGATATATTTTATTTATTTTTTTTTTTTAATTTTTTTTTTCAACGTTTTTTATTTATTTTTGGGACAGAGAGAGACAGAGCATGAACGGGGGAGGGGCAGAGAGAGAGAGGGAGACACAGAATCGGAAACAGGCTCCAGGCTCCGAGCCATCAGCCCAGAGCCTGACGCGGGGCTCGAACTCACGGACCGCAAGATCGTGACCTGGCTGAAGTCGGACGCTTAACCGACTGCGCCACCCAGGCGCCCCCCAAGATATATTTTAAAGTAAGAAAAATGCATATTTTTCAGTCTAACCTATGGTTGGAACTGTCAAGACCCAGCTGAAAACAATGAGCTCATTTCATTGAGAGATGCTAGGGGTAGTGGAAAAATCAGACTCCAGAGTGAAATAAACTAGTATTTAGACCCTAGTTTTGCTGATGTATAGATGTAAAATGGTCAAGTCTCTTAATACCTTTTAATCTCAGTTTCTTCATGTAAAATGGGGATTGAAAATACCCCAATTTTTCAAGATCCTTGGGAACATTAGAGATAATGTATATGAATTGCTTGGTATGCAGTAGGTGTTCAAAAAAAAAGGCAAAGGAAAGCAAATTATCGCTATTTATGAGACCATCTGTACTTTGTTTTCACCAACACCTGAGCTCCTGGATTTCTTGCATACACCTGACAACTTGAGCCTGGACTGACCCTCTGAATCTAACACTTAAGATTATCACACTGAAATACTGGCACCTAGAAATATCTTTTGCTGGGCCAGACTGTGCCCCCTAATCTTCTCTGCTCACAGATGATGGATCCAGCTCATTCATATATGTTCCTCTTTGCCTTCCCATTGCAGCCTTGAAGGCTCACACTGACACTTCCTCAATGTCTTGGCTCATAGCCAAAATGGGACCCATAAAGCTAATGGAAGAATAATACAAGTGTTATAAACCATGGACATCAGGGCAGAATGAGGTTATGTTAACCATTTGCTGCTCATCACCATTCCTTGTCCTCAGAGTTCACCTCTGGTGCCAAGTACCTTGGTTTATGACAGCTCAAGTCTCACAAGTTTCTAGTACAGGCTTTCTTTTCTCCATGATCTTTCCCAGTGTGACTTTCTAGAGTTCACTTGCTAGAAGCAGATTTCACCTTATGCCTTTCCACAGAATACTGATAAACTCCTTCACAGCAAGCTCTCAATAAATTACTTAGTTTACAACATTATCTCTATTTGGTGGAGTTGAAATTCTAATGAGATAATCTCTGAAATTCAGAATAAGAGGAAAAGTTCTCAGACATATAGTTGCTATCTATCCTTATAGCTAAAATATGAACATGCAATCTTCTTCCTCTGAGTATAATTTCATTATGCAGAAGCAATTCTGTATGCCTAAAAATAAAAATAATAATATCAATTGCTGGTTATTACATAGTGTTGAGGGAGTGGAATCTTAGTAGAGACACCCAACATGAAGTTGGAAAAGCTACTCTTTAATCCTTTAAAAGTTCATGTGGTTGCAAGTAACACATCACAGGAAATATTTGCAATTTTCATAAACTTAGAGATATGAGTCTTAATGGATAGGAGGAAACAGTAAAAGACAGGGCAGAAATAAAATACTTGCTAGCAATAACATGTAGAATAAGAAGCTGGTGATTAGACTTAAGTGTTCCAAAATTCTCGTATAGAGTTATTAATTAATATTAAGCATTATTAAGCTATATATGCATATCAAAATTTGACTAGCAACCTTTAAAAAAACAAGCAAAAACAGTGTATATAACTTCCAAACAGAAAGAGCCAAAACCTTATCAATTCAATGAAAGTGAGACAGGGGGAAAGTGGAGGAAAAGAAACAGAACAAATAGGAAGCACCATAAGCACCATATAAGATGTTAGAAATAGACCCAGACTCACAGTAATTTTAATAATGTAAATGAGCTAAAAAAAAAAACAACAAGTTCACAGTAGACTATCATAGTAGGTAACAAAATTCGCAGGCTGTTTATGGTAGTCAAAGCTGAAACATAAAGACACTAAAAGGGTGAGAAAAAAAGGATGAAAGCTGGTGAAACTATATTTTATCAGAAAATATTCTTTAAGAATGAAAGTATTCTTGAGGCACCTGGAAGACTCAGTGGGTTGAACATATGACTTTGGCTCAGGTCATGATCTCACAGTTCATGGGTTCAAGCCCCGCACTGGGCTTGCTGCTGCCAGCTTGTCAGCATGGAGCTGGCTTTGGATCCTCTGTCTCCCTTTGTCTGCTCCTCCCCAACTTGCGCCCTCCCAAAAATAAATAAATATAAAAAAAAAGAATAAAAGTATTCTTACTAATAAAAATTGTCACTAAAGATTATAGTGGAGTAGTTCTAAAATTACATTAGATATATTATAGAATTGAACAAATAAGTAAATGTGGTATTTTGGGGAGCCAGGTTTCTTACAGTGAAAGAACACACAGGGACCACACACACACACACACACACACACACACACACACACAAAGTATACATATACACATGCCCATATACACATGCACATACATATCTATACATATTATATACATTATATATATTATATACATATTATATACATTATATATATTATATCTATACATATTATATACATACATATATATACATACACACACACACATATATATACAATAAAAACCAAAAATAAAATAAAATAAAATAAACACATTTCTTTAAAATCAAGAATGATACAAGTAGGCTGGCAAGTTTGCTGGCTTGAAAAGTAAGCCTTCTAAAAAATAACAAGTAAATGAATGAATGACATAACATATGTGGGACAATTTTTGGGGGGAAAATTACAAAACTTTTTTTTTATCTAATTTTTTAAATCTAATTTAATGTAAATTAGATCTAATGTACAAATCTAATGTAATTTTTTAATCTAATTTAAAGTATTAAATTAGATAAAGAATAAATATATTATGCATATAATAACAAAATAATATTTAAAGATATTGATCTTTCCAAATTGTCCCATAAATTTATGTAATTCCAATCAAAATCTTAAAACAAATTTTTCATGGAAAAATAGAAATCAATTTAAAAATTTTTGTAGAACAGAAAAAAAATGGAAAAAATATTACAAAAAACTCATGATTAAAGGAGGAAGCATTAACCAACAAAATAGCAAACAAAGATTATTAAGCCAAATTCATTTGGAGAGATGATAGGAAAGCCTGGATTTAAAAATTTAACAAAATAGGGGGTGCCTGAATGGCTCAGTCAGTTGGGCGTCAGACTTCACCTCAGGTCATGATCTCACAGTTCTTGAGTTCGAGCCCGGCAACAGCCTCTATGCTGACAGCTTGGAGCCTGCTTCGGATTCTGTGTCTCCCTAGCTATCTGCCCCTCCCCCATTTGCGCACGTGCACTCTGTCTCAATAAAAAAAAAAAAAAAAAAAAAAAGAATTTAACAAAACAACCAGTAGAACACAATCCAGACCTCAGAATCTTACCAGCACATATAAAGAAAAGTGATCCCTAACAAAGTGGCATCATAAATCAGTGGGGAAAGGGTGGACTTCAATAAATGGTACTAAGGGAAAATTTCAAATAAAAAAAAAAGTGAAATCAGATCCCTACCTCACATTATGCACAAAAAAACCAGTAACCATAAACATGTACCTTTGCTTTTTACAAAGGAAAACATGACAACTTTCAGAAAAGATTGTCTCCCTCTCCCACTGTCTCCTAATGTTCTCTGCGTGCTACCTGGTACAGCTTGGCACCTCTTTTGTAAAACAGCTGCTAAAGCTATAGCATCCAGGGTGCCTGGGTGGCTCAGTCGGTTAAGCATCAGACTTCTCAGGTCATGACCTCGTGGTTTGTGGGTTCCAGCCCCACCTCGAGCTCTGTGCTGACAGCTTGGAGCCTGGAGTCTGCTTTGGATTCTGTGTTTCCCTCTCTCTCTGCCCCTCCCCTGCTTGCACTCTGTCTCTCTGTCTCCCATAAATAAATAAATATTAAAAAATTTTAAAAAAGCTATAGCATCCATCTCAGCCAATGAAAAGCCCATGTACAGTCTCAGGACTGAGAACACAAATGAGGTTAATTTAAAGTGGCAGGGCAGGCACTGTAGTGCTGTTTAAGATTAAAATGTTTATACCACTTAGTACACTAATGAAAACATATTGTGAACCACTGGGTTTTTCAATAAGGCAGATCAGCTCTTGATTTGGTGGGCAGCCAATCAATAAGGCAGATACAGAGCAGAGCTGGAAATGGAGAATAAAGATGCCAGTGGGGTGTCCCAGCAGCAGACAGGTGTATCTGCTAAACAGAAAGAACCAGCTACTTTTCTCCAGAACTGTGCTCCCATGTAAGGCAAAGTAAATTGAAGAACCACAATTTGGTTCCAAGACACTCTGCTATGTTAGGTTTTCTTTAGTCTTTTATTTTCCACTCCTGATTTGTTTTAATTGTACATAAGACAATTGCCATATGCACACAGGTACACTGCATTTTATTTTCCAAACAGACAATGATATGCAAGGCTGGGTATGAAAGGACTTCTCAGCTCTTAGAAACTCCTATATGACTTTCAGTCCTTTGAAATTTTGTAATTAGGCCATCATCAATAAACCCTTGTCAAATTATCCTAACTTGAGTTGTGACTTCTGTTTTCTAGGACTCTGATGCATACACCTTTTTCCACAGGCTTCACACCAAATCAGAATCTTTGATGGCAAAATTTCTATGACTGTCCACTGGTCGGTGTCATCTGTTCTGGCCAAGATCTCAAATTCTGAATCCTCAGAGAAGGGACCAGACTTAGATAGCCAGCAGCCTCAGAGCCCAGCCAACATAAACTTGAAAGTGTGTTTCTAGAAATTAGGATGACAGCTAATGAAGTGAGTTCCTGGGAACCACAATTCTACATATAGCAATATGTTCACACAACTCTTACAAGCAATCTACACACCATGGAATGGAAGAAAGCATATTAAGCCCCTATTTACTCAGTAACAGATTTCTTAACTTTCTTTCATGAACTTAAAAGCTTATATAAATAAACTTTCTAGACTCCTGGTGTATGAAGAAATTTGTTAATGAGGAGTTTATTCATTAAGTAAAGTCACAAAACCTACTGTTTACATATTTTAAAAATAAAGATACAAAAAGTAATCACTAACAAAAAAAAGAAGATACAATATTTTTCTGGTCTGAAGATCCCTTTACCTTCAGACACTGAACACAATATTAACTCTGGAATTGCAAGGTCAGGAGCAAGGATATCAGATCCCAGAAGTTTTAGTTCCTGGCCAGCTTGTGAAGTTCAAGACCCTTAAGCATGCTGATCACAGCTGGGAGGATTTGTTTTGCTCTATTATTTTTCTGTGCTGTCAGATAATTAGCAGTACTTAAATTCTATCTTTTTAAAGCTCTCTGCTTTTCTCCAGCCTATGCGTTTTATTTTAAATGTGTCTCTAATATTAATGGCAGAAGGTATTTCACAACTCAGCTCCGAGTACTTTCCCAGTGCCATCTACTATTGATCTCCCTAACAGCCTCTCCCCAACCTCTCCCTGCTCCTGGCACAGCCATACACTGATACTCCTACTACAGATAAGGTTGCTATCCTTTTTTACCCATGTACCTCATGTCTCCCTGTCTGGAATTCCCTCCCCACCTTTACATTGAACCCTTTCTAGGAGCTGCCTCTTGATATTTTCCTTCCACTCCTTTTTACGCTGAACTGTCTTAGGGCTCTAGTATATTCAGGGACCAGAAGTCCCTTCCTTCCTCCCTACATCTTCCTGGGCAGGTGATGTCTGCCCTGCCCTGAAATATGATATTAGATTTCAGTCAACCTGCTTTGCATGTTGTGAGAAGCTGCTTTGTGTCAGGTACCCTGCCAAGCCCTAGAGATTCAAAGACAGCCAGAGTGGCATAGTAAAGCTGGAATACAACGGACCTTAGTCAAAGAAGCACATTACAATGGTCCATCCTGGAGGCACATGAAAAGGCTCTCAGAGCACAGATGCTATAAACAGGAAAGATGACTGAAGGCCATGAACAGTGGGCAGGAAAGAGTTAAAGATATTTCCCACTGGTCCCAGTCTGCACCGTTTCATTGCAAAGTCACATGCATACAGTTTCTGTTCTGTGAGAATGAACACAGAAGACAAAACAAAACAAAACAAAACAAAACAAAAAAACAAACAAAAAACCCCAACATCTTAAACCAAATACTGTGTTTTCTGGTGGAGGATACCAATCTTCTTGCTGCCCTCTCTTTTTGTCCAGAATCATAAGGCAGACTGATATCCCTATGAAACGCAGGGCCACTCTGTGACTGTATCAAATCTCCTATGACAGGCCTGCATTGCACAAGGTCTCTCTCTTCTTTGGCATTTGGCATAGCTGCAATTCCGAATTTTTTAAAATGCAATAGCTTGATGATTTTCTATAATGTGACACTGTAATAGTCACAGATCAGGGCTTGCTTGTTTCTCCCATCTTTGCATCTTTAGCACCCATCACAAGGCCTGCCACATTAAAACACTCAATAAATAGGTGTCAGAGAAGAGCCAATAAATGATAATACCATTATCAACTAGGTATCTCCATAAATTTAGATACAATGTTTCATATAATCCTTATAGTAATCCTTTTTTAAATATAAGATCACTGAGTCTTTGAGAGCTGAAAAATGGGAGGTTTATGATTTGAACCCAGGTCCACCTGGCTTGCTGCAGCCACACTCTTAGCTACACTGTCATATAATAAGATCTATTAGGGGAGAGGGTTGATACAGCAAGTTTCCAGAAACAACAAGGGCTGGAAGCAACAGACAGAATGAAAAGTCATTTTTAGCAAGTCCATCGGACACCGAATGTGGAAGTGCCGAATTCCTGCTGATTTCCATTCCACAAAGACAAACTGGAAATCACTTAAATACCCAAAGTAAGAAAATTGTTAAGTCAGTTATGGCTATGGCACATCTGTGTGGTAGAATACTATTTAATCATCAAGTCATATTTTATGAGAATACGGGGAAATGTTCGAGATATATCATTAGATAGAAAAGGCAGATTATAAAAAAGGCTATATACTACAACTTGGCTTTATTTTGTTTTGTTTTGATATATTCATTTTTTTAATTTTTATGTTTTGAAGTAATACATGTATAGAACTTAAAAACTAACATACTAGTACAAGGCTTGTTACAAGAAACAGTGATCCCTTGACTCTACTTTTTTTCTTCAGTAGCCCTTCTCTAAGAATAAATCAGAGATAAAGAATATTTAAATTCTTTAACTGTTTCTTCTTGCATTTGCCTTCATGTTTCAGACCCGTACCACCAAGAGACCAGGCACGGATCTGATACCAGATCCAGGCATGGTTTCAGATCTAGGCACGGATCTGGTTCTAGCAGATCAGATCACTCCTGCTGGACAACACAAGTATTTCTTTCCTGGGATCTTCTAAGACTGAACCATTAATATGGTGCTTACTTGCTGATGTGGGATGACTCATTTATATCAGACACAGGATAAGTTCAGACCCTGGACTTCCAACTTTCCACTGTTGACCCTTGGCTTAGAGCTGCACCTAGAAGCCTGTGCAATGGATCTCACCCATCCATGTTCCACTTATCCTGCTATTTCAGGTCTACAGCATCCAAACATGGGCGTGTGGTTTTGGTGGTGATGGCAGAAATTCTTTCGCCTGTATGCCCTCTGCCACTGGCACTACCCACTGTCAGGCAGTCCTACAGAAGTACTGTGCCCCCCACCCAGGGTTCTTGAGACTGTTGCTCCTGAATACCAACAGGCCCTTCTCATCCGTTTGCTCTAATTGCCTCCAGTGCATGAAGACATATCAATCTCCAGGGTCAGTCTTCAGCTGTGCTAGACAAGAGATAGTCTCTGTTATTATAATACCCCATCAGCTTTTCCAAGTCACTGGAAAACAGTATTCACAGAAAGTAACGGTTTAACCAGCATTAAATACGTAGAATTAGGGAACTGTAAAGTAAGATCTATATTATTTCAATACAGATTCTGAAGAAATAGTGCCTTATGAGTAATAACAGTACTGCTATCTTTTCTCTCAGGACAGTGAAGAGATATGAAATTAGCCAAGAATGGAACTGTTGACAATAAAGAACACAAGGCTATGGTTTCTGTGCCTGAACTAGAAGAGGTGTTCCTGGACACTATGATACTTCCTAAATGTAAATACCTCTTCTTTTCTCTACATCTGCAAATAAATCAAATCCTGATATCTTTCATGGGCCCATGAACTTTATCACACACCTTAAACTGAATTGTTTATGTAAAAAAAAAAAGGCACTACAAAAGTATTATCCTGTATCCTACATACCTTAGGGGAGGCTCTATTTATAACTTGCAGTGTTGCTACTTCAGGATTTCATAATTTTAGACATTATCTATTGAGCTCCTTCTCTAGAATATCAGAAATGATCTTTCTTAAACTTCTTCAGCTTCACATATATATCAATTTATATACATGTGTGTGTGTGTGTGTATAAATTCTGACACCAAAGTAAATAGCAGGTTTGCTTCCACAACATTGCTAACATACCAGAGTCCCCAAGGAAGTGCTAGGTTTATTTTCACAGCCAATTTTTGCCTTTTGGATGCCCTGGATCCTGGCTTCATTCCCAGATTAGGTCTTGGCTCCTGCTAAGAGTCAACCAACTGCTAAAAATGCAGAGACTTAGAAGCCAAAGGACTGGAAAAGAAGAGCTTGAAGAACGAGCCAGCCTGTCAAGGATCCAACAGGCTGTAACTGGTGGAGGGGGGCTCCTGCCAACTATCACAGGGATTCCAGAGTAGACCACAGAACATCTGGGACAGGCTGCGGAAGTTCAAGGGTGGAACTGTTCCAAACGTGATTCCTGACTGTAATCTAACTCCAATTCTTTTCATCTGATTATGTTTCATGAGTTTCTTACTTTGTCTCTTCCTCTCATAGTGTTTTTTTTTCTTTTTCCACACCCTTCAACAACAACTACCATTATCAGCAGATAATAAAATTCCTTTCTGCCTTGTTCAATGGCCCCAGCAGAACATAAGTTCGCTTTATTAGTTATGCCTTACTAGTTGCCCTAAAAGTCTATACCCAGGGTAGAGCATAAGCCTGAGAAGTTTATAGGTCCCAATAAGATTAGCCTTCTACAAACTCTATAGAAATCAGAGCTCCTTAGGAAGCCCAAGACCTTTGCTGAAATATGAGGGTTATACAGTGTCAGCTTTCCTATGTTCATAGATGCAGAGCATTGAGCAATAAAGAACAAAAAGAGTGTTGAGGAAACAATATGTAGAGGTGGGGTGCTGAGCAATAAGGAATATGGGGAAACAGCCTGTCCTAGGAATCAGAGGCAGCGATTTCAACTACAACCCTCCAACAACCCCATCTCTAAATATAGGTGGGAGAAAAGCCTCTCATAATGGAATGACTGGGTTAATAGTAGCATTTTGTCTCAGGAAGCATTTTCCCTTTCGGAAATGTTCTCCATTCTGATTTATTACTTTACTCTTAATTTAGCCTAGACCAAACACTTAATTTTAAAAGTATTTTTCTGGGACATTCTATATGCCTACATATTTAAAAGTAATAAATCCACAAGGAGTCATTGTGGTATCAGAAGTGTCTTGACTGTGGTAGCAAATACATGAATCTATGCAGGTAATAAAATGTACAGAACTTAACACACACATACATAACAATGAGTACAAGTAAAACTGGGGAAATCAGAATATAATCTTTGGGTTGTACAAATGTCAGTATCTTGGTCGTGATGTCATGTCATGTTTTGCAAAATGTTATCTTTGGGGTAAATTAGGCAAAGTGTACAAGAGATCCCTCCATATTATTTCTTACATCTTCATGTGAATCTGCAATGATCTCAAATTACAAATAATATTTACAAATAATAATGAATCAGGGGTTCCTGGGTGGCTCAGTCAGTTAAGCATCCGACTTCTGCTCAGGTCATGATCTCATGGTCCGTGAGTTCAAGCCCTGCGTCGGGCTCTATGCCGTCAGTTCGTGGAGCCTGCTTCGGATTCTGTGTCTCCCTCTCTCTCTGCCCCTCCCCCATTTACGCACTGTCTCTCTCTGTCTCTTAATAAATGAATAAACGTTAAAAAAAATTAAAAAATAATAATAATGAATCAAGCTAACAACATGCTAAATACAATACAGTCTATCCTCATCTTTTAAAATATGTCACATAACTACCTAGAATTTCAGGTTTCATTTTGACATTCTCTCACACCTTGGAGTTTTACACTCTGGGGTACCCATCCCTGGTGTACCCCTCTTTTCTCACCTCAGGCTGCACCTGCACTGCACAAGATGACTGAAATACACACTGTGGATCCTCAGTGGAACATACCCCTTTCACCTGTCCATATACCTTTCATCTCTGACACAGCCCCTCACAGCCCCACAAACTTGAAATTCTGGAGACCTCAGTGCTCAGAGCTGGGCTGTGGGGCAGAGTTGGGGTACTTTAGCCTCTGAATGGATGCATCTCCTTGACCCTGTTAACTTCACATCTTATGGAGGGCCATAATCAGAAAAGGACCAGGGTGAGGCCCAGGCCAGGGGTCTCTCTTGTCAAAGTCTAAGTGGGGGAGGTGTCAATCATTATTACCATTTTGTAGATAAGAAAATAGAGACTTAGAAAAATTATGCCTCATGCAACTGATAATGATGAAGCCAGATCTCTCAGGGTTTAGGGGTCTATTGGAAACCTGAGTAAAACATTCACTCCACTGTCATTAAGGAGTCTACCGAGGGCCTTCCTATCTTTTCACAGCTGTCATAATTATAAGCTGGATATACAAGTTGTCTTTCTCAGGATTTATATAATTAATTTAATGGGACAGATTAGTATTGAAATTGAATTCAATTCAAGAGACATTCATTGAAAACCTATGCCACAGTTGTTTAGACACTGCTCATTATTTTCAGGGCCAGCTCATTTATCTTGATTAATTCAGGTGCCAACTCTGCAACATAAAAAATCAGTGCTAAACTTAAATAAATGTATTATGCAGTCACCATTACAAATAGTAATGCTTTAGCAGGCATTCCTGAGACACTTCTATGCATTTTGTTCTATTTTTTCATTATTTCCAGAAATTTCTCTCTAGTTCTTAAATAATAAGATGATTAGATAGAATGATATACAAAATTCACCCTCTTTTCCTCCAGATAGAGAGGTGGAAATGAGTTAGACAAAGTGGAAGGTGGATAGTGGAAAGAAATGGAAGCTGGCCAGAATAACAGAAAGCTTAAGAGTTAGAAATGCTTCCTAATTTGTCAACTATAGCCCTCCTAGGACCTCTCAATACAAAACTTTAAAAAATATCAGACACATTCTTCCTTCTTCTGGTCAAAATATCCTATTCTGTTCCTTTGGGTGTCCCCACTATTTCCTACTGATAGAGTGGTTTAGATATATTGGACTGACTTTACCCTACATCATGTTGAGTGAGCTGAATGCTCTATCCTGTCAGCTGGGGAAAAACAAATTCTCCTTCACCCTCAGTGGGATTATAAGTGGAATCCCCAGAAACAAGGACAGAGGGAACCTTCTTGCCACAGTGCACCATGAACATTTATCTTGTATCTCTTCCAATAGTCATTTGTGGAGATGAAGTTGTAAGAAGAAAATATGTGAACTTGAGCTCATGGATTTGGGGCATCTTTTCTAGCAGAGGCTTCCTCTTCTGGATTCTCTGCATTCCATTTAGATAAGGTTTTGGAGTCAGATATCTTCAAGTAAGAAAAGTGTTACTTTAGTAAGATAGCATCATACAAAATTAGGAAATCATTCTCAAAATAATGGATTTAGTTGGGAGAAACCAAGAATGTTAATGTATGTGAAGTTGCCTGCAATATTAAATAAAATATAAAATATACTGGACATGGATTAAATCAGCCAATGAGATGAGCTGGGGATCACAAAGCATTGAACAAGTGGAGAGGAGTGGAATGGTGCCGAACAAGGAGCTCAGAGTAAAGATGAGAAGGCAGGAATTCAGTGATATATATCAGTGAGGCAGAGATGGGTCTTCTAGACTGGACAACTGCTATAGCAGGAGTGCCTCCTCTCTCCACACTTGCCACCTAGTCTCCTAGTCTCAACACAGCCACCAACTCTGTCCCCTATTCTAAAGGTTTCCTGATAAGATAATAAAAACTTAGAAAAAGTTTCCTATCTACTTGAAACTCAAAGACTTACCATGCCACCCAGTCTTACATGATCGGGTCCCTGGCTCTCTCTTCAATTACACTCTTCAATCTTTCTTTCTCCTAGTTTACTTCCCTCATCCCCTTCGGTCAGCTTACTATTTCACAAATACTTCAAGCATGTTCCCACTTCAACAACTCTGCATTTGCTCTGTCCTCTGCCTCAAATGCCCTTTCCCTAAATAGTCACACAACTTCCTCCTTCAATTATTCAAGTCCGTATTCAAATGCCCACATGATCCAGGAAAGCTTCCTTAACCACTCTATCCAAAATAGCACATATACTCACCTAAATTGCTCTGTCTCCTCCTTGCCTCCTTATTATGTCTTCACAATAAGGGTTACTAACTGATAGCATGTTATTTTGTTCATTCCTTGTCGGAACCCCATACTGGCTTTAAATTCCATGAAAGCAGAAACTTTGTTTACATTGCCTCTGTATCAGCAATGCCTGCAACATACCCAGCATGTGGTAAGCACTCAGAAGCATTTGTAGAATGAAAAAATGAAGTATGGTGAGTGGTTCATAGTGGACTATTATGTGAAAGGTAAGTTTGGCCAAATGAATGAGGTAAAAGCCATCAAAAGGTTTGAAACATAGCATGAGTTGACAAAATGGAGGCAATGGATTTTCTGAAGAACAGAGTTTAAGCCCCAGGATCCATCATAGTTCCTAGCACACAGTAAGATGTTCATTTATTGTTTTCATGATGATGTTAGATGTTAAACAAAACAGAGAAATTCCTTTTCTGTCACATGATGGGACAAGGAAAATGCACCCAGAATGAAAGATTGACATTCCCCTGCACAGAATATAGGAGCTACTATGAACTGAATTGCTGTCCTCCCCAAATTCATATGTTGAAGCCCTAACTCCCAATATAACTATATTTGGAAATAAGGTCTTTAGGAGGTAATTAAAATTAAATAATATCATAATGGCAGAGCCCCAATCAGATAGTAATGTGGCTTTTTAAGAAGAGGAAGAGCAATGCCTGGGTGGCTCAGTCAGTTGAGCATCCAGCTCTTGAAGTTAGCTCTGATCATGATCCCAGGGATGGGAGACTGAGTCCTGCATCGGGGCTCAAGAATCCTTCTTGGGATTCTCTCTCTCTCTCTCTCTCTCTATCTCTATCTCTTTCTCTCTCTTCCTCTCTCTCTCTCTCTCCCTCCTTCCCTCCCTCTTCTCTATTCAGCTCACATGCTCTGTCTCTCAAGAAGAGGAAGAAGGTAGAGGAAGAGGAGGAGGAGGAGGAGGGGGAGAAGAAAAAGAAGAAGAAGAGCTATCTCTCTCTGTCCCTCTGTTTCTATTTCTTTATCTTGTGAAGACACAGCAAAAAGGTGGCCATCTGCCAGCCAGGAAAATAACTTTCACCACAAACCAAATCTGCCAACAACCTCAATCTTGGACTTCCAGCCTTCAGAAAGGTAAAAAACAAATTTCTGCTCTTTAAGCCACTCAGCTTGTGGTATTTTGTTGCAGCAAGCTGACCTGATAGGAGTCTTCTGGTATTTCTATTCCACATTATTAGAGCTTCTTTCCTGCTGATGAAGTCTTCTGGGAACTCTATCCTGAATGAAATAAGATAGCAACTGGTGATGAGCAGTAAATGGACTGTTTCTCTTGGAGACACTGGCTTTAAATCACATATCTATCAATGAGGCAGCCAGCATAAGGACCCCATTATAAGTGCCCCCTGAAGACTCATTGTGGGAAGAATGTCTAATTTCCCTTGGGACAAGTAACCAATTTTCAGTTATATTATGCTTTCTCACAGATGAGGAGAGTTGTCCTCAGCTGTTTATACCAGTGTTCTAAGATACTCTAGAAAAAGCATTTTAAATGGCTTCCATGATCAAAGCAATATTTGAGTCAATGTGTTATCTGTATATTTTTTTGTAACAAAGAGTGTGTAACAATTTTGTAGTCATAAAAATTATTAAAAATTATTAAAAGTTAATTTCAAAAGAAAAGCAGGATACACATATACACATACATTATTATTATTATTATTATTATTATTATTATAACAAATGTTGAAAATACATGAGAAAAAAGCCCAAGAGCAAATCACCAACAGTGGTTTGTCTTGGATGGTGTTAGCTAATGCTTACTGAACACTTTTTGGGATCAGATGGTTTACCTGAATGGCTCATTTCACTTCTTAGCAACCATATGGTATAGTTACTATTAACATTATGTCTATTTTACAAATAAAGAAACTGAGGCACAGACAAGTACAGTACCATTCCCAACATCATATAGTTTGGTGGCACCGTTGGGATTTGAACCTAGTCAATTTGGCACTAAAATCTGTGTTCCTACCATACACATACTGTCAAAGATACAGTATTTTATTCCTTTGGGTTTACTTTTACAGTGGAAAAAAAAATAGGATTCTCTGTATTTCTTGTCTGTGTATAGAAAAAGAAAATAGTATTAAAGGATCAATATAAAAAATTCAAGGCAATGGGCAAAATATACACTAAAATCACAACCTGTTTATAGAATTCTGCCTTGCATAAATAAAATTCCATTGCCCACTTCTTGCTGAGATTGTTTTTAGAGAACAGACACCTGCATAAGTCCTGATGGAATGGCCCTCACCTTGGAAAGATGGCCTGCTGTGACTGCATCTGCAATCTAATCATGATTTTCAAAAGAATTAAACTAGAAAAAGAAAACCAGAGTCTCATGAAGTATGTGATTTGAAAAAAATAATAATGGTGAAACCAGTTTGTCTTTTTAAAATAATTAATTGATTCTGTTTAATTTTTAATATTTTTCTAAGGGAAATATGTCACTTAAAAAGTATAGATTTTTAGATGTTATATTTTTCTGAAAGAAACATTGACCCTTTAAGTAGGAAAAATTAAATAAGGCATTGTGGTATCAACTGAAACTCAGCAACTATAAGGTTTTTTAGAAAGAAAGCTACAGAGGGGCACGTGGGTGGCTCAGTTGGATTAATTGTTCGACTCTTGGCTTTGGCTCAGGTCATGATCTCACGGTTCATGAGTTCAAGCCCCACATCGCTGCTTGGGGTCTCCCTCGCTCTACCCCTCCCCGACTCATTCTCTATCTCTCTCTCTCTCAAAAAAAAAAACCCTAAAAAAAAGAGAAATCTACAGAGAAAGGAGTATATTGAAATCTGTATATGAGGTATCTGGAAGAATCAGTGACTATAGGCTCCATTTTACACATGAATCAGTTTAGATCCAGATCTAAGGAGGGCCATAATTTGGAGTGAGTTCTGGTAATATAGTCAAAGTGATATTGTACACTGCTACCATCCATGAGGTAGTCCAGTGTCTCACCTGCATGTTTTGCATGATCTTAGGAAGAGGTCAAAGATTTTTTAAGTTTACTTCCAATCAATATTACATTATAAAGAAAAACATACATATATGGGAAATAAGACAAATAATATTTATTTAGAATTGGAAAAGATACATCTCATTAACTTTTGACAAAAGATCACTGAGTGCTATAAACCCATTACTTACCATACTTGGTTGAAAGCCCCCTGCTTGCTGTCACTCGGCCACTTATCCAGTATTCTATATATTTTCGTGATTCATTTATTAAGTTTAAATTAGCAGGAATATGTTATAGACTCTCCTGTAAAGAGCACATGTTTTATAAGTACACACTTAATAATGACTAACACTGTTTCTTCTTTTTGCTGTTAATTTCTACAGAGTTGATTAAATTGCACTCTTAACATCCACTTAAGTGTGTTCCAGCGTAGAACAAAATGTTCCCAAATTACATGTTCTGAACTATAGAGAGTCAGCTTTGGTCAATTAGGATGGATTCCTCCCTCTCAGATGTTGATAGAATACGGCTGTTCCATCAAATGCATAATTATAAATTAATGGTTTTAACCACGAAATGAAATCACTAATGTAGCCATATATAATATTTCTGAGGGATACATGTCTCTATCACACTAATTAAGGCATATCTGAATGATCTGTACAGTCAAAATTTGTCTATGCAAAAAAAAAAATCCTAAAGTATATAATAAGAATGGATCTAATGCTGAATCTTGAACCCTGTCTTATTCTAGCTGTAAAAACTGTTACAATTCACAGAAATATGATCTAATTAAAGAAAATTTCCATGTCTCATCTCACTACAAGATGATTTTACAAAATAATTTTGCTTATTATATTTAATAACTGGACAGTTAAATATATTTAGGAGAAAGATGTAACTTTTTTTATTTTAAAATGTTAATTTTTCTAATGCAAGGGACTTTTCTCCAATATTTACTTTTAGTTGTCCACTTTTAAATATCTAGGAGCATTTGAATAAAAAGTATGAAGGACATTCCAATAAAGAATTTTAATTTGTGGGGCGCCTGGGTGGCTCAGTCGGTTGAGCAACCGACTTTGGCTCAGGTCATGATCTCACGGTGAGTTTGAGCCCCGCATCAGGCTCCATGCTGACAGCTCAGAGCCAGGGGCCTGCTTCGGATTCTGTGTCTCCTTCTCTCTGCCCCTCCCTCACTCATGCTCAGTCTCTGTCTGAGAAATAAACATTAATTTTTTAAAAATAATTTTAATTTATTTTGTTTCTTCTATTCCACATATGAATGAAATCCTTAAGTACTGTCTTTCTCTGACTTACAAAGGACAAGGGTGAAAAAAAAAGAAAGAGAGAGAGAGGGAAGCCAAGAAGCAGACACTTAACTATTGGGAACAAATTGATTCTAGAAGTTACTAGCGGGGGAGGTATGTGTGGGGTTGAGTTAAATAGGTGATGGGGATTAAGGAGTGCACTTACGCTGAGTACCAGGTGTAGTTTGGAAGTGTTGAATCACTATATTGTACCCTGGAAACTAATATTACACTGTATGTTACCTAACTGGAATTTAAATAAAAACTTAAAAAAAAGAATTTTAATTTAAATGCAGTGGAAAGTTCTTAAAGGGTTATCATAAAATTACCAAATGAATAAGATTTACAATCAAAAGATCATGGCCACTGGTATAGGGAGAAAGAGGTTTAAGAGTGAAAGCTGAGAGCTGATTGAAAGGCAGTTTCTCCTTCTTTCCTGGGAAAGGATGATATATGAACTGGGGTTGGTGGCTGTAAGAATTCACAGAGGGGGGCACCTGGGTGGCTTAGCAGGTGGAGCCTCAGCTCTTGGTGTCAGCTCAGATCATGATCTCACAGTTCGTGAGTTCAAGCCCTGCATTAGGCTCTGTGCTAACAGGGCAGATTCTGCTTGGAATTCTCTCTCTCTCTCTTAAAATAAAAAGAATTGACAGAGGAAGTGGATATGAAATATATTTTAGAAGTAGAATTAACAGAACTTAGGTTAAATCATGTAAGTCAGTGAAATGACTCTTAGGTCTTTGTTTTGTTTTGTGTTTTGCTTGACTGGTTAAATGAATAATGGTGCCATTCAATTAAGAAGGCTGAAGGAAGGGTAGAACTGGGAACATTAAGATTCTACTTCTACATGTAAAGTTTGTATTACTGTTCAGCTATTTAGTTGAGTTTTCAAGTAAGCTATTGATATGAAAGTTTGGAACTGATAGGAGATACAAGAGCTGGAGATATAGACATAGATTCATCAATATCAGATGGTATTAAATCCATGGGACTAGAAGAAACGACGTAAGGAGTGATGATAGTGAACAAATAACATTTGACTCTGTTCAGATGCTCTCTTTCATTTGGGGGTCAAGTAGAGGAAAAGTTGCAAGTAAGGAGACCAAGAAGTAGTAGCCAGTGACACAGGAAGAAAGCCAGGAGAGTGTGACATCCCAGGAGGGAGAGAAGAAAGCTTTTTCAGACACATTCACTAACGTGCTTATTTGAACCAGGCCTTTTAGGGGCTCATACCTGCAATGCAAAAAAGTTTTAAAAAGGAAACATAAAGAATAACTTTGTAACAGGGGGAAAAAAGAGAAATAATTTGGATCACGATTAAAGAGACAATTTAATCCCTTTATTGACTAAACGGGCATTTACTAACTACAGGTTAAACTGGGGGCTTGCGAACCTGAGACCAAGGGAGAGGAAGTTGAGAAAGCTGTTCCCAGACATCTCCCCATGCCAGTATCTGGAAGAACAAACTTAAAGGAGTCTTTTCCACTTGCAGGGCAGTAGTCACTTCAAGTCACAGCTTGGCCAACAAGTGCTGAGGTTAACATTCAGAAACAGGAGAAAACGACGACAAACAAACAAAGCAGGGTATGAGAGCGATGAGAGCAGTGCTCCCTCCCTCTCTTCGCCACCCCACTCATCTCCCATAAAGGACTGCATGAAGTAGCCAGATAGTAGGTACTGTAGGGACAAATACAAATGAAATACAGGAGGCTTAATGTTCTCTCTAGCAAATAAATGAGATTTCCCTGTCCTCCTTTTTCTTTGAGTATTTACTTAGAAAAATTATAACTTTAAGTACTATCTCCTTTGAAATGTATGTAAATCCCTTTGAAGACTAGATCAACATTTTGTCAGCTTTATAATCTGGGAAACTCTTTCTCAAGGACTCAGAGCCATCTGTTTGAAATGTAAACATCAAGGAAGGTAACGCCACTATCTCCCACTTTCTGTGGGAGGGTCACTTCCCTGTGCAGCTTGCTCCAGTTGCAAAACTGTCTCATGTTATAAAGACATGAAAAGTTTGGTTTTCCTCTGGATAAACACAGCACAGATGGTCACCCCAATTTCTAAGTAAGGTTGGGATGAACTGTATGTGACAAATGGTGTTGTCAAGACCGCTTATTTGAGAACTAGTTATTTTTTATTTTGAGAACATGTAAGTAATGGGTTGTACCTGCTTGGTTATATAAAAGGTTTGGGGGTGGGGGATGTTCTGTCTTTGCAATCTGTTAGTTGATCTCCTGAGATACACATCACATTCTGTTTTAATGCTTATTCAATAGTAAAGCGTCTTCCTTCTCAACTATGTGGAGAGGATTTCTGGGTTGGAGGAGATTGTGTTTATATTATAATACCCGTTTCCCATTTAAATTAACCATCTTCCTTAATGAAAATTAACAATAAAAATCCTCCTATTCCTACCAACTGATAAAGGAAAAAAAACCTGGTAGGTGGATTGTGTACAAGGAAACTTTGCAGATTTTCAACGCACCAATCCTGACCAGACAGCTTTCCTAACTTTTTTTTCCCCAAAATGATACATTACGTAACATGGTAATTAACATCTATGCTATATAATGAGATAAATTATATGGAAGAATAAAAGGTTTTTAAATTAGAGGAAAAGTACACTTTAAATAAGTCAATTTTATTCTACAATTAAACAAATACAGACTGAGTACTTTCTGCGTTTCATTTGCTGAGTAGGTGAGGGCTAACCAAACCGACTGAGATAGCTGCTGTTCCGAAGGTGCTCAGAGTCTAGCTGGGAAGAGACTCTTGCATCCTTAATTAATTTTGAATATATAAATAGTAACAAGTAGAAATGTCTTAATTCCGAGTAGAAACGTCTTCATCCCTAAATAGATAATTTCCAATTATATCTATAGATTGTTTCAGTCATTTTGCTTTCATTTCATATTCTAACTCTTTTTCCAATTATGATGAGATGGGAGGCCAAAACACTAAGCTGTGAGTAGGAATTTAAACTGTAAAATTTTCGGGGCACCTGGGTGGCTCAGTCGGTTAAGCATCCGACTTCAGCTCAGGTCATGATCTCAAGGCTAGTGAGTCCGAGCCCCGCGTTGGGCTCTGTGCTGACAGCTCAGAGCCTGGAGCCTGTTTCAGATTCTGTGTCTCCCTCTCTCTCTCTGACCCTCCCCCGTTCATGCTCTGTCTCTCTTTGTCTCAAAAGTAAATAAATGTTAAAAAAAATTTAAAAAAATAAATAAACTGTAAAATTTTCTATGTGTCTAAGTTATGGAGGAGAATATTTTTAATAAGTGACAATCTTGGACAAGAATCACCAAGGTTTTCCTAATGGGAAGGATGAAAAAAACCTTTAATTCCAATGTAGGTTAAATTCAATCTGTAGCCCATAAATTATGGTGGAAAATGGAAGGAAAGAAAACAGAAGTACTATATGGGTCTTCAATTTGTCCTCCTGGCCACAAAATGCAACCATCCAAGTTGAATTCCTATTCCAAACAGGATTTTTTAAAAATCAAGAATGCAAAACCAGTGCAGCCACTCTGGAAAACAGTATGGAGGTTCTTCAAAAATAAGAAGAGAACTACCTTATGACCCAGAAATTGCACCACATTTACCCAAAGGATACAAAAATACTGACTCGAAGGGACACATGCACGCTGGTATTGATAGCAGTGTTATTAACAATAGCCAAATTATGGAAAGAGCCCAAATTCATTCATCGACTGAAGAATGGATAAAGAAGATGTGGTATATAAATACAAAAGAATATTACTCAGCCATCAAAAATAATGAAATCTTGCCATTTGCAATGATGTGGATGGAGCTAGAGTGTATTATGCTAAGCAAAGTAAATCAGTCAGAGAAAGACAAATGCCATACGATTTTCACTGATATGTGGAACTGAAGAAATAAACCAAACGAACATAGAGGGAAAACCGCAAAGCAGACTCCTAACTACAGAGAACACACTGAGGTTTACTGGAGGGGAGGTGGGGGGAGAGATGGGTTAAATGGGTGATGGGTATTGAGGAGAGCACTTGTGATGAGCACTGGGTATTGTATGCAAGCAATGAATCACTAAGTTCTACACCTGAAACTACTATTACACTGTAGGCTAACTAACTGGAATTTAAATTAAAAAAAAATGATTAAAAAAAGAATAGAGCCATATTTGAAAATACGTGAGCTTTCACAGAGTCAGAATGTTTTGGCTGCTGGAAGTCCTGCCTCTATGTTAATTGTTGCTGACGGATCAGGGTGGTGGTTGCTGAAGATTGGAATGGCTGTGGCAATTTCTTAAAAGAAGACAACAATGAACTTCACTGTGTGGACTGACTCTTCCTTTCATGAACAATTTCTCTGTAGCATATGTTGCTGTTTGATAACATTTTACCTACAGAACTTGTTTCAAAATCGGAGTCAATTCCAACAAACCTTGTCGCTTGCTTTATCAGTTAAGTTTATGTAATATTTTAAGTCCTTTGTTGTCATTTCAACAGTCTTCACGGCATATTCACCAGGACCAGGTGCCATCTCAAGAAACCACTTTCTTTGTTCAGCCATAAGTAACAGCTCCTCATCAGTTAAAGTTTTATCATAAGTTTGCAGCAATTCGGTCATATCTTCAGGCTCCACCTGTAATTCTAGTTCTCTTGCTATTTCCACCAAATCTATTGTTACTTTGTCCACCGAAGTCTTGAACCCCTCAAATTCATTCATGAGGGTTACAATAAATTTCTTCCAAACTCCCATTCATGTTGATATTTTGACCTCATTCTATGAATCATAAATGTTCTTAACAGCATATAGAATGATGAATGCTTTCTAGAAAGTTTTCAATTCACTTTGCCAAGATCCACCAAGGGAATCACCATCTGTGGCAGCTATAGTTTATAAAATGTATTTCTTAAATAATGAGGCTTAAAAGTCAAAATTATTCCTTGATCCGTGGGCTGCAGGGTGGATGTTGTGTTAGCAGGCATGAAAACACTAACCTCATTGTACATCTTATCAGAGCTCTTGGAGGACCAGATGCACAGTCAGTAAGCAGTAATGTTTTGAAATAAGTTTTTTTTTTTTTTTTTTTTTGCTCTGCAGTAGGTGACATCGTGGGCTTAAAATATTCAGTAAACTGTTGTAGACAACTGTTGTAGATGTGTTGCCACCCAGGTTTGGTTGTTCCATTTAAGGAGCATCAGTCGAGTAGATTTAGCATCATTCTTAACAGCCCTGGGGCTTTCAGAATGATAAATAAGCATTGAATTCATCAGGTGCATTAGCCCCTAACAAGAGAGTCAGCCTGTCCTCTGAAGCTTTGAAGCCAGGCATTGACTTCTCCCCAGTTACAAAAGTCCTAGATGGCATCTTCTTCCAATATAAAGCTGCTTCATCTTACATTGAAAATCTGTACCCACCTTCATTAATTACCTTATCTAGACCTTCTGGATAATTAATTATCTTATCTAGACCTTCTGATGCAGCTTCTACATCAGCACTTGCTGTTTCATCTTGTACTTTTACATTATGGAGACGGCTTCTTTCTTAAACCACATGAACCAACCTCTCTTAGCTTCAGACTTTTCTTCTGCACCTTCCTCATCTCTCAGCCTTTGTAAAATCGACGACAGTCAGGGCCACACTCTGAATTAGGCTTCGGTTTAAGAGGACTTGTGGCTTGTTTGACCTTCTATCCAGACCACTCAGACTTTCTCCCTATTAGCAACAAGGCTGTTTGGCTTTCTTATCATTTGTGTGTTTGCTAGAGTAGCATTTGTAAATTTCTTCAAGAACTCTTCCTCTGCCTTCACAACTTGGCAAAGTGTTTGATGCACAGGTTTAGTTTTTGGCCTAGCTCACCTTTCAACATTCCTTCCTCATTAAGCTTAATAATTTCTAGCTTTCAATTTAAAGTGAGAGACATGCAACTCTTCTGTCACTTAAACACTTAGGGGCCCATTGTAGGGTTATCAGTTGGCCTGGTTTCAATACTGTTGCGTCTCAGGCAAGAGAGAGACCCAAGGAGAGGGAGAGACACAGGGGAACAGCCAATTGGTAGAGCCATCAGAACACAAACAACATTTATCGACCAAGTGTGCCATCTTATGTGGTCATGGTTCATTGCACTCCAAATCAATTACAATACATTTCTGATCACAGATCACCATAATAAATATAATAATAATGGAGAAGTTTGAAATATTAGGAGACTCACCAAAATGTGACACAGAGACACGACATGAGCAAATGCTTTGGAAAAATTGCACTGACAGACTTGCTCAATGAAAAATACTCACAAACCTTCAGTTTGTAAAATATGCAGTATCTGCAAAGTACAATGAAGCAAAGCAAAATAAAACAAGGTATGCTTCTATCTATTTCCTTCCATCTCCTTGAATAGGAAAGAAGTTAAATAAGTGATTCTGAATCTTTCTGGGCTCAAGAATTCTCTACACCTAAAAATAATTGAGGACCAGAAAGAACTTTTGTTGATATGGGTTATTTCATATTTCCTTAATATTTACCTTGTTAAGGAAATAAACTAAGAGTTTAAAAAAATGTTATTTACTTTAAAATAACAATAATAAACATGTTTTAACATTAAAAAGTTTTTACAAATTGTCTATATTTTCAAAAAATAGTAACAAGACTTGTGACTTTGTCCTACAATTTTGAAAACCCTTTAATATCAGGCTTCATAGAAGACAATTAAATTATCATATCTGCTCCTGCATTTATCTGGGTTTTTTCAAATTTTTTTAGTGTTTATTTATTTTTGAGAGAGAGAGACAGACACAAGAAGGGGAAGGGCAGAGAAAGAGGGAGATACAGAATCCAAAGTAGGCTCCAGGTTCTCAGCTGTCAGCACAGAGCCTGACATGGAGCTCAAACTCACTGACCGTGAGATCATGACCTGAGCCAAAGTCAGATGCACAACCAACTGAGCCACCCAGGCGCCCCGGCCTTTATCTGTTTTAATATGCTGTTTTGGATGAAGTATAATAAAGAAAATATGGTCTCACACAGACATGTAGTTGGACAAAGAAGTAGTATTTTAATAGCCTTTCAGATAATTATGAATATTCTTCTTTGACACTATATCAAAACTCAATAGGTGTAGCTTTTTAGGTGAGTTGCTCTATGGAATATAAAGCCATATCACTGAATTTTTCATACTCTATTGTGTTAAAACCCATTCATCTATTTTATACTTTGAACAGATCCTTTACTGATGTGCAACTTTGTAATATCACACATTAATCATTTGTAAAATATTTGTTCATGAGACTATTGCAGATGTCCCCAAACTGACATTTTATTGTATAATAAAACACATCGCATTTGCTGTTATAGCAAAAGATATCATAAAAAAAGAGGTTTGGGGAGCTTTCAAGTTCATGTGACATACGCCACAAGGTATTAGTACAGTTTGATCAACTAAAGAACTATAAAAACACAATGTATTATTTTATGTGCTGAGGTCTGCTAATGCTAGTATCTTAGATGTACCCACTTCATAATAATAGGAATGACTATAAAGATCCTAATAATACATAATAATATAATCTTAAAATGATCTGATGTCTGTGATTTGCTTCAAAATAATTAAAAGGAGGGATGGGGCGCCTGGGTGGTGCAGTCGGTTAAGCGTCCGACTTCAGCCAGGTCACGATCTCGCGGTCCGTGAGTTGGAGCCCCGCGTCGGGCTCTGGGCTGATGGCTCAGAGCCTGGAGCCTGCTTCCGATTCTGTGTCTCCCTCTCTCTCTGCCCCTCCCCCGTTCATGCTCTGTCTCTCTCTGTCCCAAAAATAAATAAAAAACATTGAAAAAAAAAAAAAAAGGAGGGGACATGGAGGTCATTATAGATAAAACAAGATTAGACATGGGTGGAAAGTTATTATTAATTATATTATTCCCTTTACTTGAGTTCATGTTTGAAATTTGCCAAAATAAATATTAATATATAACTTGAACTCTTCAATGGAGTTACTTTTCTTTTTTGGATCATAACATGACTAATTAAGATTCAAACTTTTTAAATTCAATTTGACGGGTTACACAACTAACAAAAGATCTACCTTACGATGATGTGGCACTATACAGGAGTACTTAACATTGATTTCTCATACTCTTCTAAAATAACAATTTTCTTTCACAAATATCATCTAGCAAGCTTAGTCCTTACCTCAGGTCACAGGCAAAAAATATCAGGTAATTCTAACTATAGTTTACCAAACAAAGTATCCTAATAAATGTTCAAATTATTTTCCAGTATTGGATTTTAACTTACAAATTTACATAGGAATATCTTTTTTTCACTTGAGGAAAATAAAATATTTTTGCAGGTGCTCTTGTTAAACTGATTAATGTATTGTTTCCTATAACCCAGACTTCTCTTTTTTTTCTCAATTTAAGCAATAATTCCAAAGTGATTTTCATGTCTAAATGAAAGGAACTTTTCATTTAAAAATTAGGTTAATTTACCTATTGAATTTCAAAGATTTAAAAACATATCTGAAGAGATTGAATTAGTAATCAAAAATCTCCCAAAAAACAAGAGTCCAGGGCCAGATGGATTTCCAGGGGGAATTCTACCAAACATTTAAGGAAGAAGTAACACCTATTCTCTTGAAGGTGTTCCAAAAAAAAAAGAAATGAAAGGAAGACTTCCCATCTCTTTCTATGAAGCCAGCATTACCTTGATTCCAAAACCAAAGACCCCACTACAAAGGAGAACTATAGACCAATTTCTCTGATGAACATGGATGCAAAAATCCTCAACAAGATATTAGCCAACCAGATTCAACAATATATTTTAAAAAATTTTCACCATGACCAAGTGGGATTTATACCTGGGATGCAGGGCTGGTTCAATATCTGCAAAACAATCAATGTGATTCATCACATTAATAAAAGAAAGGACAAGAACCACATGAGCCTCTCAATAGATGCAGAGAAAGCATTTGACAAAATACAACATCCTTTCTTGATAAAAACCCTCAAGAAAGTAGGGACAGAAGAATCATACCTCGAGATCATAAAAGCCCAATGTTATGAAAGACCCAACGTTAATATCACCCTCAATGGGGAAAAACTGAAAGCTTTCCTCCTAAGGTCAGGAACAAGACAGGGATGTTCACAGTCACCACTGTTATTCAACATAGTACTGGAAGTCTTAGCCTGAGCAATCAGACAACACAAAGAAATAAAAGGCATCCAAAGCAGCCAAGGGGAGGTCAAACTTTCATTCTTCGCAGATGACATGATACTTCATATGGAAAACCCAAAAGATTCCACCAAAAGACAGCTAGAACTGATCCATGAATTCAGAAAGGTGGCAGGATATAAAATCAATGCACAGAAATTGGTTGCATTCCTAAACACCAAAAATGAAGCAACAGAAAGGGAAATCAAGGAAACTATATCATTTACAATTGCAGCAAAAACCATAAAATACCTAGGAACAAATATAACCAAAGAGGTAAAGAATCTATACACTGAAAACTATAGAAAGCTTATGAAGGAAATTGAAGAAGAGACAAAAAAATGGAAAAAGATTCCATGCTCCTGAATAAGAACAAATATTGTTAAAATGTCAATACTATGCAAAGCAATCTACATAGTCAATGCAATCCCTATCAAAATAACACGAGCATTCTTCACAGAGCTAGAACAAACAATCCTAAAATTTGTATGGAACCAGAAAAGACCCCAAATAGTAAAAGCAATCTTGAAAAAGAAAACCAAAGCAGGAGGCATCACAATCCCAGACTTCAAGCTATACTACAAAGCTGTAATCATCAAGATAGTATGGTACTGGCACAAGAACAGACACTCAGCTCAGTGGAACAGAATAGAGAACCCAGAAGCGGACCCAAAAACATATGCCCAACTAATCTTTGACAAAGCAGGAAAAAATACCCAATGGAATAAAGACAGTCTCTTCAGCAAGTGGTGCTGGGAAAACTGGACAGCGACATGCAGAAAAATGAACCCGGACCACTTTCTTACACCATACACAAAAATAAACTCAAAATGGATGAAAGACCTCAAAGTAAGACAGGAAGCCATCAAAATCCTTGAGGAGAAAGCAGGCAAAACCTCTTTGATCTTGGCTGCAGCAACTTCTTACTCAACACATCTCTGGAGGCAAGGGAAACAAAAGCAAAAATGAAGTATTGGGACCTCATCAAAATAAAAAGCTTCTGCACAGCAAAGGAAATAATCAGCAAAACTAAAAGACAACCGATGAAATGGGAGAAGATATTTGCAAACCACATATCAAATAAAGGGTTAGTATCCAAAATCTATAAAGAACTTATCAAACTCAACACCCAAAAAAACAAATAATCCAGTGAAGAAATGGGCAAAAGACATGAACAGACACTTCTCCGAAGAAGTTGGACATTCAGATGGCCATCTGTCACGTGAAAAATGCTCCACATCACTCATCATCAGGGAAATACAAATCAAAACCACAATGAGGTACCACCTCACACCGGTCAGAATGGCTAACATTAACAACTCAGGCAAGAGCAGATGCTGGCGAGGATGTGGACAAAGAGGATCTGTTTTGCACTGTTGGTGGGAATGCAAACTGGTGCAGCCACTCTGGAAAACAGTATGGAGGTTCCTGAAAAAATTAAAAATGGAACTACCCTATGATCCAGGAATTGCACTACTAGGTATTTATCCAAGGGATACAGGTATGCTGTTTCAAAGGGGCATATGCACCCCCATGTTTATAGCAGCAATATCAACAATAGCCAAAGTATGGAAAGACCCCAAATGTCCATTGATAGACGAATGAATAAGGAAAATGTGGTATATATATACAATGGAGTATTACTTGGCAATCAAAAAGAATGAAATCTTGCCATTTGCAAATATGTGAATAGAACTAGAGGGTATTATGCTAAGCAAAATTAGTCAGTCAGAGAAAGACAAATATCATGTGACTTCACTCATATGAGGGCTTTAAGACACAGAACAGATGAACACAAGGGAAGGGAAGTAAAAATAATATAAGAACAGGGAGGGGGACAAAACATGAGAGACTCTTAAATACGGAGAACAAACATAGGGTTTCTGGAGGGGTGTGTGTGGGGGGGAATGAGCTAAATGGGTAAGGGACATTAAGGAATCTACCCCTGAAATCATTGTTGCACTATATGCTAACTAACTTGGATGTAAATTAAAAAAAAAAAAGAACACATTTGAAAAGAGGACACCCCTCATCTCATAGCCTAAATAGTAGGCTTTTCTCCCCTTACTTTTCATATTGGATGATTATTCTCCATGTCTCCTAATGTTAATACAGAACTTTAACTACTCAAAAGTATGAGCAAAATGAGGTGGGACAGAGAAAGGTTACTGGTGCTCTTTAACAGTGCTCTCTGAGGGCATCATAAAAGACTGATATGTTTTTTATAACTTTTAAAATCTCATTGAAGTTTCACAAGGAAAGTGTCTTTGTAACTTGTGCACTTAAAAAAAAGTTCTTTAGTTTCCTTTAAGCTAGGATATTTCTCTGTTTTGTCTTTTATGACATTAATATTTTTAGAGTCCAGATCAATTGTTTTGCCAAAATGTGGTAAAAAGGCCAAAAGTATTTTTTTTTTAAATGATATAAACAGAAGTTTCATCTTCATCCTGTTACCACTCTTCCCATTTAGGTGACGATTTTTTAAGAATTTCTAGTTTATATGGGGCACCTGGGTGGCTCATTTGGTTAAGCATCTGACTTTGGCTCAGGTCATGATCTCACGGTTGGTGAGTTCAAGCCCCGCCTCGGGCTCTGTGCTAACAGCTCGGAGCCTGGAGCCTGCTTCAAGTTCTATTCTTCCTCTCTCATGCTCTGCCTGTCTCTCTCTCTCAAAAAGAAATAAACATTAAAAAAAATTAAAAGGAAGCCATACAGAGAAAGACAGATACCATATGTTTTCACTCTTATGTGGATCCTGAGAAACTTAACAGAAACCCATGGGGGAGGGGAAGAAAAAAAAAAAAAAAAGAGGTTAGAGTGGAAAAGAGCCAAAGCATAAGAGACTCTTAAAAACTGAGAACAGGGGCGCCTGGGTGGCTCAGTCGGTTGAGCGTCCGACTTCGGCTCAGGTCATGACCTCGCGGTTCCTGAGTTCGAGCCCTGCGTCGGGCTCCGGGCTGACAGCTCAGAGCCTGGAGCCTGATTCAGATTTTGTGTCTCCCTCTCTTTCTGTCCCTCCCCTGCTCATGCTCTGTCTCTGTCTCAAAAATAAATAAAACATTAAGAAAAAAAATTTTTTAATTAAAAAAATAATTTCTAGTTTATAACTACTCTATTTTGTTGTCTTCTTTTTCTTCTTCTTCTCCTTCTTATTCATTTACAAAAATAGGTGCATTTATCTCCCTTCTTTCTTATGCAAAAGTTAGTATGCTATATTCTTTTATACTTCTTTTTCCAACTTAACAATATGTCTGGAAACACTCCAAATCAGAGATGTTCAATTTCTAAATACCATGTTCTATTTTTGGTCACAAATAACTCCATTGTATGGATGTGCCACAGTTTATTTAGTCATCCTCCTATGGATGGGCATTAAGGTTATTTCTAATCTTTCGTGCTTAGAAGTAATGCTGGAACGAATAACCATGTCTATGTTTTGTTTCATATTAATAGATGAGCGCTTCAGTGTAAAATTGTCAGGGTACTTTTCTTCTTATATTTATTTGAACTTACCCTTTTCTTTTAAGTTATGTGATATTTTTACATTGACATCTTTGATCTATTTGGAGTTCATTCTTTGTATGATATAGGGTGATTCAATGACCATCAAGTTGCCACCCTATCATTTATTTAGAAGCCCACCTTTCCCCCCAGGGATTTGAGTAGCCACATGTAAAATATAATAATTTCTATATATACTTCGGTATATTTCTGGATATGAATCTCTTCAATAATCTATTATCCAGCAATACCATGGTGTTTTAATTACAGAGGCAGTATAGTATCTTTTAATATCTGGTAGGGCTAGGGCCCCTCATTTTTCTTCCTTAAACAGGACTTTCACAGCTATTCTTACAAGCTTCTTTTCTTTTTTTTTAAATTTTTTTTAACGTTTATTCATTTTTCAGAGACAGAGAGAGACAGAGCATGAGCAGGGAAGGGGCAGAGAGAGGTAGACACAGAATCTGAAACTGGCTCCAGGCTCTGAGCTGTCAGCACAGAGCCCTACGCGGGGCTCAAACTCACAAACTGTGAGATCCTGATCTGAGCCGAAGTCGGACGCTCAACCTACTGAGCCACCCAGGTGCCCCAAGCTTATTTTCTTATATGAACCTTAGAATCAATTTCTCTTGCTCCAGAAATACTTGTGGTATTGCAATTGAGATAGCACTAAATGAAAGTGCTAACTTAAGGAGAACTGACATCTACATGTCATTGACACATTCTATCCATAAAGAAGGGATGCCTTTTAATTTGCTCAAGTCTGTTGTGCCTTCCAAGACTGCTATGAAGTTTTCCTCATACGGATTTTGCATATTCTTGTTAGGTTTATTCCCTAGTATATTGTCTTTTTTGTTACTATTCTAAAAGAGATTTATCTTTATTATTAAATCTGTTAGGAGTCACCCTACTTTGAATATCAAAAGCCATCTATTACATTTCTCTTGGCAGTAGAATACTTTTACCTCAATGAAAAAATTTTAATCTTTCCCTAGGGCAGATGGATATTGAGGGCTGAGTGGACACAAAATTCATGTACTGTACTTGAAAGGGCAAAACAATATCTTTCTACCTTGAAAGTGAGCTCACTGGTTTCCTGAGGGCCTTTTTTGATAATTTCTGTGCCAGAATGACGCCTAGTGGCCCATTCTGGTATAGGCGTTGGTAGAGGTAATCACTTGTTAACAGAATTAGAACTACGTTACTTTGCACATTTGAATTTTAGATTACTTTATATATAATTAACTATTACAAAACCTATGGTAAGAATAACCACATAAATTAATGGATATATGAGAATCACTGCTTTAAACAATAGAAGTTTCCCTTTGAAATAAAAATTTACAAATTTTCACTATTTCATATGGTTTCCTATTTCATACGCCAAATCCATTTTATATTATTAGTTCCCTGCCCACCATATGTAGTTAGCAAATATGTCAGGGAGAAAAGTGACTAGAAATATTTCTGGTTTTGAAGGCAAACTTAAAGTTATGTCTTTGCTCCATCACTGTGTTTTAAACAAATTATTAAACTTCCTGAATCTCTGTATGATCAGCATTTGGAAGGAAATAAAATGTTTTGAATCACATACTGGGTCTTTAGAGAGTATAGAGAAAAAAATCATAGAAAGAAAAATACAAGTGAGATCAAGATTCAGGAGCACTGGATGCTGTATGTAAGTGTTGAATCATTAAATTGTACACATGAAACTAATATTATACTGTATGTTAACTAACTTTGAGTGAAATAAAAACTTAAGAAAAAAATTCAGAAGAGTAGAGCCACAGGTGATGAAAAGAAATGTGAAACACCCAGGATTCTCCCCCATTAAGACTCAGACAGATGGCATTCTTTACTATGCCTGGCATGGAGTTTTCTAATAATCTTAAGCAAACCTGAAAAAACTCAAGAGAATTTAACTAACATATAAATTATACATATAAAGAACCTGACATATAATATATGCTACCGAAACTTTGGTTCTCTGTCTATATGTACAGGTCCATAAAAACGAATGGTAATAAATAAATGGATTACTTGATCTTTGGTATCATGTACCTTGAAAAGCCAGAAAAATTAATGTAAAAAATTAAAATATCAAAGTACAAATTTTGGAAAATGATGGAAAACTTTTGGTGAGGAAGGTCAATCTTAGTTTCTCATTATAGAGCACACACACTTGTTAAAATATATAATTTAACAAGACTTTGTTCAGCACTATTGTAATAGGTGCCAAGACTAGAACAAAACAGCAGAGAGATTGGACTCAACTACAAATATAGCAAAGAAAACTGGATATTTGTAGCAAAGGAACAGAGTGAGGTGTTAGTGGATAAAAGTACAAAGAGGAGACATCAAGGGTAGGGAGATTTTTGCTAAACCAACTAACAAGATTCTTGTTGAAGGCAAGCCAAGGTATCAAGGGTGGGGGATTCTTGCTAAACTAAGTTTGCAGGATTCTTACTACAACTGGAGTAGACAGGACAAAGACAAGACCTAAGGATAAAGCCTACTTGAAAAGATAGCTCAGAGGAGCCTGACTGAAGTTTGATCCAGAAGACAGTCTTTGTCATAATCCTCAAAGACTGTCACTATGGATGATGTCTGAATGGATACTGCTCTAGATTTAAGGCCTCTTATGTGATACAGAAAATGACCGTGCATTTTACACTTATTTGTGAATGACCATATTTTAATTAAGAGAGCACTTTTAGGAAAAGGTGCATCATAACTAAATAGTCAGAGAAAAATTTGCAATGTTAAATGGAAAAGCATCTCAGGTAAGCAGGAATGTGGAGAAACATGAAGACCTGAGTTTTGTCTCCAATCTTGCCTGCCTCAGCCCCTATTTTAAGAAATTAGATACCACCAGTTTATATTGCACTATTGAAAATTAACCTACTTATAATTTTTTTTATTCTTTATTTATTTTTGAGAGAGAGACACTGAGACAGAGTGCAAGTGGGGGAGGAACAGAGAGAAAGGGAGACAGAATCCAAAGCGGGATCCATGCTCTGAGCTGTCAGCACACAGCCTGATGCAGGGCTTGAGGTCATGAACCGTGAGATCATGACATGAGCCCAAGTCAGAGGCTTAACCGACTCGGCCACCCAGGTGCCCCCCAAAATAACCTACTTATAAAAGGAAAGCTAATTTTGTTTTCTATGGATCCTAAGATGTCAGGGTGACATCTGGTGGACAGAGTCCTAACATGTTTATGAAGGCAGTGTAAATTTCTACCTGGCTCCCCGCTTCTCAAAGTTGTGTAAGAGTTGATATTTTATTTTATTTTTTTAAATTTTTTTTCAATATATGAAATTTATTGTCAAATTGGTTCCATAAAACACCCAGTGCTCATCCCAAAATGTGCCTTCCTCAATACCCATCACCCACCCTCCCCTCCCTCCCACCCCCCATCAACCAAGAGTTGATATTTTAAAAGGAAGTTGTGCCTTACCTGGGCAGAAATACAAGGTTTAACCTCCAATACAAACCATTCAAGATGGGTCCTCATAATTGAATGGCTGGATCTAGAGATTTCACAAATACTATCAATGCTCATTTCTATGAAGAAATATGGCTGTGAATAAAAAAAAATTGCTTTTGTATGTGTTTTGTCCTGTTAAAGGATACTTGTTAAAAGAGGGTATAATTGGGACTCATGCAGATACAGAATATTCCTGGGTCAAAGATTTTACCTAACTCATTCACTAATGAGAAAACCAGTAAATTCTTGTAAACTGTTCAAAGAAGAATTCAAAGGATACATGTGTATAGTCAGAAAAGGAATGCCAAAATAAAATGGATCGACAATTACATTCCACCAGATACAACTAAGTTTCATTCCTGTGGACAATATCATCGGTATTAATTTTAATTTTATATAACTCCATTGAGCTGTAAAACAGTCAAATATATTGAAAGGCAGAGACAACTGGAATGAGTGTCCATTTCGAACTCTTTCATTAATTTTTCTGACCTTCTTCAAACAATCAATAATTACTTATTAAACACCAATTATGCACAACACCAGAAAACTGAGGAGAAAGTTAAGTCATATGCACTTAAGCAATATAAAATACATTTGATAAAATCAGGGTAATGCCTAAAGCAGACCTTTTGTAATTCTGATAGATCCTTTGTATCTATCAGATAGATAGACTGTAGATTCCTTTCTTCCTCACCTCTTTCCACAAATATTTATGGAGCACCTACTGTTGATATATGCTTTCCACGCACTTTCTAGGCACTAGGTATGAAATGTGAAAGAGAGACAGGTTCTTTTATCCAATGGTGTTTTCTTTCTAGTGAGGGAAGGTAGACAATTAACAGGCAACAAAAAATTCACGTCAATATTTCTTGTAACACCTTGATATTACAATTCTTGAAACTTTTCAAAACCAAAGACCTTCACCTTCATGCCATGGGAGTTCTCCCCCTATGGTGTATTCCAGAGCAATATAATGCAGGTTCTGCTGTCATTTTGATTGTGCTCAAATTTTGGCTCAATCTTTTGCTGGCCAGGTTAATCTAAGCAAATTACTGAAATACACTGTGCCTCAGCTTTCCTTTCTGTTAAATGGATATAGTAGTATTTACGTCACAGGATTGTGATGAGAATTAAAGAGTTATTACAATATATCTTATGTCAAGAGTGCCTGATACATAGTCGGTGCTCAATACTATTGTTACCAATAGTGTTTAGTAATAATATTTCTTTTTAAAAAAATTTTTTAAATGTTTATTTATTTTTGAGAGAGACAGAGACAGAATGTGAGTGGGTTAGGGGCAGAGAGAGAGGGAAACACAGATTCTGAAGCAGGCTCCAGGCTCTGAGCTGTCAGCACAGAGCCCAATGCTGGGCTCGAACTCACGAGCTGTGAGATCATGACATGAGCGAAGTCGGCTGCTTAACCGACTAAGCCACCCAGGTGCCCCTAGTAATAATATTTCTATTGTTACTAGTATTATTACAACTTCGAATTTCATCACCTTTTGGAAATTATTGAGTCTTGCAATTTTTCACTCTTGATTCAATCTCATGTGAACAGGTTTGATTCATTCATTTTTTCAGTGAATTGAGCAACTATCATATGCACAGACATTGCATTAAGCACTGCAGATCTAAAGATAAGGAAGATATTGAAATGCACAAAAATAAAATGCATGGCCAGTTCATAAAACTGCCAGCAGTTAAATGTGACCAGAGCACAAGGTGCAAGATGGGAAGGCAGAATGAAAGGTCTATGCAAGATGATTGATGTCAATTCAGAAAAAAAATCTTCCTAATCACTACAGGAGATTGAATACTTTTCAAAAAAAGAAGGCGGGGGGGGGGGGAGCCACGAGCTTTTTTAGCAGAAGAGGGACATAATCAAATTTTTGCCACAGAAAATCAATCTGGCACACGTGTGGATTGGAACTTGGAGAAGACAGCACAGAACACAGGATCCAGGTTAAGAAGTTGGCAAGGTAGTCCAGGTGAGAAAAGAAGTAGGCAGTGGCACGAGGGGGAGAGAGAAGGAGACAAATCTGAGAGACCTCTATAAAAGGTGCATATCTCCAAACCTCACCAGCCTGTGAGGAAAGATTGAGCCACACCAACTCATATTCTAATCTTGCTCCAAGCCTCACCTGCTCAAAGACTTCCATTTTTTCTTGTACATATTCCCAAAATATTTCTGAAAGTTTGAGAACATCAAACATTTCAGGGTGCCATGTGCCACCAGCATCCTCTGCTCTGAAATCCAGAAATTTGCTCATTTTCCCTGACCACCAGTGCTCTCAGTCTTAAAGTGCAGCAGAAGCCCCACAATATCTTACAAAATGAGAAGGGGTGTCCAATGAACATCCCTCCAACTCTTGTATTTAATTGCAGAGTGTCCAAAACAGGGTATTTTGAACAAAGATGTGCTATAGGTGTAGTGAGAGAGGTCCCCAGGACACATGCCATCCATTTTTCCCCAGGAAGTACTTGCTACTGAGATAGCTGGATTGGCATGACTCCACAAAGCAGTCACTGCCTTGCACAACTCCAACCTTCAGTCCCTGTTGCTAAGTCAAAAGGCTCATGCTAGATACCTTCTCTGCTTAGAATAAATTCTTTCTGTAGGTACTCTCTACCTGCACTCTGTCCATCTGGTAACACTGTATAAACTCCTAACGTGGGGAGAGTTCTCAGCACTCATGGAAATCTGGCAATCAGAACAATTAGAGGTTGAGGAGACAAGGGAAGAAGTAGCTCTATGCACCAGCCACATTAGAATCCAGTTCCAATCCAGCTGAAATTCCAGTTGTATTCCAGATAATACAGTAACCAAGCAAATGTAGAATGGGAGGGAAAGACAATAGGCAAGGATGACTATGAGGTATCTGACTTAGAGATCTAAAAGCTCTCATTCACACACAAAAATAGGGGATCCAGGAGAAGAAGATACTTATGTAAAAAGGACAGACTCAGTTTGGGACATGTTTTACGGAGCAGAACATTTAAGCAGAGGCATCTAAAGGATAAAAAGTCCTCCAACCACATTGTATGTATTGGGAAACATTTAAAACTACATCAGGGGAACATGTACTGGGGGCCAGATAGTTCTTTTTTTAATAGATTCCCTCAGATGATTCAGAAGTCTGGAAAAGCTCTAGGGAAACATTGGCTAGGTCCTGAGCCCTTAGTGAAAAATCATTTAGTGCATATCTTAGAAGGCTGACTCTGTTTTGGCAAAGCTGCTGGCTGACTTGGTAATGTAACTTGGGGTTTACAGGAGAGGTCTTTACTTGCAAATATCTATCGCCTTATTAATTGAATTTCAATATATTGTTATTAATTAATTAATGGTTTTTAATCTTTAAAAAGCCCTCATAACATTCACCAAAATAGCAACAGGGGTTGTCTCTGGGAGAGGGTGCTTCAGGTAAGATTTGTAGTTTCAAGCACTAGAAAAAAAATTCTGGTTGTTTTAAACAAAAAAGACACTGATTTTAAAAGATCTTAGTTCACAGAATCTTAAGGGTGGGGAGTATATAGGGCCCTAGAGGCGAACTGAAGATGCCAGGAGCAGTGTTAAAAATCACCCAGAAACCAGTTCGGTGAAGTCCCCACACCACAGGCATTGTCTGAAAAGTCCCTCAACGTAATGAAAGATATCAATGTATAGACCTGAGACACTCAGTAAACCCCAGTACCCCATTAAACTTCATGGTGGACAGAGGGCTGTCTTTACCAGTGTCCCTGTACCACTGACATTTTTGCCTCAGAAGTAAAAGGAGCTGAAACTCTGAGGCTGGACCTCCTACCAGTGTGGATTCTTTCCCATCTCTGCTTTTTTTTGTGTCTTCAGATCTCCATCTAGGGCACAGCCTCAGTCTTGTGTCCACACCCCAGCTGAAAGGGGAGATTGGGAAACCAGCATTTCTACCTCTACAGTGAAGGAGGTCCAGAAGTTAGCCAACAGGAATAAAAAATGGTCAAAACAGGGGTACTTTATATGATTTTTTCTTCTTTATGTTTTTCCATATGTCCTACTTTTTTTTAATGTTTACTTTTATTTTTATGTTGACAGAGACAGAGAAAGAGAGAGATAGTAGGGAAGGGGAAGAGAGAGGGAGAGAAAGAATCCCAAGCAGGCTCTGCAATGTCAGCACAGAGCCCCACACGGGTCTACATCTCACAAACCTTGAGATCATGACCTGAGCTGAAATGAAGAGTCAATGTTTAACCAACTGAGCCAGCCAGGCGCCCCTGTCCTACATTTTTTCCCCTGTCCTACATTTTTTCAAATGAATAGTGTTACACAGTCAGGAAAAAAAAAAATGAAAAGTAAACTTTTTTCACTGGAGTTGTTTTCAATTCTTTTAACCACAACTGTCTGGTATCACTTCCCCCTCTAGTGAAGACAAAGAGAATATACACAGGTGGATGACACTTCTTCTGATCTTTTGGAGAACAGAGTTCTAGAGTTAAATTTACTACCACTCCCCTTTATAGATGAGGAAACTGGAGGTGAGAGATAAGAGACATGATATATCAAAGTCATGTGTAAAATTAATGGGAGACTCAGCCCTACAATCAGGATATCTTGATAGAGACTTCTATTTTATTTACTCCCATAAATTATAAAGGGCAACATGATGGCATGATTTGAGGGGCATTCAGAAGCCCTGCATCAACCTCTGGTTTTTTAATAGAGAAGAAAAATGAGCTCTGGCTAAACAGTGTGCTGTGTCTAGAAATTAGCCCATCTGTTGGCTGTGCAAACATGGGCAAGTAACAACCTCTCTTTACGTCAGTTTTTCTGTTGACAAATGGAAACGATAATAGCAGTTTCCATAGGGGCTGTTTGTAAGAAATAAATGAGTTAGTATTTGCAAAGAACTTAGAAAAGTTCCTGGTACTTAGTAAACAGTAAATAAGTGCTTATGGAATAAAAAAATGAGTAAGAAACAGGGCAGAGTTCTCATTTTAAAGTAGGCTAAACTTGGGGCACCTGGGTGGCTCAGTCGGTTAAGTGACCGACTGTTGGTTTTGGCTCAGGTCATGATCTCATGGTTAGCCGGTTTGAGCCCCCATCAGGTTCTGTGCTGACAGTGCAGAGCCTACTTGGGAATTCTCTTTCTCCCCCTCTCTCTGCTCTTCCTCTGCTTGCGGTCTCTTTCTGTCTCAAAATAAATAAATAAGCAAAAAAAAATTTTTTTAAGTAGGCTAAACTTTGCTGAACTTCCAAAAGACTTCATTGACTGATTCTTTTATCTGATAATGGTAGAGTAGCTTGGATAGACCAAAGATTAAAGGTCCACAGATTAAAGTTTAAAATTTTAACTAAACTATTTAAGTAGAAAGCCCATTTGGAGACACTGGAGAGCAATCAAAAGCAAGTAGAAACTGGAAGAAAATCTACTCTGACAAAACAGGAATTTTACCTAGTGACACTGGGGAATTTGTAGCTTCTTGCCTGGGGACCATTCCCAATCTGCACAGCAGCTCGGGGCATCAAAATGCCAAAGCCTTACTGATCTGAAGGAGAGGAGGCCAGAGTTCAGGGTTTGGAGGGCAAACAGAAAGCTACAGAAGAGAGCTTGGAAGGGAAGAATCACATAGAGAATGAGTCCCAAAATAAGCAACCAATATTGACCTGAAGTGTTGGCTGACCACTAAACTAATATTCACAGGGGAGACCATGAAGGAACTAGTAAAAACAAAACAAAAAAAACCAAACAACTCTCCCCAGACAAAACAAAATCCCAGAGTCTGAAAATCACAGACCTGAGGGAAATGCCAGTTACTGACTGCAGAGGGGACAGAGTATGAGTCTGAGTATGAAGCTAAGTTAAGTGCTGCCCAAAATAAAAGTCACTCTTCCACATGTCTACTATAGGAAGTATCCAGTCAAAGCTCAGTAGGCATGCAAAAAAACCCAGAAACATGTGACCTATACTCAGGAACAAAAGTCAAGTCCACTTTGAGATGACACAAACGGTACCATCAGCAGAGAAGTGTTTTTATTTTTCTTGAAGTAACTCATAAATAAAAGGAAACTGAATAAAAATTGCCTCTCTTGGCTGTAACAGTTTCTCAGACTTTCCTTGTTTTTACAAACTTGCCAGTTTTGAGGAGTACTGGTCAGGTACATTGTGGGATGCTCCTCTATTAGAAATTATGTAAGTTTTGATCATGATTAGGCAAGGGTTATACGTTTTGAGGAAAAAAAGGTTTTCCAGAAATTTTCTAGCTTTATGTTTTACATTTAGGTCTATGATCCATTTTGAGTTAATTTTTTGTGAAACAAGCAATGTCTGTGTCTAGCTTATTTTGCATGTGAGTGTCGACTTGCCCCAGTACCATTTGTTGAAAAGATTATCCTTTACCCCTTGAGTTGTCTTTGCCTCTTTGTAAAAGATCAGTTGACAATATTTTGTGGGTCTATTTCTTGGCTCTCTATACTCATCGACTGATCTATTTATTTATGCTTTCACTAACACTACTAGGCTTATAATAAGTCTTGAAGTTGGATAGTGTCAGTTCTCCAATTTTGTTCTTCTTTAGTATTGCACTGGCTATTCTGGGTCTTCCCTCTCAATATAAACTTTAGAATCAGTTTGCCAATGTCCACAAAAATAACTTGCTAAAATTTTAGTTGGGATTAAATTGAATCTATAGATCAAGTTGAGAAGAACTGACATCTTAACAATATTGTTTTCCTATTAATAAACATGAAACATCTCTCCATTTATTTAGATCTTTGATGTCTTTCATAAAAGTTCTGTAGATTTTTTTCATTTAGATCTTATACATATTTTGCTATTTGTATGCCAATTACTTAATTTTATTCATTTATTTTGGTGCTAATGGAAACAGCATTGTATTTTTTATTTCAAATCCTACCTATTTGTTGCTCATATATGGGAAAGCAATTGACTTTTATCTATTAGTCTTGAGTCCTATGACCTTGCTGTAATCACTTAGTTCTAGGATTTTTTTAATCTTTTCATTGATGCATTGTGACTTTTTAAGCAGAAAATTATATCATCTGCAAACCAAAACTTTTATTCCTTCTACTCTATATAGTGCTTATTTCCTTTTCTTACTGTACTAGCTATGACTTCCAGCACAATGTTGAACAGGAGTGGTGAGAAGAGACATGCTTGCCTTATTACTAATTTTAGGGGAAAGCATTCAGATTATCACCAATAAGTGTGATGTTAAATGCAGGGTTTTTAGATATTCTTTACCAAGTTGAGAAAACTCCCTCAAGGCTAGTTTTAGAAGTTTTACCATGAATGGGTATAAGATTCTGTCAAATGTTTCTTCTGGATAATCGATATGATAATAACATTTTTCTTCTTTTGCCTGCTGATAGGATGGATTGCATTAATTGATATTTGAACATTGAACTAGCCTTGAATAATTGGAATACATCCTGCTTAGTTATGATGTACAATTATCCTTATACATTTTTAGATCCAATTTGCTAATTAAACTTTTTTTCAATATTTATTTATTTTTGAGAGAGAGAGAGAGAAAGGGAGAGAGAGAGAGAGAGAGAGAGAGAGAGAGAGAGAGAGAGAACAGGGGAGGGGAACAGACAGGGAGACAGACTCCGAAGCAGGCCCCAGGCTCTGAGCTGTCAGCACAGAGCTATCGCGGGGCTCAAACTTGGTGAACCGTGAGATCATGACCTCAGCCGCTTAACTGACTGAGCCACCCAGGTGCCCTGAATTGGCTAATATTTTGTTGAGGATTTTTACATCTACGATTATGAGAAATATTTGTCTGCAATTTTCTTTTTGTAATATCATTATGTGGTTTTGATATTAGGATAATGCTGGCCTTATAGAATGAACTAAGAATTATTCCTTCTGCTGCTTATTTCTGAAAGAGAATGTAGAGACTTGGTATCATTTCTTCCTTAAATAGTTGGTAGGATGATTCATCAGTGAAACCAACTGGGCCTGGTGCCTTCCTTTTTGAAGGTTATAAATTCTCGATACAATTACTTCAACATAGGCCTATTTAGATTATCTATTCTGAGCTTTGCGCAGTGGCAGTATCGTAGCCAATGAGGTTTATCCGAGGCGCGATTATTGCTAATAGATTATCTATTCTGTGGTGTGTGCATATTGGTAGTTTGTGTTGAAGAAAATCAGAATATGTCACCCTAAAACATATCTCTTTGACATAAGAATTATTTTGAGCTAAAGGCAATTAAGCAGTAAACAGGAAAAGCTCTCTTTTTCTCCCTAAACGTAGGATATATATTTTCTTTTTTTGAAGATGAACAGAGACTCTGATCAGCTCAGAATGGCAGCAAAGGAGTCAGAAGAAAAACCTTACTCTGTTAGTGTCCCCTCATATATTTGCCTTCCTATGGTTTGCCACCCTGGAAGCATAAGACTATTTTTCTTTGTCTTGTCACTCTTCTAAAAACTGTATTGTTTTTTGGATAAGATGCTATATAAGTTGGAGTTCTAAACCACTTCTTTAAATTACTCATCTCTGAGTTTCTTCCTTGTAAATATGAGGTATAGAGGTTCAAAAACTTACTGCTTTTCTCTTGTGTTTTGTTACAGAGCTCCAGTTGAGACCTCAAATGAGTAGAAGTAGTTTTTCCCTCTCCTGTAGTATTTTTCAAGTAATCGATCCATTTCATCTAAGTATTCAAAATTGTAGGCATAGAGTTGTTCATAATATTTATTATCCATTTAATGTCCATGATATCAGTAGTGATACCACCTCTTTCATTCTGATATTAGTAATTTGTATCATTTTTTTTCTTGTTTACTCTGGATGGCTAGAGGTTTATAAATTTTCCAAAGAAAGTTTTCCAAAGAATCAGCTTTTAGTTTATTTAAAAATTTTTATTAAATTAACATTTTCAATTTCAATTTGATATCTGCTTTAATTTTTATTATTTCTTGCCTTCTACTTGGATTAGGCTTATATTATTCTTCTTTCTATACTTTCTTAATGTGGAAGTTTAAATTGATTTTAGATATATCTTATTTTCTAATATATGTGCATTTGGTGCTATAATTTCCCTCTAAGTATTGCTCTTCCTGTAACCCACAAATTTTTATAAGTTGTATTTTTATTTTCATTTAGTCCAAAATATTTTACTATCTCTAAGACATTTCTTTGATATGTTATTTATTTATGTATTGTGTAACCTATATTTGTATTTTTTTAAATTGATTTCCAGTTTGATTCCATTTGGTCTGAGAACACATTTTGGATAATTTCTATTATTTAAAAATTTAAAGTGTATATTATGGTCTAGAACATAACCCATTTTGGTGAATGCTCCATGAGCTTGAGAATATGTATATGCCGATATTAGAGTAAATACCCTATAAATATCATTTGGATGCAGTTGATTGTTGGTATTGTATAGTTCAATCCTACCCTTATTGATTTTCTGCCTGTTGGATGTATCAATTACTGAAAAAAGGATGTTGAAGTTGTTTATAGAATTTTTAATGTCTATATTTGCTTGCAATCGTAACACTTTTGCCTTATATATTTTGATGCTCTTTTGTAAGAAGCAAACATTTTAAGTATTATTATGTCATCTTAGAAAAATTGAATGATTTACCATTATGTAATGCCCTCTTATTCCTGGTAATTTTCTTTGTTCTTAAGTCTGGATTGTCTGAAATTAACCTAACTATTCCATCTTTCTTTTGATTAGTGTTGTCATTATAGGTCCTTTCACATTCTTTATTTTTAACCTATCTGTACCTCTTTCATTGAAGTGAGTTTCTTATAGACAACATATAGTTGAGCCTTGTGTTTTTATCTACCACAAAAGTCTCTGTCATTTAATTGATGTATTTAGAACATTCACATTTAAAATGACTATTGATACAATTGAATTAATATATGTCATGTTTTGGGGCACCTGGGTGGCTCAGTCGGTTAAACCTCTGACTTCGGCTCAGGTCATGATCTCACAGTTCATAAGTTCAAGCCCCACGTCGGGCTCTGTGCTGACAGCTCAGAGCCTGGAGTCCGCTTCAGAGTCTGTGTCCCCCTTTCTCTCTGCCCCACCCTTGCTAGTACTCTGTCTCTTTCTTTCTCTTAAAAAATGAAGACATCCAAAAAATTAAAAAATGTATATGCCGTATTTTTAACTGTTTTCTATACATCCCAATTGTGCTTTGCTCCTTTTTTAAAATCTCTTTTTCTCATTTCTCTATTTTTAATTGAATATTTCACATGATTCCATTTTCTCTCCTCTGTTAGCAAATAAATTACACTTCTTTTTTCGCCTTTTTTAGTGGTTATCCTACAGTGTATAATATACATATACTTACAGCTCATCTGAGTTTACTTTTCAAATAATATGCCACTTCACAGGTTGTGAAGTTACCATATAAAAGTATTCCCAAGTCCTCCCTTCCATCCCTTGTAACACTGCTGTCATTCATTTTACTTACCCATATGCCATGATCATCTAATGTTGCTACAATTATTATTTTGAACAATTGTTAACACAATTAAGAATAAGACATTTTTTTCAATTACTGTTTTTTCATTTCCAATGCACTGTTTCTTCATGTAGATCTGAGTTTCTGACCTGTATCATTTTCTTTTCCTCTGAAGGACTTCTTTAACAGTTCTTACAGGGCAGGTATATTATTGACAAATTCCCTTAGCTTTTAGTTTTCTGAGAAAGTTCTTGTTTCTCTTTCACTTTTGAAGGTAAATTTATTGAACACAGCATTTCAAGTTCGTTTTTTTTATTCATTCAACATGGTAAATATTTTATTCTAATCTCTTTCTGCGTGTATGGATTCTGGCTCATGCCACTGTGATTTTTATTACTGTTTATTTAATGGTATTTGCTTTCTTCTGACTTCTTTCAAAATTTTCTCATCTTTGATTTTAGGCCTTGTGAATATGATCTGTCGTGTGTGTGTGTGTGTGTGTGTGTGTGTGTGCGCCCGTGTGCGTGTGTGTGTGTGTCTTGCTTAGTGTTCTCTTAGTTTCCTGGATCTGTATTGTTTTTTGTTATTAATTTCAAAAACCTCAACCATTCCTTCAAGTATTTCTTCTGCTCTTTTGTCTCCTCTCCTTTTAGTATTCCAATTATGTATATGTTACTGATTTATCTTCAATTTTTACTTCAAATTTTACTGATTTATCTTCAAGCTCACTGATTCTTTCCTTGGCTATGTCCAGTCAGGTGAAGCCATAAAGGGTATTCTTCATTTCTGTCACAGTGTTTTTGGTTTTTAATATTCCTTTTTGATTTTTACTTAGTTTCTCTTTACTTACATTACTCATCTTTTTTTTTTTTCATGCTGTCCTTCTCCCACTGGACCACTTCACATATTAATCACTGAATCATAGTTGTTTTAAATTCCTAATCTGATATTTCTAAAATTTGTGCTACATTGGAGCCTGGCTCTGATGCTTGCTTTGTTTCTTTAGACTGTTCTTTTTCTTGCCTTTTAGAATGCCTTGCACACACGCACAGTATGGCACATCCCTAGGTCCTCACATTCGGAATCCTACTCACAGTGGCCACCATGACAGCGGCCACAGCTCAGAAAGAATGTGTCTGTGAAAACTACAAACTGCCCAGACTGGTCTTTGAACACACATGGTCAGTGTGAGTGTGCTTCAACTGATACACAAAATTCCATTATTCGCTCAAAACTGGCAACGAAATATTTGGTGATGAAGGCAGAAATGACTGGCTCAAAGTCTGGGAGAAGAGCAAGGCCTGAAGGGCTTTCCAGAATAACAATGGGCTCTATGATCCTGACAGTGATGAGAAGGAGCTCTTTAAAGCTAAGCAGTACAATGGCACCACCATGTGCTGGAATGTGAACACTGTTGAGGTCAGAAGAACTGAGAAGTTCTACTCCGAACGAGTGAGGACCTACTGGATCATCACTGAACTAAAATACAAACAAGAGAAACACCTCAAGATGTTCAAAGTTTGAAGACTATGTATGCTTAAGGAAGCAATCCCAACTCACTATCTACTGGATCCAAAATACAACAAAAATATTCTGTGTGAGAATGATCTTATCACTATTGATCTGATGCAAAATTCATGTCAGAAAACTCAGAATGAGTTTTCTCATTCTCATCTCATAGCTGACATGGCTTATTATTTTGAAAAAAAAAAGTTACAAATTAATCTTTGTTCCATTCCAATAGAATGGGCCTGAGGGTAAATGGGCAACAATTGGATCTGGATCCTGGTCAAACTGAAATTTACTATATGGATGAAAAACCACCTGAATTTTCAATGCAAGGACTACAAGCTGGTATTATTGCTGTCACTGTGATTGTGATATTAGCAGTTATTGCTGGACTCGTGCTGGTTATTTTCAGAAAGAATGGCAAAGTATGAGAAGGCTGAGATAAAGGAGACGGGTGAGATGCACAGGGAACTCAATTCATAATGACTATAATTTGAAGAGTAACTACGAGAAGGTAAATTAGCAAGCAGATTACATGTGTATGAGCACAGGACAAAGAGATCTTTGAGGACTACTGTTTTGTTAGTTGACATCTTCTATTTGTAACGGTATTTATAACAGTAAAACCTGTACTCAAAATATAAGGAGTTTCAAATTGACGTTACCAATCTTAAAAGTTGACCACAAGTGTCATATATATGCAGATCTGATAGAAAACCCAGAACGGACAGCATAGTTAAAATTATTTATGTCTAACATTGAGGTGTGTTGCCTTAAATTGCTTAAATTGCCTTAAATATGCTTCCACAATACAGTTTGAATGACTCCTCTCATCCGTTTGTGATTGAAAGCTGCCTTTCTATTTACTTTGAGTCTTATAAACTTTTTTTTAATTGTGAAATTAAAACATTTTAAAGCTGAAAAAAAAAAAGAATGCCTTGCAATTTCTTGTTGAAAGCAGGACATGATACACTGAGTAATGGGAATTGAAATAAACAGGGCTGTTGTGTGAGGTTTTACGTTGATCTAGCATGTTGGACTGTGCTGAAGGTTTGCTGTAGTTGTAGCTGACAAAGCTTTGATTTTTTCTCGTGTCTTCTAAGTTCCCTTCTTTTTTGGGGGAGAGGTGGTTCTTTAAGTACAATTTCTTAAATCGAGTCTGTGTCTTGCAGCTTTCTCAGTTGTAATCCACTGTTATTATACTGACATCCTGTTGATGTGATGATAAGGTATGGGAAGGGGGAGTGTTCGATAATCTTATATGTCAGGCTTTTACTCCTTTAAGGGTCTTTTAACAGTTTATGTCCCTGGGCTGTGACCTTCATAAATGTTCCTTAGCTTCTTTTTTTTCTCCTTTTAGGTGAGGCAGAAAAGCCAGAGGGACTAAAGTTGGCTTATTATTTCCTTGCCCGTGGGTCAAGTATTTTATTTTGTTTCAATTAAGGAGGACAGCCCTTTGTCATGAAGTCTACTCTGGGAGTATTTCAAATGGTTGCTTTTCCCAGGAGCATAATTCAAAATTATTAATTTTTCCTTATCCTACCCAAAAGGTTGTGTTCCCCGCCCCCCCCCCCCCACCAGACCTATACCTAGAAACTCTGGTAGAATTCTGGAAGTAAAACTTCTAAAAGTATGGGGACCCTCTAAGCCTGGGACTATGGCACTTTCTCACTTTTGACCTTGTCCACAGGAGCCTTCGGGAATTCATCAAACTTATCATTTAAATGCTTTTAACTTTTTATGGCTTTAGTGCTTTCTGCTCCATGTCAGCTGATCTTGGCTAAGTTTCTCTGTATTCACCTGTCTCTCCAGATTTGGGGGTGGCAGTTGCCCCATAACCTCAGTTCTCTAATGGGTCTTTTTTCAACATTATTTTCTTATTTTAAGAATGAGAGTGATGATTTCCTAGATCTTTCCTTGTCAGAACTGAAACCCAAAGTCTGTTACATATCTTTTAATCTTTAAATTTTCTTTCACAGTTTTTCTTCCCTCATAATTTTATTTGTGGAAGATTTGTTGTAGATTTCCACCTTTTAAACTTTGCTGATTGTTTCCCTCTGCGGCCTTTTCATACATTCTCCTGGCTCTTATATTTTCTGGAAAGCCAAAGGCTTGATCAGACTCAGCCCAGATTTATGGCATGACTATTCTACAGGAGTGTTGTGTAGTTCCATTAGGAAGCACATAATACCTAGTTGTTTCTCTTTTTGTTACATCAAGAACGGGCAGTGGGTTTGCAGTTACCAGCCTGCTCTACCATTACAAAGCTGCCTATAAGAAATTCACCTAATAGTTTTAACAGCCACTGATGATCATGGCCTAAATCCATTATTTCATTAGGAGTTCGATGGTGATATTCTAATTCTACCATTGCTTCCCTATTTATTCACTAGAATTCTTTTAGAAGGTCTACCCTAATTAACTATTTGGCACCCTTAAATACTATTGATACAAGAAATGTGATATAAATGCTTGATTGTTTCACTTCATTTACCAGTTTTCAGAATAAAGTGTTGGTTCCATAGCATATTCAAAGGTGACTAATGAGAATTTTTGTGTGCAAGTATCATTAAGAACTAATGGATTTCAATATATTTTATGTGTCTCAATCCATTATCATTATTATTCTTTTTGTTGCCAATATTATCCCATTTTTGGCAAGTGCAAACCCCTGCAAATTGCCTCTGGTGTCCATTAGACATGAACCCAGTTGTCTCTAATAACTCCCCTATCCTTCAATATGCCAAGATATTCTAGACACATTTAGTGCATTTCCTGGCCTAGAATTGGTATCAGCCATTTCTCCAAAGATCTCCTCACTCTCCAAGCTCTACACTCTTAATACAAACCACAGTTGGAAATATCAGTGATGATGCACTGAAATTTGCTAATATTTGATACTGTTCTGCTGGTTGTCTGCCCTTAACTATACACAGGATATTTATCAGGATAATAAATATCATTACTGCAGATATTTCTATAAAACAAAGTTAATGACTCAGTCAATAATTTACTTGCTTTAAGTAATATTCCATCTAACACAATTCCAGTGCACCAAAATAATATTTATCTATCTCTGAAAAATAACTTGGTATTTTCCCTTTCTGCCTGCCATTTATTTGGATACCATTGTTTGTATTTCTGTAATATCAGCTCCCAAGCCTTATTTCAGCCTTCATCCCCCATAACTGCACCCTTCCTCCCCCAATCTATTTAGATCTTATTTCCATTTCAATTCCACCTAAATACCCACATCCATACCATTTATATATATATTTTTTAATTTTTTTTAATGTTTATTCAATTTTGAGAAAGAGAGACAGAGCATGAGTAGGGGAGGGGCAGAGAGAGAGGGAGACACAGAATCCAAAGCAGGCTGCAGGCTCTAAGCAGTCAGCACAGAGCCCGATGTGGGGCTCGAACTCACGAACCGTGAGATCATGACCTGAGCTGAAGTCAGCCGCTTAACCAACTGAGCCACCCAGGCGCCCACATCCATGCCATTTATAAAGGTCAATGAATGCATGGGATTTTCAAACTCAGATGACTTCTATTTAGTAATTTTTTATCCCACTCATATTCTGTTACTGTCCCATGAAGGAAGACACAGGGCCCACTCTAAGTGCATACGCAGGAATATTCTGTCCCTCCCCCCATGACCCAACAACTCTATTTAACCTCTTGAGCAGTGCTTTTCAAAATTTATTCTGCATAGGAACCCCCTGTGGTCTTGCTAAGATGCAATTCTGATTCAGTAGGTCTGAGGCAGGGGGCCAAGATTCTGCATTTCTAACAAGCTCTAAGTGTGCAGATGCCACTGGTCCTAGACCATGCTTTGAGAAGCAAAGCTCTACTGTGTTGGGGTCACATGCTCCTATCTGGATAAATTCCAAACACACACCTTCCTCCTTAATGTCACGCTCTGTTCATCTCTAGTCTTACAATTGGTGATCTTCCCCCTTACTATGTTTAAAACAAAAGACGGGGGCGCCTGGGTGGCTCAGTCGGTTGGGCGGCCGACTTTGGCTCAGGTCATGATCTCACGGTCCGTGAGTTCGAGCCCCGCGTCGGGCTCTGTGCTGACAGCTCAGAGCCTGGAGCCTGTTTCAGATTCTGTGTCTCCCTCTCTCTCTGCCCCTCCCCTGTTCATGCTCAGTCTCTCTCTGTCTCAAAAATAAATAAACATTAAAAAAAAAATTTAAACAAAAGACGGACAACATCAGGTGTGAACGTGGACAACTGACACACTGCTGCCTTTTTGACAATGAGAATCTATTGCATCATGTGGTCGTTTTAAAACGTGCTGCAAATTATTTGGCATTTCCTCTCTTTAAAAAGGTAAGTATAATTCCCCTCTACTTGAACATAGATCAGCTTAGATACTTGCTTCTAAAGAACTTCAGAGGAAGTGATGCCGAGTGACTTCCAAGGCCAGGTCATAAAGGGAAGAGTGATTCTGTTGGTTTCATTTTGGACCATGTGCCATGTGCCAAGTACCCTGAAGCTGCCATGCTAGAGAGATCACACAGAGATGGAGACACCTGGGGAGCTTTAGCTATTCCAGCCCAGTTGTTGAGTCTTCCTATCCCAGGCACCAGATGTGTGAATGAGCAAGTCTTTAGATGATTCAAACCTCAGCCACTGACTACAAATGTATGAGAGACTAAGAGCCAGAAAATCCCTGCTGAACTACAAGCACCTCACAGAGCCATGAGAGACAATCATAAATGATTGGTAATGTTATAAGTCACTGGTGTGAGGTGGCTTGTTATGCAGCAAGAGATAACTGGACACATATCACCTTTGCCCTTTTCCTTGACTGTCAAAGCTTCAGAGACAAATTTGACCCTCTGTCCTTCAAACTATGTTAGACGTCATGATATCATATTTGCTTCCTCCTCCTAAGTCCTCAGGGTTTTTTTTTCCCCCTTCTGTTTATTAACTTCATTATTCCTGTGTCATTTTTTATAAGCTGCCTCAAAATCAAATTCTTTTAGAAAACAGAGGAGGTATAAATAATGATTTTCTGTTTCTCACCCATTTGCCTCTATGTTCTCGTGTCTCAATTTATTTTCTTTCATTCCTTCATGTTGTCTCAGAAAAAAACAAATGTCCTATTTCTTTTCCTTTCTCCAATATCTTTAATCTCTTGCCACCTGTCTTCTTGCCATCTGATTTTAAATGAGTACAAAGCTCTTCTATCTTGAGAAAACCTTTACTCTTTCACTCCTACCATGTTTATTACTTTTTTCATAGTCAATCTTCTGAAGAATGTTTTACTTCTACTTTATTGAGGCTCAAACTGAGTTTTCGCTTGTATATCAGCATGCAAAATTCGACAACTCCTACAAAGTAAACACGTGAGTAAGGACGGTGCTTTAATCTAATGTGAAAAGAAGTCAATAAAGTGCTATTATTGTTACACATTTAAAACAAAACAAAACAACATTCCTTGGTCAGCACTCAAAACATCTCTTTAATTATTGCACGTATATCCAGTGGACACTTTTTACCTACCTACCCTTCGGCAATTTGTGGAAGCACATTTTTTAAAAAATACTGTTACCTCCATCTCCAACATTCATTCAGACAGAAATAATGCTATATATCTTCCACTATTTCATCTAGTAGTTTGTCTTTGCAAAACAAAAGCCTGGTAATGACAGGAAAAGTACCATTTTTCATTAATATTTAATTGTGTTGTATGTATAATAATGCCTTAAGTCCTCCCTCTTTGACACTGTCCTTGTGCACTCTGAACTAACATCTCCTCATTCTTTACTACGACAACATCTGTCCCCAGCAATGATGAGCACTAATTAAAAGTATCGGTTGGAAACAGGGGCTTGTCATTGACAGTAAAAGGATAGGATCTAAGCCAGACTCACTCTAGGACCAGAAACACATATACAACATCGATGGGAGTGGCAAGGATGAATTTCAACAAGAATGTCAAAAGAATATACTGCATCCAATGGGTGTATCCTATGAAGCTCTGATTTTTAGAAGCTAACTATTTATTCAAAATTCCATTTCTGTAATTACCAATTCTGTTCTTAAAACCATTCAATGGTTACTTACTTCCCTCAAGATAGAACCCAAACTCTCTGGCCTGGCTTATCTGTCTCATCGGGTCTCGTCTTTGCCTCTTTATCCCTTCCATTCCATTTCTCAACTGACAGACAAGCTTATCTATGTTTCTGCCAAAGTAAGCTATTTGCTCTTCTACAGTTGCGACACATTTCCCTGTATAACCCGACCTGTTCTTTGTCTAGATTTCTATCTCCTATTCTGCTTACCCCAACCTCTGTCTTACTACCACGTGTATGATTATCACCTGCTACCCCTCAATTCTGAACTGGGACATCAACCTTCCAGAAGGCCTATCTGACTGCCAACATTGGGATTTAAGTGGTCTTTCTCAACATTCATATAGCATCCCATAATATCACCATAACCAGTATATCGGACTTACTTTCTCACATGTCTGAAGGAGGGATCATGCTTTTCTTTTCTTTTGGTAGTATATCTTCTGCATCCATGAACCCAACACAACACCTGGGAAATGATACACTTGGAGTTAGTTCAATATGCTGAATGAGAATTGCATGTTCATTCCTTTCGATGCTTAAAAACAGCACATTATATGCGTTTGAAAGTAAGTTTGATTTCCTAAAGTGGTCAAAAGTTATTTGGATTGAGTAGGGAAATAAAGCAAAAGATCAAGTTTAATAAAAGCATTTTTGAAGGGATAACAACAAAACTTACCACCCCCCTCCAAAAATAAAATTTACAAGTTACAACTGCAAAATGAGAGTGATTTTCTTATGCAGTTTTTGAAATGTCACTGAGAATCAGAGTGTGGGAATAATCTGAAGAGAATGAGAATATTACACCTTAAAGAATCTTTTGAATTGGACAATTTTCCTTTGGCTGTATAAAGAGCATTTATGTACAAAAGTCAGTCTGGTGAGAAAAATCCTGGAACCGAGTTCCAAGCTCTATCTCCAGTTCTGGCACCAACTGGGCTTACGACCTTGGGGAAACTATTCCACCATGCATTGCATTACCCTTGGAAAATGAATCAACCAACTATGTTGCTTATACTAAGCAGTGGTAGGCAGTGTGCTGTGGGTATACTGGGCCCCTGGCACTAAATGCCAGGAGCAACCCTAGGCATTAGGGGTCACAACCAAAATGCCCCCGAGGGGCAGTACTGCCCTCAGCAGAGAGCTACTTTTGTCTTATGATCTTTCCAGGTCCTTTGCTGTGCTATCATCCTACAAAAGAAGCAGGGGCTTCTTAACTTCACTAGTCTTTTACAACCATTACTTTTATTTGTTTCCAAGAGACGTCATAGGAGGTTCAACCATTTGGATTCATTTTATTTTTTTATCATTTAAAAAATTTTTTTAAAGTTCATTTATTTTGAGAAAGAGAGAGTGTGTGCACATGAGCGTGCAAATGGGGTAGCAACAGAAAGAGGCAGAGCTAGAATCCCAAGCAGGCTCTACACTGCCAGTACAGAGCCTGACGTGGGGCTCGAACCCATGAACCGCGAGTTCATGACCTGAGCTGAAATCAAGACTTGGATGCTTAAGTCAACCACCCAGGCATCCCAGAACTCCTTTTCTTGAATGTGAACCTTTCTCATTATTTGGCCGGCTTAGGATATCTGAAATTTCATCAATACATTCTTAATCTGGGTTTTAAAAAAATGACAGTATAGCACTCTTGCACATACATTAGATCCATAAAAGACCCAAATTAATGTGAGGCTTAGCTGTTATATGGAAATGAGTAGAGAAGAAAGGACTAATCAATAATGAAATATAGTCTAAATTGGGAAGATCTTGATAAAGTTTTGGGAATTAAAATATTACCCTCTAAGGAGGAGAGATAATGGCAGTAAGCACAGTGATCAATTAGTGTACCAGATAAAAATACCTTAATCCACTGAATCCACTGCTAACAGATACAGAAAACTTCAATACCTCTGGCCTTTCCTATGACACGTAATGGAAAATTAATAACAAACATGGAAATAAAGAGAGAGAACAAGTACTAAGGGAGAAAGAAAAAAGAAGCACTAGAACAAGAAGTTGACTGGGGAGGAATTCTTTCTAGGTGTTCACACTATCAGTTTGAAACAAAATGTATCAAAGTCTACAACATAGAACTAAGGTCTTATAGATTGTTTACTGCTTTTTTTTTTCTCAAGATGTTCACTAAATATAATATATATTATATTATAAATGTTCACTACATATTTTTGTTGAGTGAATAAATGAGAGCCTAAACATTTCTTGATTGTTGTATTTGAATGCACAACAACATGGGATAACCAATCAGCATTACTGACTCATCAGCACAGGTTAATGAGATACAATGGGTCCAATGCCCTTTTAGATGAAATGGGATTTAGGAGGGGGAAAGTTAGGAATAAGTATGCTCTCAGGGAGATAACAAGTTGAAGTGGGAGCTAGAACAAATAAACTCGTTAAAAGCTCCCAAAGGGTAGGTCTCCCCTAACTTTTCCCACATGACAAGTTTGTCAGCAGCCAGACATGTTAATAAACCATTCCTGGCAGTGTCACTTTGTGGTAACCAAGGAGATTTGGGCTGCTCATCGATGTTATCTCCAGAGTTGCAAATTGACAACAGCGATGCATTTTAACAGAAGTGAAAGCCTGTAAATCAATAGACTAAGCATAAACTTTAAAGTTAGGCAGATGAGGGGTTAAATCCACCGGGAGTAGTATACATCACTCTGTTTCTTTCCCCATTTTAAATCCGCCCATCCTCCCCCCTACTTAAGGAGGAGAGGCATTGCATTGGAAGGAGTTAGTCAGATGGATTAGGTAAAACACTCGAGGATACACTTAGTTTGTCTTTATACTTAGTTTTTACCTTGATGAAAAATATATAATACTTACAGTCATCTCAAATAAAAAAAATATAACTCCACTCACATTTTACTTACCTTATGCATATGCAAGTACCATCACGATTTATTTATTATCACATTTTTGACAGCTAGAGTTGTTCTTCCTTTGGGATACTAACTGGTGATGTAGTATGCCATACTATAACTCAGGGAACATGCTATCATTCCACCTTATCTTCAACTGAAGCTACATGACTACTTCAAAATTACAGTTGAATGGCCTTCAGCAAGTTACTTAATCTCCGCAAGCCTCATTTTAAAAGCAGGATTACAACAACATATAGAGCTTAGTAGGTGTGACGTCCTATTCTGAACATTTTATACTGCATTACTTAATCCTCATAACCTTCCTGGGAGGTAAGCACTATTATCATCATCATTTTGTAGATGAGGAGACTTGGGGCCCAGAGAGATTACATATGTTGCCCAAGGTTACATGGCTGTTAAATTGGGTAGTTTAGGTTCAACTGCAGACTGTCTTGCTCTGGGGTCCAAATTCTCAGTCACTATGTTTCAGCTGTTTCTTTTGCTCACCTCCAAAATATTCCTCATTGCAATCTTTACAACCAGATCTTACTGTAAATATGCTTGAAAATTTTACATGGTTCCATCCTGCTGTTGGGAAAACAACCAAATATTTATTAGGAACTAAAGGCCCTGAATGGCACCTGCATGCTTCTCTAGTCTCACTTACACTGCTCAGTTTACCTGCTAACACTCCCTTGGATGCTTTCTCAGACTTTTTTCATATATATATGAAATATATTGCATATCATGACATGTATCATATACATATGTCATATATGTGGCATATGATATGATCTACTTCATATACATGAAAAAGTTTAAAATTATATATAATAGTATAATTTACTTTATATTATATATTGTATAATTATTTCAATAATAATGGGATCATGCCAAATATGTCATTATGTGGCCTGCTTTTTTTACTCAGAAATGTACCAGGATCATCTTTTCAAGCCAATAAATATAATTTTACAACACCATTTTTGCTATACCACAACTTAATTCACCTCAAGTTAGATAATCATAAAGTTTTAATTTTGATAAAAAATCCTTCATTGAGATAATCTTTATGGCTAAAAATTTGTGTAATCCTTAATTTTTCTCTCAGGAAATTTTTTAAAAAATTAAATTATTGAGTCAAAGAGCATAAGCATTTTTAATTTCTTTTTTGATGTTCATTTATTTTTTGGGAGAGAGAGAGAGAGACAGAGTGCAAGTGGGGTAGGAGCAGAAAGAGAGGAAGACACAGAATCCAAAGCAGGCTCCAGGCTCTGCACAGAGCACAGAATCCAACACGGGGCTCAAACCATGAACCATGAGATCGTGACATAAGCCAAAGTCAGAAGCTGAATCAACTGAGCCACCCAGGTGTCCTTATATGAATTTTTTTTTAATTTCTTATTTTAATTTAATTTACTTTTTTAATGTTTATTTTTATTTTTGAGAGTGAGAAAGAGAGAGACACAGCGTGAGTGGGGGAGGAGCAGAGAACCAGAGGGAGACAGAGAATCCAAAGCAGGCTCCAGGCTCCGAGCTATCAGCACAGAGCCAGATGCCAGGCTTGAATCCACAAACCACGAGATCATGATCGGAACTGAAGTTGGATGCTTTTTTAACCAAATGACCCACCCAGGTGCCCCAAGAGCATATGAATTTTTGAGGCATTTAATGCATATTGCTAACTGCCCTCCAAAAACATCTAATCAGCGTTCACTCACACTGGCAAATATAACAGCATGTGCCTTCCTAGAGCCATTATATTTTATTTTGATCAATTTAATAGGCAAAACAAACACCCAGCCAGGATACTATTCCAATTCTCATTTCTTTAAATATTCATGACACTGAGCAAGTTTTTATATATGTACTGGATATTTATGCTCTGGATAAAATGCCTATTTATTCATTTTGCCCATTTGTTTTACTTGTTTAGAAGACCTCATTTGTTTACTCATCTGATATTTATTCAGCAACTATACCATTTTCTTAACACTGTGCTGTGTGTGAGGATACAATTCAGTTTATGATCAGACTAACTTTTACAATATCCTTGAGGTCAATAAAGCTTTGGCCCCAATCCAGTCCCAAGGCGAAAGCCACATATTTCACATTTTTCATTCAATAGTATTTTTAGCTACTGCTATGGACTGAATGTTCGTGTCCTTCTAAAATTCATACACTGAAGCTTAATGCCCAAATCAGTGGTCTTCAGGAGGTTGATTAGGTCATAAGGGTGCAATTCATGAATGGAATTTGTCCTCATAAAAGAGACCCCACACTTTGCTAACACTTTCCACCATGTGAGGTTACAGCTAGAAGGCACAGTTTATGAATCAGGAAGTGCACCCTCCTCTGGCATCAAAATATGCTAGCACCATGATCTTGGATCTCTCAGCTTCCAGAACTGTGAGAAATAAATATTGTTTATAAGCCACCCAGTCTATGGTATTTTTTATAGGAGCCCAAGTAGACTAAGATGGCTACTAATTCCATTTCAGTTGTTGATTACTGCCTTAAATGTCAATCATTTTTTTATGGCCGTGACTTTGAGGTTGACTGGGCTCAGCAGGATAATTCTACTGCTTTGCTTTGGATACCTCATGAGGATGCCATCAGATGTTGTCCCAAGTTGGAGTCATTTAGTTAGAGTCTGGAATTGGCCCTCTCTTCTTCTCATTGTAGCATCAGATCTCAGAGCCTCTCCTTTCCACATGGTTTCTCCAGGTAGTCTCTTCATGCATCTCTCTGGCATAGTAATTACACTTTTTCCATAGAAGCTCAGTACTCCCCAAAGTGCACAAGTGGAAGCTGTCAGACCTTCATAGGCTTAGGTCCAAATGGCAGAGCGAAACTTCTGCTATCTTCTATTAAGAAATCACAGAGTTGAGCCATATTCAAGATAGTGAGAAATAAACTATCTGTCAATGGAGGGATGACAAAGAATATGCTGCCATATTTAGTCCACCACAGATCATAATGGTTTTAACATGACTTGAAAGTATTTTTCTAAGTTTGTCACTTGCCTTTTAAATTTGCTTACAATGGGTCTGATGTATAGTTTATTTTAAATTATACACAGTAAAATTTATCAGTATTTTTGTAGATGATTTCAGCTTCTGGCCCATACACAGACTGCTTTTCTCAAATGAAAAACAGGGTTTGTATGGGGTAAATGGGTGGATGGAATGCAAATGACCTTTCATTTTCTTGATAGTATTTTTGTATTTTTTAAAGGCAATAAATGTGTATGATTTGTATGTTTCTATTACAAAAACAGAACAGAAAAAAAGACAAGTATAGACAGGAGGAAGAGATGAAAAAGTAGAAGACGTGGAGGAGGAAGAAATATGACAAAGAAATGCCACACCAAAGTTTTAAAATACTTACTCAGAGGGGCACCTGAGCAGCTTAGTCAGTTGGGCATCTGACTTTGGGTCAGGTCATAATCTTGTGGTCCGTAGGTTCGAGCCCCATGTCAGGCTCTGCGCTGAGAGCTCAGAGCCTGGAGCCTGCTTTGGATTCTGTGTCTCCCTTTCTCTCTGGCCCTCCCCCCACTCATGCTCTGTCTCTCTCTCTCTCAAAAATAAACATTAAGAAATTTTTTTAATATTTACTCAGAAAATTTTGCAGTTTCATTCTATTAACTTCTAAATTTTTAAATCATTTAGAATTTATTTTTAAGATTTAAATTAGGAACTAACTTTAATATTTTTTATACATGGTTAACTGGTAAGATAAGTTTAGTTATTTATTTTATTATTCAACAAATTTTATTAAGCATCTACTATGTCCTAAGCACTCTGGGTATAGTAGTGAAAGAATCTGATTGAGTCACTACCATCATGCATCTTACAATAACCCAATGGGGAAAAATAAGTAAATAAGCAATGGATGTGTAATCACAATTTTGACATGTGCCATTAAAGGGAGAAGAATGGGGAAAAAGAGGTAAATAGTAGAGTGGAAGAGAAACCTAGAACAAAACAGGGCATCATCATGAGGTGGGAGTAGAGAAGACTGACGAACCAGAGAGAGTGAAATTAATCAACAGATGAGAGTGGGGAAAATGGAAAGTGATCTGGATTATTTCTGAGGATGGAAGGTTGAGAACTGAGGGAAGTATATATTATCCATAGATTGAACTGGATTCAAATAAAGGGATCAAAACATGAAAGACAATTCAAAGGAAACAACTGCTTAGGATGAAAGCTAGGATTCACTTCAAAATGACATTATGCAGAATTGCCAAATGCAATGCAAAGTCAAAAGCAAATGATTTCAAAGTCATATCCTTTCTCTGGTATTTGTACATCACCTTACATCGTATCAGTTAAAATACACATGTGGTGTATCATTTACAAATATCTTCTGTTCAGTAGGTTGCCTTTTGTTTTGTTGATGGCTTCCTTCATTGCGTAACAACTTTTTATTCTGATGTAGTCCCAATAGCTTATGCTTTTGTTTTCCTTACCTTATGAATATCTAGGAAAATGTTGCTACAGCCAATGTCAAAGAAATTACTGCCCGTGTTCTCCTCAAGATTTTTATGGTTTCAGGTCTGACATTTAGATCTTTAATCTGTTTTGAGTTTATTTTTGGATATGGTGTTAGAAAAGAATGAGATCTTATCATTTATGACAAAATGGATGGACCTACGGGTATTATGCTAAGAGATATAAATCATACTGAGACAGACAAATACCATATGATTTCATTCATATGTGGAATCTAAAAAGCAAAATGGTATTGAGGAAGGCACTTGTTGGGATGAGCACTGGGTGTTGTATATAAGCGATGAACCACAGGAATCTACCCCCAAAACCAAGAGCACACTGTAAGCACTGTATGTTAGCCAATTTGACAATAAATTACATTAAAAAAATAAAAAGCAAAACAAATGAATAAACAAACAAAAAGCAGAATCAGTCCTGATGGTTGCCAGAAGGAAGGGTAGGGTGATGGGCAAAATGGGTGAAGGAGACTGGGAGATACAGACTTCCAGGTACGGAATGAAAAAGTCATGGAAATAAAAGGCACAGCATGGGGAATATAGTCAGTGACACTGTAATAGTGTTGTATGGTGACAGATGGTAGCTACATTTGTGATGAGCATAACATACAGAGTTGTGAAATCACTATGTCATACACCTGAAACTAATGTAACATTGTGTGCCAACTCACATAAAATAATTAAAAATGAAGAAAAAATAAAACTATTGCATAACAAAATGGTACATTAAAAAAATATATATGTATGGAGTTTGTTGAAGAAACACTATCCAAACATAAGGTATTGTTGCTGTTATAAACTGGAGTTCAGTTTATGAATTGATGGTCTCAAAATAACATATATAGTACTAGGATACTAACTATAGATTACTCTGTTCCTTGACCCTTCCTGGGATGTTAATATAATTAAGTTCTGAGACTTAACCTTCCTTTCATGTCAGAGTGTGCTAAAATCTATGGGACAGTTTTTCTTCTGGAAACTTCCACTTGCTGATGATTAAGTACACAATGTTACAATCATTTATATAGACAGATGAGCAGAATACACAAGGAGACAGCAAAATCCAAACTGTATCTGGGTCATTCATTCTATAACACTGTCTCAGGTAATTATTTTGCTTTTGCATGAAGCATTTAGAACTTAGAACATAACTAGGTTTGGTCACTGCTGTAGTAAGAACTTCAAATTGCTTCAATATCTACCATTTTTAAGCTCAAGAATTCTATCATAAAAATATATTTACTTGTCTTTTCTCATTTTTCTTACACTGTAGGCACTTCTAAAACAGGAAGAAAAAAAATATATTTGACCTTGAAATCAAGTGTTAGAAAAATAACCTGTCTAAATAATACCTTTTCACCTAAAATATTATATTAAAGGTTGTGCAATGGCACTACTATAATCAAAAATCTGCCATCATTTTTTTAAGCTTCTAGTTTCACAGGCTTGTAACTTCTTTAAAAGTCACCCAAGGATCTTCAACTTCATTTCAGTTCAGAAAAGCATGCACACATATACACCCCACACATACACACTCCCCACACACTATTGGCTATCTGTTCAATTTTCTTTTTTCACATGATTTTTTCCCAACCATTAAGTGCTTAATTTTGATGATATTCAACTTTTCTTTTTTTTTCTTTTCTGGATCATGCTTTTGTGTCATATCTAGAAACTTTAAAGTACAAAGTATGGGTTGAAGTTAACTCACCTATTCATTCACTCACTCATTCATTCATTCATTTAACATATGGATGACAATAGTTCCAAGACCATTTAATGAAAAGTAGTCCATTACTATTGGATCTCTGGTAAACACCTGGTCTGACTCAACTCAAGCCCAAAGTGGCTCCAAACTGGCCAACTAACAACACAGGGACCAAACCCTGCCCACAATACATAGAGAAAGATATGACTGGACTGAAGGCAAAAGAAGGTCAGCCATTTAATTATCTTTTGTCTAATTTCTCCATTTAATTGTCTTTGTACCTTTAAAAACAAATCAATTGACTGTGTATGTACAGGTCTGTTTCACTACCCTCTACTTCATTTCACTGATATCTCTGTCTTTCTTTTCACCACTACCATTATAGTATAGTATGTTACTGTAGTTTGATAATAAGTTTTGAAACCAGAGAGTCTGCATCCTCCAAATTTGTTCTTTTTCACAATTGCTGAACCCTAGTTCCTTTGTCTTTTTACATAATTTTTAGAATCAGTTTAGCAATATACATGGAAATACTTATGCAAATTTGATTGGGATTACATCAATACTGTAGATTGGGATAATGTTTATAATATTGAGTGTTTCCCTAGATGTATATATGGCTATATCAGAGTTTGTATATTCACTAGTTGAAGGATATTTGATTTATTTTCTTTTATGAATAAAGCTGCAATAAAGCTTTGCATACAGGATTTTATTTTTACTTTCCCGCACAGCCAGTAGACTTTTTGATATAAGACGTATGTCCTTTTTTTTTTTAATATGAAATTTATTGTCAAATTGGTTTCCATACAACACCCAGTGCTGATCCTAACAGGTGCCCTCCTCAATGCCCATCACCCACTTTCCCCTCCCTCCCAACCCCCATCAACCCTCAGTTTATTCTCAGTTTTTAAGAGTCTCTTATGGTTTGCTTCCCTCCCTATCTTTTCCCCCCCTTCAAGAGATATGTCCTTTATTTCTGTTAGATTTCCTTCTGTTATTTCTTTGATCTGTCATTTCCACTCTAACTTTCCACTGTTCTTTTCATAATGACTAGTAGTGTGTTGGAACTCCTAGATTAACTTCTAGTTTTCTTTTCTTTCCCATTGTTAATCTCTTTATCTTTGTCATTTACTTTCAGAAAAAATTGACTTAGCTTTATTTTTCAACCTTTCCATTAAAACATACATTTTAGGACTTCTGGGGAAGATGGCAGAGTAGGAAGATCCTAAGCTCATCTTGTCCCATAGATACAACTAAACAACACCCACATCAGTGTAAATAAGTCAGAAAACAAGCTGAAGACTGGCAGAGTAGAATAGATTCTCCACAACAAAATGTAGAGAAGAGGCCACATCAAAGAAAGTAGGAAGGGCAGAGATACACATTCAGGAGCTAAAAGGAGCTATGTGACTGCCCACAGGATGTAGGGTCATTGCAGGCACAGAGAGGGGAGAGAGACACTCACACCAAGCACGCCAGGCACAGAGAACCTGCACAGGGGAGACAAATCTTCATAACATTTGGCTTTGAAACCATACGGCCTAATTTTGTGAGTTCTGACAATCAGCAAGGCTTAACAACTGGAACTTTAAATATCAGTTAGCTTGGCTATCTAGAGGTTGGAGATCAATAGGAATCTGAGTTACTGCCCTTAAAGAGACAGCACAATAAACAGCCCCACCAAGATACAGCATAGTATCAGCCATCTGACAAATGCCAGGGGTGTACGGGAAGAAGATTTATTTACTAACCTCAGAGTACATGTTGGAGGGGCATGCCTCTTTAGGATTCTTCTCCAGGAACAAAGGAGCTGGCCAGTTCCATTTGCCTCCCCCAGTTCCATTTGCCTCAGCCTAGACACAGGGACACCTGCAGGAACAAGCGCAATACCAATACTACCCACCTAATTTGTTAACAGTGCATCCCATCCACTCCAACATGGGAAACCTCACTCAGGGGGACTGTAAGACCCCTCCCACAGCAGACCATCGTGGACCTTGCAGGTATCCCACAACTGGTCTCTGCATTCTACTGGGGACTCACCCCCTACATTCTTGTAGCAAGAGTTTTCTAAAGAAGCTCCGATCTCCTCCCACAACAGACATGCATAAACCTTATTAGCACACATGCTCCACCTCTATACTCTCCAGTGGACCTGCCTGCTCTAATACATCCTTGGCCAAAGCCTATCCAAATTGGTGTCACAAGCCTGGCAGAGCGCAAGTATCTCCAAAAGGGCCAGCACCACTCTGAAGACACTTCTGCTCTGGGGTGAGGGGAGGATAACCACACACACACCAGTCCAACAGTGGCCCCAGCAGTGGTCTGGGGGAAGAAATCTGGTCTGGTCTGACTGTAGGCCCTGCCCACCAATGAAAGCTTCTCACAGCATAACACAGGGAAAGTGCTCTGTAGTCCAGTATTATTGGATCTCTGGTAAACACCTGGTCTGACTCAACTCAAGCCCAAAGTGGCTCCAAACTGGCCAACTAACAACACAGGGACCAAACCCTGCCCACAATACACAGAGAAAGTTATTGCAGATGACTGGATTGAAGGCAAAAGCAGGTCAGCCAAAACATCAGAGTGCACACATCACAAATAGAGGACACCCCTGAAGAACCAGGGTCTGTCAAACAGAAGACTGCAGAGTAATACAGGACCTCTTCTTCATAATGCCACTACTTGCAAGAGGAGGAGATGTATCTGACTTTCCTAACACATAGAAACAGGCACAGAGGGTTAGATAAAATAAGGAAACAGGAATATGTCTCAAATCAAAGAACAGGAGAAAATCACAACAAGAGAGCTAAATGAAATGGAGAAGTGTAATATGCCTGAGATATAATTTAAAGTAATGGTTATAAAGAGACTCACTGGACTGGAGAAGAGTGGAAGACTTCAGTGAGACCTTCAAAAAGTGATACAAAACAAAAAATAGCCAATCATATGTAAATAACTCAAATTAAAGATACAATAGATGGAATAAATAGTAGACTAAAGAAGCAGAAGAACAGATACAAGACCTTGAGGACAAAGTAATGAAAACCATCAAACTGAACAGGAGAGAGAAACAAATAAAATAAAAATGAAATTAGACTGAGGGAACTCAATGCCAACATCAAGCACAATAACACTTGCATTATAGGGTTTCCAGGAGAAGACACAGAAAAGGGGTAAGAAAATTTATTTGAAGAAATAATAGCTGCAAACTTCCTGAATCTGGGGAGAGAAACAGAAATCCAGATCCAGGAGGCACAGACAGGCTCCAACAAAATCAACCCAAGGAGGTTCACACCAAGTCACAAAGTAATTAAAATGGCAAAAAGTAGTGATAAAGAGAATTTTAAAAGCAGCAAGAGAAAACAGTTACATACAAGGGAAACCCCATAAGGTCATCAGCTGATTTTTCACTGGAAACTTTGCAGGCCAGAAAAGAATGGCTTGACATATTCAAAGCACTAGGAAAAAAAGAAAGAAAACACACACACACACACACACGCGCGCGCGTGCACACACACACACACTCATACACACACATACACAAAACACCTGCAATCAAGAATAAGAATACTCTATCTAACAAGGCTATCATTCACATAGAAGGACAAAGAGTTTCCCAAACAAAAGTTAAAGGATTTCATTACCACTAGACCAGCCCTATGAGAAATATTAAAAGGGACTCTGAGTAGAAAGGAGAGATGGTAAGTAGGAATAAGAAAAGTTGGAAGCACAAACACAATAAAATTAAGTGTATATGTAAAAATAAGTCTAGGGATTCACAAAATAAAAGGATGTAAATAAAGTATGACACCATATACCTAAACACTAGAGGGAGAGGAGAATGGAATGGGAGAAGATATTTTCAAATGACATATCCAATAAAGGGTTAGTATCCAAGATATATAAAAAACTTACACAACTCAACACCAAAATAATAATAATAATAATCCAATTAAAAATGGGCAGAAGACATGAACAGACATTTCTCCAAAGACAATCAGATGGCCAACAGACACATGAAAAGATGCTCAACATCACTCATCATCAGGGAAATGCAAACCAAAACCACAATGAGACATAACATCACACTTGTTAAAATGGCTAAATTAAGAACACTCTTGTGTTCCAAAAAGTGTTGGAAAGGATGTGGAGAAAAAAGAACCCTTGTGCACTGTTAGTAAATGCAAAATGGTATAGCCATTGTACAAAACAGTATGGAGGTAACTGAAAAAAATAAAAATAGAACTACTCTATGATCTAGTAATTCCACTACTGCGTATTTACCCAAAGATGACAAAAACACTAATTCAAAAAGATATATCCACCCATATGTGTATTGTAGCATTATTTACCATAGCCAAATTGTAGAAACAGTCTCTGCCCATTGATAGATGACTGAATAAAGATGTTGAGATATATAGATATAGATATAGATATAGATATAGATATAGATATAGACATAGACATAGATAGCATTACTTAGACATAAAATCTGGGGCACCTGGATGGCTCAGTCAGTTGAGCGTCTGATTCTTGATTTCGGCTCAGGTCATGATCTCACAGTTTGTCAGTTTAAGCCCTACATCGAACTCTGCACTGACGGCATGGAGCCTGCTTGGGAGTCTCTCTCTCTGCCCCTCCCCAGCTCCCTTGCTCTCTCTCTCCAAACTAAATAAACATTAAAAAATACAATAAAATCTTAAAAAAAGAATGAAATTTGCAAAACATGAGTGAAACAAGCCAGTCAGAAAGACAAACAAGCATATGATTTCACTCATAGGTGGAATTTACAAAACAAAACAAACAAACAAAAGAGATAAACCATGAAACAGACTCTTAACTATAGACAGCAAACTGATGGTAGCCAGAGGGGAGGTGAATGGAGAGATGGGTAAAATAGGTGATGAGGATTAAGAATACACTTAAGGAGATGAGTAGTGAGTACTGTATAGGACTGCTGAGTCACTATATTGCACACCTGAAACTAATATAACATTATATGCTAACTATACTGGAATTAATATGCATACTTTTAGTACAGTTTTAACTTAAAAGAACGTTTTCATTCTCTGTTTCTTTTTTTAAATATAGACTCTTAGTCTTCCTTAATGGATTAAGTTCTTCCTATCTCTGAGAATTGATATTTTATTCTGTTCCCTGAATTGTCTCTACTTCTTCCTTTTCCCTTTTCTAATCGGTATGTTTTAATCTCTTTCATGTTGGAGGTTTTCTACAAAACTCTGGTAATCCTTTATTTTTCATTAAAAAATGAAAGATACTAAAATCTAAGTGGACAATCTTTGTGTAAGGGTTGGATTTGTCAGTAGTGGCATTCACAGTCAAATGAGTACTCACCGATTTACTTGAGAAACTTGCAAATGTCATTTTCTTGAAGTCTTTTTTAGAATCACTCAATTTTATTTTATTTAAATTTTATTTTCTTAATTTACATCCAAATTAGTTAGCATATGGTGAAACAATGATTTCAGGAACAGATTCCCTAATGCCCCTTACCCATTTAGCCCATCCCCCCTTCTACAACCCCTCTAGTAACCCTCTGTTTATTCTCCATATTTAAGTCTCTTATGTTTTATCCCTCCTCCTTGTTTTTATTTTATTTTTGCTTCCCTTCCCTTATGTTCATCTGTTCTGTGTCTTAAAGTCCTCATATGAGTGAAGTCATATGACATTTGTCTTTCTCTGACTGACTAATTTCACTTAGCATAATATCCTCTAGTTCCATCCACATTGCAAATGGCAAGATTTCATTCTTTTTGATTGCCAAGTAATACTCCATTGTATATATGTACCACATCTTCTTTATCCATTCATCCATCAATGGACATCTGGGCTCTTTCCATACTTTGGCTATTGTTGATAGTGCTGCTATAAACATTGGGTGCTTATGTCCCTTTGAAACAGCATACCTGTATCCCTTGGATAAATGCCTAGTAGTGTAATTGCTGGGTCATAGAGTAGTTCTATTGTAATTTTTTGAGGAACCTCCATACTGTTTTCCAGAGTGGCTGTACCAGCTTGCATTCCCACCAGCAGTGCACAAAAGATCCTCTTTCTCTGCATCTTCACCAACATCTGTTGTTGCCTGAATTGTTAGTGTTAGCCATTCTCACAGGTGTGAGGTGGTATCTCACTGTGGTTTTGATTTTTATTTCCGTGATGATGAGCGACATTGAGCATTTTTTCATGTGTTGGTTGGCCATGTGGATGTCTTCTTTGGAGAAGTGTCTATTCATGTCTTTTGCCCATTTCTTCACTGGAATATTTGGTTTTTGGGTGTTGAGTTTGATAAGTTTTTTATAGATTTTGACATTCAATTTTATTTTGAGAAATGTTTCTAGTGTCCTGCATGAGGTTATATACCTAGCTGTCATTATTCGTACAGCTGATGGCATTGAAGCACTGGGATCTTGTTCACTAAGTAGATTTTGTCCCAAGCCCCTCATTTTTCAGTACTCACCATTAGTTAGGCAGAGTCTGGAGTCAATCCTTGGGTAGGATTGTTCAGAAAGGTAAACAAGCTTAATAAGCATTTTATCATGGATAGAAACAGAACCCTGGGAGAGCATTAGGAGTGGATGAAAATAATTACCTCTTCCTGAGGGCTCAGATAAGGACACAAAGAGGAATCATCACTAAAACTGGATTTCAAAGTAAGAAGAGGCAAATTGATTGAAATGTGTGGGAGGCACAGATGGCACAGAAAAAAGCATTTGCAGGAAGAAGTGTCTGTACAATATCAACGAAGTTTGGAAGAACATGGTCCATTTTGTAGCAGTTAGGGGTTCATTGCTATAATGTTGGATCAGGGCAGAGAGCAAGCATGAAAAGCTGGTTTAAAAAGAAAGGCCAGAAGGCCATTGCTAACTCCCTGAAATCCTGGAATAAGACCCTCACCTCCAGGTTGGCTACTCTCCCTGAGAATCCACCTGCTATCTACCTGGGTAATTGACTACAAGCTCAATGTGACAAAGGCTGGCTTGGTACAGGACTTTGAGAAGAAGTTTAATGTCCTGAAGGTTCCTGTGCCATAGGATAAATATACTGTCCAGGTGGATGCTGAAGAAAAAGAAGATGTGAAAAGTTGTGCTGAGTTTTTGTCTCTCTCAAAGGCCAGGATTGCAGAATATGAAAAAGAGCTGGAGAAGATGAAGAACATAATTCCATTTGATCAGATGAGCATTGAGGACCTGAATGAAGTCTTCCCAGAAACCAAATTAGACAAAAAGAAGTATCCCTACTGGCCTCACAAGCCACTCAAAAATTTATAAACTTGAATTGGGGAGAAATCTCTGGCCCGTGTATTATAAATTCTGGACATTAAAAATAATGATATGGTAAAAACAAAAACAAAAACAAAAACAACGCCTCACCATCATAAGGGTCTGTTGTACAAACACACTCCAGGGTAATGCTTTTTCACAGAAAGAACAAATGTCATTTGTACGAAAAGGCAATGGGTTTCAACACAAACTTAATACTTTCAGAACACTACAGTGATAGTAATCATCTACTTTCAGCAAGAGGGACTCCTTTTAAATAAGGAAAAAGACTCACGTTAATTAGCAAATGTAGCCACTGGATCAATCAATCTGCAGCACCAAAATGACAAAGTCTAGTGCTTATGGACACTGGGGACAGAGGGATCTGCCACCCTCAGCACACGGCTGAGAGACCCAGGTTTCTGGCCTGGACCATGACAAGGCCTGTGTGTCCAGAGGGAAGAGCTTATCAAGGAAAAAAAAAAAAACTGTCTAATCAAAAACTCTTTAAAGGACAACCTGAAAAGCAGTACAGAAGGTATAGAAGATTTCCCGTACCATGCATGTGCAGACAAGCCCTGCTAAAGCTCATGTTCTCCCTCTAAAACCAAAATGGGGGGACATGCTGTGGCGTCTATGAGATCAACAGCGGCACGCTGCTCTGCCAGGATTTTGATTCACTACTTGGGCAGAATTTCATATAAACATAATCTAGTTTACCTAACCTACTGTACATAGATAAACTCATTAAACAATTAGTCCTTGAACTATTGAAGGTGGGCAGGTTTGCACTGGAAGAAGCAGGTGTTGTTCCTCCTCTGGGAACACATGCCTCCAGGTTCTGCTACTGAGAACTGCGTTCAGGGGACTCTACCATTGTCACCACATCCAACAGCACTGGGAGAAACAGCTGAAAAATATTTTTCTTTCTCCTTTTTTTTTTTTTTTTTAGTATATAGAGCCCCTTATCTTTTTTTTTTTAATTTATTTATTTATTTTGAGAGAGAGAGAAAGAGAGCAAGTGGTGGAGGAACAGAGAGATAGGGACACAGGGAATCCCAAGCAGGCTCTGCGCTGTCAGCACAGAGCCTGATTTGAGGCTCAGTCTCATGAACTGAACCAACTATGAGACCATGACCTGAGCCAAAATCAAGAGTCAGACACTTAATTGACTGAGCCACCCAGAGGCCCCTAAGCCCTTTATCTTTTAAATGCTAAATTTAAATGTTTGTTTGCTTCACTTAATCTGTACTAGTCAATTTATTTCAATTCTATCACTTGCTGCTTGTATCTAATGACATATCATTTAGCAACTTTGGTCCTCAATGTTCTCATCTATAAAAGAGAGGTAGTATCTTCCTGCATCAGTCAGGGTTTTTAGTTTGTGTGCAAGAGGAAGCAATTAACTGGTAATCTAAGCAGAAAAGGATTTTGTAAAAGGATACTAGATCTGTCTCAGAAAATGGAAAACTAAGTTTAGATATTATGGAGTCATGACAAAATCCAAAATCAGACCACAGCACTTTACTATGGAGGCACCACTGCCACCAGCACCCAGCACAGACCTTGGTCCCTCTGCTTCCGGACACTGGATGCTGCTGCTGGAAACAAGGCACTGCTGCCTCTGGAAACCAGATGTGGCTGTGGTGTTGCCACCTCCCTCCATCAGGATGTATTTTGACAGGTGCTATGTAACAAATCATCACAAAACTTGGTGGTTTAAGAACAATAAGCATTTATTGTGCCTGAGGACCTGTGAGTCAGGATTCAAGAGTGGCTGAACTGTATGGGTCTGCTGCAGGGTATCTCATGAGGGTGCAGTTAAGATGTCAGCTGGGACTGGAGGATCCATCTCTAAAATGGCATTCTCAAATGAGGTGACTTCAGCTCTTCAAGGGCTATTGGCAGAAGACCTCAGCTCCTAATCACGTGGACCTTTCCATAGAGTTGCTTGAATATCCTAACAATATGTTAGCTGAGAGAGTGATCCAAGGGACAGTGAGAATAAGGGGAAAATTATGTCATTTTATGATGTACATTTGATATTTACTCTCCATCATTCCTACCACATTCTATTGTTACAAGCCTCACTAAATACAGCCCAGACTCCAGGGGAGGGTAATTAGGATCTACCAAAGGGGGGCGGGGGGGGGGGGGGCGGGGAGAATCATAGAAGTTTTGGACATGCATTAAAACCACCACAAGGTATTTCACAGAACTGGCCAAACCATTTCCCTCCTACATTCTTTCTATTCATATTTATATTATAATATGTCAGAGAATGTATTCTGATTTGAAGTTAAATTACCACACACCCTCCAGGGCTATTTATTTTATCTAGTAAAAATCTTTCAGTACTTAAAAAGGAGAGAGCATTGCGCTGGATGGCATCTTATCACCAAAGAAACACATTTCAACTGTAAATGAAATATTTGTCCTTTTGTTCAAACACCTGAATCCTACAGTATAAATATTAATAGACATCAGTGCCTGGGTATCCTTATTGATGCGGTGGAAGGAAAGGGAATTTTGTAATTTAAGGCGTTTTGCTGAGAGCACAAAAAAATTCTAGTGACACAAGTTGTAAATGTTTTTGGTGGTCAAACAGGTAATAAGATGGTGAAGACTATATGGAGTGGTAAGAACTGTGACATTCAAATTCAATTAAAAACAAACACACAAACAAAACAGCAGCAATACAGGCTAGCCAAAAGAAACACCTCAAGCCCTTGGTTTGGCTTTCTTCAGCTGCCAGCTTGCTCTTCCTGCAGAGTCTAGAAGGTCTGACTTTCTTTGGAAATTCGGCTTCTGAATTCATTAGTTGTACTTCTTCATTTTATAGACAGAAACCTGAGGAAGGGTACTTTTACTTTCAGGACCCCTTTCTCCATGAAGACTATTAAAAATTATATTTTACAAGGTCAAATAAAAACAATAAACTAAGGTAAGGAGAGACTTCATCCAAAATGACTTTATAAGGGACAAATGCAATAGGGAGAAAGCTTTAATCCTTAGATTGGCAAACCTTTCAAAAGTGAGGTGAAAAATGTGTTTTCGGTTCTAGGGAGGGACAAACAATTCTGGAAAGAACAGGAAGTGGAGAAGTGGGATTAGCCAGAGTGGCATGATCTTACAGTGGAGAAGAGAAAGTTTTATCCAGAAATCAGCATCTTTTCATCTGGTAAGGAGGGGTTTATGCCGGTTCAGGCTGAGAGGAGGTCAAAGTTTAGGGCCTGGGAGAAAAAGAGAAGCCTAACCAAAGTTTGGTCATGTTGAGGTGGCAGGTAGTTTGTCTAGATTGGTTAGTGAGCACATACAGTTCACGGAATCACTTACAATGCATAGAATGGGAATTTGGAGGACCTGTGTCCAGCCTCGTCTTAGATAAACAAAGTAAGTCTTATCAGTAAGGCAAGTCTTAAAAGTCATTGGGGAAGGAAGATTCATTCCAGTAAACCATTTCCCATTTTCTGGAAAACAAAGAAGTGGGAAGAGTACTTTTACTGTTTTCTAGTATTACAGATTTTGGAAAGTCCAACACTGTCAATGACTGTATTGGCATAAAAGCCAATAAATTAGTATTATTAAAACTTTCTTCAACTTAATTTTTTTTCCTTCCCTCCTCCCCATTTTCATAGGTCTTAAAAATATCAAAGGTCCTGATCTGAGACATAGCATGGTTGAGGGCCTTTATGACCACCAAGCAAGTTATGGCACAGCTAATCAGAGGAATCACACCTGCACGTGTGTGAAGACTGAAGAAGAAGGCTCTGTTCAAGAAATGAAATGAAGACTTGTGGATGGTTGATAGGGATGGAGGTATTAACTCTGAAGTAAAATTCTGCAGCCTTAGAAGGCAAGGATAGGTGAGAAAAGTTCATTAAAGAAGTGGGGGCTGATACAGAGAAAGAGAGATATCATATGTTTTCAGTCTTATATGGATCCTGAGAAACTTAACAGAAACCTATGGGGGAGGGGAAGAAAAAAAAAAGAGGTTAGAGTGGAAGAGAGCCAAAGCATAAGAGACTCTTAAAAACTGAGAACAAACTGAGGGTTGATGGGGGGTGGGAGGGAGGGGTGGGGAGGTGATGGGTATTGAAGAGGGCATCTTTTGGGATGAGCACTGGGTGTTGTATGGAAACCAATTTGACAATAAATTTCAAAAAAAAAATAAAAAAATAAAAATGTATTCTCGGATTCAAAAAAAAAAAAAGTGGGGGCTGGGGGTGCCTTACCAGTCAACTGCCACATGCATATCATCATGCCATAATATTGATTTATTTATTTTAAGCAATTTTTAAATTAAAAAAATTAATTAGAGTATAATTGCCATACTAATATCTTACTAGTTTCAGGTGTATATCATAGTGATCTAATATTTTTATACATTGCAAATTATCCCCCCAAGTCTAATCACCAACTGCACCATACAGTTATTACAATATTATTGACTATATTCCCTATGCTGCACATGAAATCCCCATGACTCACTTAATCTATAACTGGAAGTTTGTACCTCTTAATTTCCTTCACCTATTTCACCCAACACCCAATCCCTCCCTGCTCTGGTAACCAGCAGTTTCCTATATCTGTGAATCTGCTTCTGTTTTGTTTTGTTCATTTGTTTTTTAGATTTCACATGTAAGTGAAATCATACACTATTTGTCTTTCTGACTTATTTTACTAATTATGTATGTACTATACCACTTTTACTGTCCCCACCCACTGTCCCTATCTACTGTCCTCACCTTTACAGTCAAGCAGGGGAGCCCAATGCAACAAATAATTAATTGCAGTAAGTTGTGACCAGTGTTATGACACAGGAAGTGAGGTATCTTGGGAACGAACAGCAGAACAGCTAACTTGCAAGCGGAGGAAGTGACAATTCTGATGAACTAAGACTGGGAACTAACAAGGCACAGAGGATGATGAAAGTGGGAAGACTGTCCTAGTTAGAGGGGCTTCATGCAGTAAAGTCCAGCATATGTGAAGTCTTCCCTGAGGGGAGACCTAAAAGTTGTGATCTGACACAGACCTGACCATCCCTGAAAAGGGAGTGTGGTTAAAATCTCTCCTCACCAGCTTCCAGGAGCCTTAGAACCAGGACTAAGCAAGGGCACCTGGGTGGCTCAGTCGGAAAGCTTCAGAATTTCCCTCAGGTCATGAGCTCAGATCTTGAGCTCAGGTCATGATCTAGGGGTTAGTGGGAGTTAGTGGGTTCCAGCCTCACCCTGGGCTCTGCTGACAGCTCTGAGCCTGGAGCCTCCTTGGGATTCTGTGTCTCCCTCTCTGTCTCTCCCGCTCACACTCTGTCTCTGTTTCTCTATCAAAAACAAATATTAAAAAAAAAAAAAATCCAGGACTAAGTTGCCCACTGGATTTTGTAAGTAAAATAAAATAGCTGAGAAACCTCAGAAAAACAAAACGTCCCTCCCATTTTTCTAAAACATCCAGTCAGTTGTGGTACTTGGTCCACTATCTCATAGCGGGTTAGAATGCTGGTTTCAGTCTTGACTGCTGGTTTTCAATGAAAAACTGAATTTCTCACCCATTCTCTAAACCTAGATTCAATCTCCCTGGAAGGGAGGATGCAGTATTTTAATTTTTTTTATTACATATATTTATTTTTGAGGGATAGAGTGAGACAGAGTGCCAGCAGGGGAGGGTTAGAGAGAGAAGGAGACAGAATCCCAAGCAGGCTCCAGGCTCCGGACTCCGGGCTCTGAGCAAGCTTTCAGCGCAGAGTCCCACGCGGGGCTCAAACTCACTAACGGTCAGACCATGACCTGAGCCGAAGTCAGACACTTAACCCACTGACCCACCAGGCGCCCCAGGCAGGATGCAGTATTGAGCGGACTTCCTTTCACCCCTTTTCCAAGGTCTGCCAGGGCTGGGGCCTGGGGTCTACACCACGTGACCCACCTGGATTTTCCTCACTTCATCTGAACTCCCTCCAGCGCTGTAGGGCAGGGGACCTCGGAGGCTGCGGACGGGCCTGTTCCGGTCGCCGCCGCCACCAACGCGACGGGGAGGGCCGGCGGGACCGCAGGCGGGGTGCGCTGAGCCGGCCGGGCAGCTGCGGCCGGAGGGAGCCGGAGCCCGGCGGGAGCCGGAGGCCGGAGGCGGGAGCAGGGCAGGGGGCCGGGGCCGGGGCGGGGCGGGGCCGGGCCGGGGCGGGGCCGGTCAGTCCTCAGGGCCTCCCCGCTGTCCAGCTGCTCGGCTGCCTGGCTGTCCAGACACCTGCTGCTTCGCCGCCCTGTGGCTCAGGTAGGTTGGGTGTCCCCTGGGGTCGGCTCAGGCTCCTGGGTCCCAGGCGGTGGGTCTCTGACTGCCCACGGCTTGGGCTTGTGCTGCTCCTCGGCTTCCCGCCCTAACTGACCGCGCAGCCTGAGTCTGGATATTGAGGGGCAGGGAAGAAAGGTGAGCGCGCCTAGCACTTGCTAGAACCTCTTATTTTGCTCCAAGTTCTTGCACGTAGAAAATTCTCTGTTCAAACTCTTGTCCAGATGTCGCATCAGTAGTGACCGAAGCCACTCATCTGTCAAATTGGTCCTTTCGTGTGTGTGTGTGTGTGTGTGTGTGTACTGTGTGTGTGTGTGTGTGTGTGTGTGTGTGTGTGCGCGCGCGCGCGCGCTCCAGGGTAGGGGCAAGGGCTGGGTTGGTGTGGGCCTCTGTATCCCTACAAGTGGTCCTGGGAGGCGTCTGCTCCTAGAGACCTTTAGGGACCCACCATTCACTACTGAGAGAGTTTCTTGGGGCTGGGAGGTCGGACTTCTAAGGAATGGGAGTCGATTGAATCAGTTAAAAAAAAAAAAAAAGTGTCAGGGCGGGGGAAAAAGATCCGGTGGATGAGAGTCGCGCGGAGTGACCCCTTGGGGGCTCCAGGCATCTGGCGAAAACTTCCTTGCCGTGCACCGATGGCTGAGACAGTAATAAAGACTGCAGACCCAAGACTTCGCCACTTGCAAAGTTGGACATGTGGCAGGAAAATAAAGCGGCGGGAGGGGGGAGATGTCTGCACTGACAAAAATCTGGAAAAGTTGAAGTAGTAGGAATATTCCCTTTGGGGACGGGTGCTTCCTCATTCCGCCCTCCTCATTCATTACAGCATTTTTGTGTGCATTTCCAAACAGTTGACTAAATACAAATAGAACACTATTATATAGGAGCATGAACTTTTTCTTCCTTCCTCTCGAGGTTTTATTCTAAATGAGTTCAAGGTCAACTATTGGAGGCTAGGTCACCAGTTAGAAATACTTTAACCTGAGGAAAGGGTTGGAAACTTTTGTTCCTTTCATCCTCTTTCCCTCCCCATCCCCACCTCCCTTTCCCAGCCTCCCTAAGCCCCCTCTGTCACCCCAACATAAAATGCACTAACCCCCTCCTCTCCTTAGTTCTTACCACTTAAAGACCAGGGGTGAAGAAAGCAACCAACTTTGTCATGCAAGTACTTGTAGTTTGGTCTTGTGACTTCTTGTTCCTTTGCCCTCTATTTCCTTCAGTATTAAAATGCACCCATAGTGTTTTCTGTAAAGAATACAAAGGGATTTAAAAAAAAAAAAAAAAGAATACAAAGGGCTAGAGGAGAAAAGCAAACTGTCCCTGAAGTGATCTAGTGAAGGGATTATTATTTTATTAAACCACAAAAATTGAGACTCTGTGTTGAGTTCCAGTATTTTTACCTCTTTTTGGGAAAGATATTTTTAAATTATAATTATTTTATCAATAAAAATCAATAGAAATCTGTGTTTCCAGTTTATAGATGCCAACGGGAATAACTTCATGGAACCTTGAAAATAATGGTATTCTAAATATTTGAAGGTTTTCAAGATTGCTGGATTCAGCTATCTTTGTGGCTTGATAATTCACTTATTTGTTCTATTATTTAATAATGTTACTCACAATATGTGGCATCTCTTATTAATAACTCTGTCAGTACATTTTAAAGGACATCTCTGGAACCCTGTTCTTAATACATACTTTTTTTCTCCTAGTTGTTAACAGTTTTAGATTCATTCCTGCTCTAGACTGAATTAGAGGCAGGGAGATGAGATGGGGATCAGGATTAAAACAATTTGTGCAGTAACTTCTAGTACCAGATCATCTCCAGAGCCCTCTGGGCCAAATTAACTCTGGGGTCGTCAGCAAGTCCTTTAACTTATGTGTGTCATTTTTATCTTCAAAATAAGATTGTCTTTGGTCTTAAAGGACATTTAGGTGTCCAAACTCTTCTATAAAAGGCAAATCCTCATTTCTAGAGCAAGATATTCCTGCTCTAGAAGACTATCTCTTCTAGAATTTGCTTACATTTCCAAGAAAAGTCTTAGCATGCTGGACCCCACCCCCCAGCCCCACTTAAACAGTGTGGTGTGGTGTTTGACGGCATGAGTTTTGGGGACTGTTTCTATTTTCTAGCTCTGATCCTGAGCAAGCTACGTATGTTCTTCAAGCTTCATCTTCTTCGTGTTTAGAGTAGAGATAATAATAAGGCCTGGGATCATTATGAAGATCAAATGAAATGATGTATATCATATAAGTAGCAAAGTGTCTAAACTTAGAAGTCAATAAATGATAGGAACTTTTTTTTTCAGCACCGATTTCCCCTTTTTCTTTTAACAAGATGAAATTTAACCTAGAAAAACATAAGATCCTACACATGAGTGTTTAACAAGCAAGTATGGGGTGAGAGAATTGTAATTAATTGAATCAGTCAACTTCATGGTTAATTGACTATGTGTCCTCTGAGTCAGTGGTGAGTTGTGAGGGCCCAGAAAACTGATGTGATTTTAGGCTGCTTTAGTAGAAATTAGAATGAACAGCTATTGCCAAGGACATTTTTGTACATCTGCTTTTTGCTCTTTGTGCAGACATCAGAGTTACACTCAAGGTGGTCACTTAACACACTGACTTGTCTGGGGGCGGGGTGGGGGGGGGAGGAGAAAAGAGAGACAACTCTTGAAGCTTTATAACATTCATTCATAACTAGTACATTAATTCTTTGACTTTTCCTTCAACATGTTTTGGACTTCTTGGTATATGTAAAATTCCCTGCCAGCAGAATGTGTGGGAAAGAGACAGGTTTCTGCCTTCCAAGCATTCATAATATACTTTAGGAAACAGACACAGCAATAATTAGAGCAGAGTAGTAAGTGGTCTGATAAATGTAGCGTAGGGAATGCTGGGGGAAGAGGAGTGCTAAATATCAGCCAGAGGATACTCAAAGGAGTTAAAATTTAGTTCCAATTTGGAAGATTCCAGTTTTGTAGGAGTTTGCCAGGTAGAAATGCTGAGAAAGAGCTTTCTGGGCCAAGGGAGAAATTTGTTTGGAAGCTGACAGGGTGAGAGAGCATGACAGACATAAATCATGGCACACTGTTCCCTTGTTGCCCCATCCTTTACTGGCTATAGGACATGGGTAAATTATTTTGCCTCTCTGAGCTTTACTTTCCTCAAACGTAAAATGAGGATCATATATTATTTTACACTATCAGGTACTTATTTACTCTCCGAGTCTCTCTAGCAGGGTGTCTACCTTACAATTTTGTTGGAAGACTTGGTTGCATATAAAACAAGAGGCTGTCTGATGTGCAGTTTACAATCAACTGATATGGTTCTATCATCTCCTTCTCTTGAGTGCAGAAAATACAACACTAATCTAGCCTTGAGTGTAGATGGGATTTATGACTTTCAGGCATATTATAAAAAGTAAACTGGGGTACCTGGGTGACTCTGTCTGCTCAGGTCATGATCTCCTGGTTTGTGAGATCAAGCCCTGTACTGGGCTCTGTGCTGACAGCGTGGAGCCTGCTTGGAGTTCTTTCTTTATAAATACCCTAATTCTCCAACCTCTACAGACTTGCCTTCATCGCACTTAAGGCTGTGTTTCTAGCCTAGTTTTAGGGTCAGCTCCTGTAAAAGGAGTTTCACCCACACTGAGAGTTCTATGCTGGCAAAGGTTAGCGTTCCTATATTTGCAGGACAGGATCTCAGACTACTTTAGTCCATCCTGGAGACTTACTGTTTCAGTCTGGGGTATTGAAATGCATCTTAGCAAAAATTTATATGGGGAGGGAATATTGAAAATTGGTTGTTTACTTTGGAGTACCAAAATGCAAACTGAACATTTCGGGAGGAATTTGTTATAGGATTTTAACCCCTTTTCACTTTTTCTTGGTATTGTTAACATTAAAATCCTTTTAAATTTGGTAGACTTCACCTCAAAATCAAATTTGATCATGCATGAGTCATCCCACTTGCAAACATTGGGCAAATTTACTGAACAATTGAATATCTAGAGTGAACCCCCTTTAGACCCTTTCCCCACAAGGATTTCAAAAAGAACACATCAGACTGTTTTGTTGCAAAGCCATACAAAGCAGGAAAATTTTCCACAAGCCATTTAGACAGTAATAGACAACAAAATAATTTAACTACTTTCAGTTTTAGTCATTATAGCGAAAATAGTTTTTGGGGTCAAGCCAGCCCTGTTTGCTATGAAAGGCTCACATCAGGCCAGGGACTGGCAATCTCACAAGGCCATGTAGACTAGGCCCTGAATAAGAACTTTTTGAGGGAATTGTTGTTTTTAGTCATTCATTTAGTGAATGTTAATTTAATTTCATCAACTAATTTCACTATTTCATTAGCTGTGCTGTGCATGAGGGGTACTGAATTTGATTCAAATTCTTTAGCCTCAAGTGTAATAAGAACATTTGGAGAGCTAGTTAAAATTTCTGGACCCTATGTCTTAGAGGTTCAGATATATCATATCTGCCTGAGGCCCAGGAATCTGCATCTTAATAAGCCCTGTGGTAGTGATGGTATTGATGGATGATTTTTCTTTTTTTAACCAGTGTTTTTCCACATTCATGTACACATTTACATGCACTCTTTGGAGAACAGTATAATTTGTCTAGGCCTTGCCATTATTATTCAAGTGTGTAAACAATTCCAAACTCTAGTCCACTCCCCCCACTTTTAACCAAGTCAACTTACCTTTTGGTTGTCATTTTTTAAAAAATTTTTTTAATGTTTATTTATTTTTTGAGAGAAAGAGCACGAGTGGGGGAGGAGCAGAGAAAGAAGGAAACACAGAATCTAAAGCAGGCTCCAGGCTCTGAACTGTCAGCACAGAGCCCTACACGGGGCTCGAACCCACAAACCAGGAGATCATGACCTGAGCCGAGTTGGAAGCTTAACTGACTGAGCTATCCAGGCACCCCCTCCTCTCTTTTAAATGTGAAAACCTCTATGCTAATTCTGTGTGTTTGCTTTTGAGAAATATAATGTATTCAATTGTAATCATTATTTAGAAATTGAAAATAAAAGTAAATTTTAATAGTATTGTATTTATGTATTTATATTTTTATTTATGTATTTATTTTTAATTAGGAGAAACAGTGACTGTGATTCTTAAAAGCCCGTCATTCACATAGGCACAAAGACACTTATTTCTCCACTTCTTGAGGTAATGAAACCTGATTATTTGAAGCAACTTTTTGATGTGTATTTTGATTTCTTTTGAACAAAAAAATACAAACAGAAAGAGCTTCAATTTTCTTCTTTTGTTGTTTTTGCAGTGATATCACAGAAATAAACCAAGTCAGAGCAACTCTGTTGAATAGCTAATGTCTGCTGCCTGGAGAAAGAGAAAATTATTTTCTGCCCTCTATGTTGATGTGTATAGAACATGTGTTCTGAGTAGCTTCTATTTTCACTGCCTCTTTTTCCAGCTGAAGTGCAACATAAACTATTTTAATTAATATTGTGTCACCAAAAGGGATTGAAATAGCCAATTGAATTCTACCAAGATAGAGTCTTTTGATGAAAACATATCTTTATTGATTGTGGACGAAAAAAAAATCATTCTTAAAATGAAATCCAGAGAAAAATCATATCCCTCAGAGAAAATTTCTGAGTGGCAGGCCGAGATTAACATCATAAAACTGAATTTGTGCTGCAAGCCTTTGATGTAATCAGCAGCTGGGAGATGGTGTTGCCCTTGCTGTGCTCTCTCTGATTGTGGTGAATTATTGTGTAGAATGAAATAAGTGTTTCTGGTGTCCCTCCTCCAAGAAATACAAACAAGGTATTACTGGGTAGTTTCTTGCTAGTTAAAATGGGTTGGATCGATTCTGGGCCTCTTGGGCTCTCATACACCCATGAACTATAGGAGTTGGGCATTTATTTATGGCCTAGGGACAGAATTTCTTGATGCTACTGGACAGTGACTTGTTTCGTCAGTAAAAAGCCAGCAGAGCAGAGATGATGAGAGTAAGCAGAGGCCAGGATATGTTGGAAAGTGCCACAGTTGCACAGAGGTAAGGTCTAGCCCTTGCCTGTCTCCCTCAGCTACTTCTTGTCACATACACTGCATTGAAATCATGGCAGTATGGACATCTCACTTTGTACAAAGAGTCCTTTTCCATGACACTGGTGTTATGATGAGCTTATTTTTTGTTTGTTCTTGTATGAAGTCCTCATTCTTAGAAAACACACTTGCCCGTGCATGTACTCACGCATGTAATGAATAGTTTTGTAGATGAAGCACAGAAAATCTACTCACATATTTACCTTTAAATTGAAGAGAGATTTGGCCCCTGAACCACTCCTGTGGTTGAACCTAAGTTGTTTTTGTTTTGTTTTTTAAAAAAATAGGAGGACTGGTTTGTCTGTACACAAAGCCGTAAACTGTAAAGCATCAGTTGGTAATGGTGCCTTTGTGGTTAAGCTCACTCTCAAGCCTTGTGAGAAGTGGGATGGGCCTTGTAGTCAGACAGATCCAGTGATGTAATTCTAGCCTAGGGATTTAGATTCACCAGGCCTCCTTTTCCTATTAACATAAATGGTGAGTGTGACAAAAAATCTACAATAGTGAAAAGAATGGCTGCAAATGGCTCACCTCCTGTATCTTGAATTAATGGTAGAATGGGCTGGTAATCCAGGAAATAACTTTAAAAAAAAAAAACAAAGAAAAACAATATTCTTGTAAAGCTAAAGTGCCTTTGCATATGACCTTCAAGTCATGTCCCTCCTCAACCACTCTCTCCAAACCACCATGGAATTCTGCATTCATAAGCCTTCGTTTATCTATCTATCTATCTATCTATCTATCTATCTATCTATCTATCTATCATCTTTTTACTTTTCATAAAATTATTTACTTTTTATTACATACTTCTTGATATAGTTCTCTTTTGGCCAAGCTTCTGCTGGGATCCTGGAGTGCAAAAGGATGAGTTTGTAATGTTCCCTGGCTGAGGAATTCCTGTTTTGTGGGCAAAATCGGAGAACACTAGAATCGTGGGCATTTCAGGAGGCTTCTCCAAACAGGAATTGTCTACATAGCTCTGTATTTCTGCCTGTGGGAGTGCCTTCCATCTGTTTTTCTGGGAGGCAGGGACTGTCACGATGGCAGTGAGCTGACTTCCAATGTCAGCTTGTGCTGAAGTTGGGGAAAGTGAAGTAAATATCACCACCAAGGAAGGAGGCATGGGCCCGACGGAAAACACATAACTTTTCTAAGAGAGAATCCTATGCCATTGACCACTATGGGATTGAGGTATGCTTTGGTCTTGTACCTGGGGAATACTTGACGTGGCATACTTTGTATCAGATATTTACATGCTTATGACTTGACTCATAGGTTGTAAATTCTTAGAGGTCAAGAATCTTTGTTTTTTTTTTTCTTTTATTTATTGGGGCTTTCAATAAATACTTGTGGAATGAATAAAATGAATATATTAGGGAGCCTATAAAATGGATGGAAAGGAGATTTATACAAAAGAAGTAGAAAAGAAAATTTGGTAAATGACTGATTATGTGATTCAGACTAAAATTTAAGTATTATCTCAAGAATAGTTATATGTTTTTAAGGGCTACATTCTGACTAGAAAGAAACAGAAAGAAACAGAAAGAAAAAAATCTATCAGTCAGGTGGTATATTAGTTGCTATGGCTGTCATAACACAGTAAGGCAAATTGCATGATTTAAGTGACAGAAATGTATTATGTCATGGTTTGAGAGGCTAGGTGTCTGAAATAAGGTGATGTCAGGGTTCTTTCCTTCTGAGGCCTGTGAGGAAGAATCTGTTTCAGACTAGCTGCTGGTGGTTTGCTGGCAGTCTTTGCTGTTCCTTACCTTGTAGAAGTATGACCCCCATTTCTGAAATCATCTTCACGTCTCTCTCCCTGTGTGCATCTGTCACCAAATTTTCTTGTTTTACAAGGGATGCCGATCTCATTGGGTTTGGGCCACACCCCAATCCAGTATCATCTCATCTCTTCACTTAATTAATTCTGACCCTGTCTCCAAACAAGGTCACATTCTGAGGTACTGAGTTAGGACTTCAATATGTGAATTTTGGGGTGGGCTCAACTCAACCCTTAGTGGATGGAAAGATGGTAGATTTTGTTCTACTTTGACATTTTGGCACTTTGGAGTTTTACCTTCATTGTTCCTGCTTGGTTTACTTACTAGCTGGAATCCACTGTAAATTATGAATAACAGAATGAAGGATGACAAATGACAAGGATTCCACTTATCATTCTACTATTTATTTAGCAGGATTTATACACAGATTTTGAGATTGAAAAAAAAGCCTTCTAATAATAGCAGCTAACATTTATTGAATGCTTACTATCTATCTGATGATTCCCATGGATTATCACATTTAACTCTTGTATGAATTCTATTGGATTGATATTATTACTTATTTACATTTTACTGATGAGGAATCCAATATGAAATTGTAAATTAATCTGCCTGAGGATATATAGTAGTAGATTTAGCATTCAAATCCAAGCTAATTACAGGACCTCAATACTGGGCACATGCTGTCTCCTTAGTCTTATTACAACTTGGTAAGGTAGACATTATTCCCATTTCATGGATGAAGAAAGTTTGAAGTTACCACATACTTGCCTGGATCATAAAACCATCAAGTGTCTAAGATTTAGGGTTTGAGCTTAGGTGTTATCTCCTTGGGGAAATCCTTCCAATGTTTGAGTTCAAGCTCCACTTGTATTTCCCCCACAAACACACTTGCATTTACCGTAAATAGCACTCATTACACTCTTGGTGATGCCAGACATGCCTGTGTCCTTAGACACCATTGAGCATCTTGAGGTATGTGACATTGTTTTTCTTGTCTGTATCCTTAGAATCTTGCACAGTTTCTGACACATAGCAGATACTCAATAAATATTTGTTAATTAAATGAATATCAAGTAAAAGCAAAGGGGCCAAGAAAAAAGGAAACCACTTGAGGATACAAAAAATAGGGTTATTAAAAGGAGTAACTGAGGTGACATTAGATGAAATTTGGGATAGGGATAAAAATGTTATTAGAGGATATTTGTATGGGAATCTTACAAAATTAGGCTAAAACTAAGGAAAAGATGCGGAATGTTGATGTGATGAGAGGAAGCTCATGTTTAAGTGCCTTGATTTTCTTGGTTAGTTGGAAGTAAAGATCATCAGTCCAAAATATTGGGGTGCAAACAATTTCCTGAGTTGGGGTGAGGTTTTCAAGGAGTAGAAGAAAAGACTTCAGTATGGTAATGGATAGGAGTCATATTTCCCACGGGGATTTTAGGTGGTACACAGCAAACATTTATGGTCATAGACAAGTATTTATTTTAATGTGCATTTTGAAAAAAAAAAATCTAACCAGCTCATCAAACTTCTTGGTTTTATGGATATTAATGACAAAATAACTTTAAAGGAGACTCTTAAATCACTTAATTTATTCTTAAATAAGTTGATTTGATACTAAAATGAACTGAGTTAATTTAAATAAACATATTAGCCAAACAGTTTTATAGATTATACTTAGCAAAAACAAACAAACAAACAAAAAAAAGCCTCAAGGTTGGAATTAGGTTTTCAGAATTCACACACACAAACACACACACACACACACACACACACACACACACACACACACACACTTCTAATAGCAGGAATACTTAGTTAAAATTAATCCTAAAATGACTCAGTTGTAAATAGTTTGAAATCAGGGACTATGTTTTCCTATTCTTTGTGTTCTCTGCAGCCCAGCCCATCACTTTGAATATATGTGGTTCTCAATAAATATATGTTGAATTTATTTAAGAGTGGTCTAATAAACTGGTATTATTTTGTTCATGTTAGATACTTGTAGGTTTAAAAACAACAGTTTGATTGTAAATATTCAGAGAGTTAAATACAGAATAAACTAATGGGGGAAAAATCTACATCTTACAGCCTAAAACTAAGGTTTTAGACAAGAGGATTGGAATTCCATGAAGTTGTTACTGATTGAATATGAGTAAAAGTGAAGGAACCACCAAGAAAGAAATGAGTTGTCCTTCCCGTATTTCTTTTACCAGCCGAACTCTCATGTCTTTGACAGTAACTGTAAATGGAACACTTTTGCATTAATTTGGCTGTGTGAGCTTTGTTGCACTACGGCTTACTGAGCAAGGAGGTGAAGTTGGAGGTACTATTTTGTGAAAATCTTTGACACAGAAGGCTGGGGGAGCTGTAAGCTATGATGGAAATTTCATCTGTATAGCGATAGGTATGTGATTCCTTGGCTGGTTTGTTTTATATATGTTCTAGCTCATGAGTGGAATTCAGAGATTACTCTGCATTGTGTGTTTCATTCATTCCTTGACCCCTGAGTTATTTTACCATTTACTTTACCTGCTAAGACATTCCACACCTAAGACACATTACTTTCTAGAGCTTCCTAAGTAGCAGTTAGTCACTCAATAATAACATTTTTGGAGGAGTTTAGCTTTCTTTTTTTAAATTTATATCCAAATTAGTTAGCATATAGTGCAACAATGATTTCAGGAACAGATTCCTTAATGCCCCTTACCCATTTAGCCCATCCACCCTCCCAGAACCTTTCCAGTAACCCTCTGTCTGTTCTCCATATTTAAGAGTCTCTTATGTTTTGTCCCCCTCCTTGTTTTTATATTATTTTTGTTTCTCTTCCCTTATGTTCATCTGTTTTGTCTCTTAAATGACATATGAGTGAAGTCATATGATATTTGTCTTTCTCTAACTAATTTCACTTAGCCTAATACCCTCCAGTTCCATCCACATAGTTGCAAATGGCAAGATTTCATTCTTTTTGATTGCCGAGTAATACTCCATTGTATATATATACCACATCTTCTTTATCCATTCATCCATCGATGGACATTTGTGCTCTTTACATACTTTGGCTATTGTTGATAGTGCTGCTATAAACATGGGGGTGCATGTGTCCCTTCAAGACAGCACACCTGTATCCCGTGGATAAATGCCTAGTAGTGCAATTGCTGGGTCGTAGGGTAGTTCTATTTTTTGAGGAACATCCGTACTAGTCTCCAGAGTGGCTGCACCAGCTTGCATTCCCACCAACAATGCAAAAGAGAGCCTCTTTCTCTGCATTCTCACCAACATCTGTTGTTGCCTGAGTTGTTAATGTTAGCCATTCTGACAGGTGTAAGGTGGTATCTCATGGTGCTTTTGATTTGTATTTCCCTGATGATGAGGGATGTTGAGCATTTTTTCATGTGTCAGTTGGCCATCTGGATGTCTTCTTTGGAGAAGTGTCTATTCATGTCTTTTGCCCATTTTTTCACTGGAATATTTGTTTTTTGGGTGTTGAGTTTGATAAGTTCTTTATAGATTTTGGGTACTAACCCTTTATCTCATATGTCGTTTGCATGTATCTTCTCCCATTCTGTCTGTTGCCTTTTAGTTTTGCTGATTGTTTCCTTCTCTGTACAGAAGATTTTTATTTTGATGAGGACCCAGTAGTTCATTTTTCTTTTGTTTCTCTTGCCTCCAGAGGCGTGTTGAGTAAGAAGTTGCTGCAGCCAAGATCAAAGAGGTTTTTGCTTGCTTTCTCCTCGAGGATTTTGATGGCTTCCTGTCTTACATTGAGGTCTTTCATTCATTTTGAGTTTACTTTTGTGTATGGTGTAAGAAAGTGGTCCAGGTTGATTCTTCTGCATGTCGCTGTCCAGTTTTCCCAGCACCACTTGCTGAAGAGACTGTCTTTATTCCATCGGGTATTTTTTCCTGCTTTGTCAAAGATTAGTTGGCCATACGTTTGTGGGTCCATTGCTGGGTTCTCTATCCTGTTCCATTGACCTGAGTGTCTGTTTTTGTGCCAGTACCACACTGTCTTTTTTTTTTTTTTTTTAATTTTTTTTTTTCAACGTTTTTTATTTATTTTTGGGACAGAGAGAGACATAGCATGAACGGGGGAGGGGCAGAGAGAGAGGGAGACACAGAACCGGAAACAGGCTCCAGGCTCCGAGCCATCAGCCCAGAGCCTGACGCGGGGCTCGAACTCACGGACCGCGAGATCGTGACCTGGCTGAAGTCGGACGCTTAACCGACTGCGCCACCCAGGCGCCCCAATACCACACTGTCTTGATGATTACAGCTTTGTAGTATAGCTCGAAGTCTGGGATTGTGATGCCTCCTGCTTTGGTTTTGTTTTTCAAGATTGCTTTGACTATTTGGGGTCTTTTCTGGTTCCATACAAATTTTAGGATTGTTTGTTCTAGCTCTGTGAAGAATGCTCGTGTTATTTTGATAGGGATTACACTGAGTATGTAGATTGCTTTGGGTAGTATTGACATTTTAACAATATTTGTTCTTATCCAGGAGCATGGAATCTTTTTCCATTTTTTTGTGTCTTCAATTTCTTTCATAAGGTTTCTATGGTTTTCAGTGTATAAATTTTTCATGGAGGACTTTAGTTTTGATGTTGGCTAGGGGTTAATTCTGAAATAGTCAAGCTCCACTGGGTGGACCAAGTAGAATTTTATGTGTTATTCAAATATGCCACGAGCAGTCTTGGCCTTAGTAGAAACATTTTTCTTTAACCTTTTTCTAAGGAGTGATCTGATTACAATCTGTTGATAAAATAAGACCTTTTACTTCAGGAACATCTGCAAACAGACAGGTTTGGGCAGACAAGGCTTCTGTGGAGACCAGCTGTGCAGGAACCCTTTGGTTCCTGCAGACTCCTGAGGCGGCTTGCTTCATATTCCTTGGGGCAAAAGTAGCTCTCACTGTGGCCTACCCTGACACCCAGACATTTTCTCTCCAGTCTTCTTCTTCCTTCACAAAGCCCTGCTTTGCTCTCTGCCTGTTCGTTGTCCCTTATTAGCTAGCTGTGTGACGTAAGCCAAACTACTTTACTCAGATCTCCAATCTCTATTTTTTTTCAGCTTTATTAAGGCAAAATTTTACATACAATAAACTGCACCCATTTCAAGTGTTAAATTTGATGGATTTTAATACTCCTAGCACTTTAACCTAAACTCAAAAATCAGAAGAAAAAATTCCCGCTGGTTTCAAGATGAAGGAAGGAATCATGAAATAATTTACTTGGGTTCCTCAGCACCCATATATTGAGTTTTGAACAAAGTAGTTGGGGTTTCCCTTCACTCTGGGGATGGGATTCTGAGAGGTCATACAACGGTATAAGTGGCCGATCTGAGATTCAAACCCAGGTCTGTTTTATACTAAAGCTTCTATTGTTAACAGCTATACTATTTTAATTTTCCTCACATATATTTACTTTGGTCAGATTTATTCAGAATTCATGCATGGTAATGGGGGACTTTACCATTTGTATTCTTTGGTTGGCTGTCCTCACTCAAGGGGTTCGAGGTTTGTGTCTGTCTCTGAGGCTGGTGAGGCAGAGACTCGGTGTCTGGGCGTGTCCCTGAAGCTATTTATGACAAGTAAACAATTCCAGTGCCCAGTAGACAGCAGTCACAAAACCACATTTGCATCATACTCATTATTTTGCTAACCCCAGACAAGTCAGAGAGATAAAAACAAATTGTTACAGGGAAGAAGATGGCAGTGAGAAGGATGGGGACTGCATTGGTGTGTCTTCTTTTCTTACACTTGCTAGGCAATTGTATTCATGGAGAAAAAAACAGGCGCGTGTTAGCCCAAGGCAGTGGAGGCCATGTTGGAGCTTGGATGCACAAGAGGTTTTATTGTTGTTGTTATGCTTGACTTTTTATTTTTTGTTTGTTTGCTTATTTTTCAAAGAACTATCAAAGTAATAAAACATTTTGCTTAGCAGATTACTAAGACTTTCCGGAAAGGAAGTCTCTATTGTCATGGCGTGCAGAGAGAGAATGCTGGATGGGTTGGTGGGAGACGTGGTCTGGTTCTCAGCCACTCTCTTTGAAGTGGGCTAAGTAAGCAACTTCCCTGGGCTTTCATATCCTCATCTGTGGAAGGAAGGAAGGCAGTGACTGTGATCTTCAAGGCTTCCTTGTGTCTGTAGCCTAGAGTTGCGAGCAGCCCTAGGATACCTACAGGCACATCCAGTTAAATTTGAATTTCAGATAAACAAACCATTTTTATAAGCATGTCCTATGGAATTAAAGTTGGTTTTTTTGGTGTAAACATGACCAAAATATAGCCTCAGACACACTTATATTAAACAAATTTGTTGCTTATCTGAATTTCCAATTTAATTGGATATCCTATATTTTTATTTATTGAATCTGGAGTCATTAATTTTAAGATAATCATAGAGTTTAGAATAATAACAATTGTACTTTTTCATGGCCAAATGTTCTAGTATATAACCACAGTTTTAGAAAAGAAACTGTAGGGGCGCCTGGGTGGCGCAGTCGGTTAAGCGTCCGACTTCAGCCAGGTCACGATCTCGCGGTCCGTGAGTTCGAGCCCCGCGTCGGGCTCTGGGCTGATGGCTCGGAGCCTGGAGCCTGTTTCCGATTCTGTGTCTCCCTCTCTCTCTGCCCCTCCCCCGTTCATGCTCTGTCTCTCTCTGTCCCAAAATAAATAAAAAATGTTGAAAAAAAAATTAAAAAAAAAAAAAAAAGAAAAGAAACTGTAATTTCCAGTACTGCAAAAGTAGCATAGGGAATCTTACACTAAGAAAGCTATTGTTAGAAAGTAATAGTCACATTCTCTGCCCATTATGTAAAATTATAGTGATCCATAGCCTTATTCATTTATTTAATAAAGATTTACTGAGTGCCAGTTATGAACAAGGAATTATGAAGGTGTTTTCTGTACAGAAATCACTTATTCTATACAGAATCACCTATCTTCACATCAATTCTCCAAGGTAACTATTTTCTTCATTTTGTAGATGGGAAAACTGAGGCTCAAAGAATATTTGCTAGCTATTAAGGGGGGAAAAAGACCAAGAGTTATGTGACTTTATTATATTTTCTTGCCTCTTTTCTTCACAATAATCTATTTTAAACCCAATTAATGGAGATAGTGGTGTGCTAAATAAACCTAATGATGAGTGTATACTCAGAAACTATTATTTCCATCCATTTGTGTGGCACACAGAGAGGGACACCGGGGTGATTATTTCCCCCTAAAGATAAGTTCTACCAGAATAATAAGATTCACTGGTTCTGAGAAAGTCACATCACCTTTCCTCTACTTTCTCATCAGCAGAATAGGAGTTGAACTCCACGTTTGTAAAGTTTCTTCTAGTTTCTACTGAAATCCTGCCTCATATTCAAGGTGAAATATAGTCATTTAAGGAGTATTTACTGAGTGTTTTGTATGTGGCAGGGAGTGTGCAAGGGACTAGTGATCAAACAATGAAAATACATATCCATCCTTTGCGAGCTGTAATTTACAGTTCTGCAGATGTTTTCCCCCTGGTGATTTAAGAGCCCTATAAGTTTGGGAGGTGATCAGGAAGCTCACATTGTTGGAGGAGGTAGCCCTTTGCTATTTTTATCTAAAAATACATTACTTAAAGACATTTTCCCTTGAAAATGAAACAACTTGGGAGTTCCCAGGTGCTATCATGTGAGTTTGTGCAATAGTTAGTGGCTTCAGCATGGCTGCATCACCAGGAGGCTTATTTCTTAATTGTGAGTATGGTTTTCCAACCTCTGTAATGGTTTGGACCTTCTATAGCTTTAAATCATTTATGCTTCTTGACAAATTTTACTTAATTCACTGTTTCTCACCTTTTTTCATGCCAAAGCATGAACACAGAAAACAATTATCTTTGTACATACTGCGTGGAGGGTTTCAATTTCTCTTACCCCCTATCAGCTTTTCACAACCTAGTATGTGTCATGGCATACAGCTGGGAAGCTCTGATTTATTTAATTTCTACATGGTTACAGAAAACAAGCACAGAGAACTCTACTGTTGAAATCCTGTGTCAATGAGAATGAAAACAGTAACAATTCTGCATATTCACTACAAAGTGTTCCTTTAGTCTGTTGGTGCATTCATCTGATAAGTATTCTTATGTGGAATATCAAGCTGTCAATAGTACTTTAAAAATTAATATTATATCAATATTAATTGATATTAAATATGAAAATTAACAAATATTAAAAGGAGAAAATTATGATTTCACTGAGTATGGTTTTTTCTAGTGAGTAAATATATTCACAAACTTCATGTGTTTTGAATGACTACAAACTATTTGTAAGTAACAGTCTGAAATCTTCTCTCTTATTTGGCAACAAAATGTTGAAATTATATAAATGAACAGATTGACTTTGTTAACCATAAAAGGTAGGAAATCTAAACATATCAGAAAGGTAGTTTTGGTCTTGTTTGACATATACCTAATGTTTAATCTATTAAATATCATATATTTAAATAACATGTTTAAATTTAATATTATGCTCTTTTTTTCAGTTACATATAAATTGAATTTGTCTTTGTATATATTTAAACTGTATTAAAACCAGCTTTATACTACACACTTTGAAAATTACTAGATCTATAATAATCTTTTTTCCTCAAAATTATTTTTATTATACTATTTGGAAATGACAAAATAATAAATAATAAATATATATACCTATATATTTATGTATATAGGTATATATATGTATGTATATGAATGTATGTATGTATATGTATATATATGAATGAAAAGGGTTTTGAGGGACTATATGTTATTGAAGAAAGGTACAAAAATCCAAAGGAAGGAAAAGTTGATGAAACATCACCTACTTTTTATAGATAACAACATAGGCTCTGTGTTCTCATAGCACCTGGATGTTTCCAGAGCACTTGTTACATACTATTGAAGCCACTATATATATATGTGTATGTATATATATATATATATATATATATATATATATACACACACACACACACACACACATATATTGCAATATATATTGCAATATATATATTGGAATATATATATATAACTATATAACTAGTGAGTGATTCATTTACATGGGTTTTTTCCCCCAAAGAATTTAAAACTAGGGGAAGGAAAAAAAAAAGAGACAGGCTAGAGTGGGAGAGAGCCAAAGCATAAGAGACTCTTAAAAAATGAGAACAAAATGAGGGCTGATGGGGGATGGGAGAAAGGGGAGGGTGGGTGATGGGTATTGAAGAGGGCATCTTTTGGGATGAGCACTGGGTGTTGTATGGAAACCAATTTGACAATAAATTTCATATATTAAAAAAAAATTTGTCTAGAAATTATTTGAAAGTCACTTAAGAGTAGACCTGCATGTGTGCATGTGTGTGTGTGTGTGTGTGTGTGTGTGTGTGTTTATGTGATTATTTTAACACTTTACTGATTATATGATAAAATATTGATCATATTGCTTACATAAGTTGCAAGATACAATATCACACTATAAAATATTGTACTTGGTACTGTGACTAGATCCAAAGGAAGGACATTTATTTGCCCTTTGTATTAGAGTCTGTAACTTTATCCCTGTCCATGGGAGTGTTTCATTTATAAAGTTCACTTTTTTTTTTCTCCATTGGAAGTGTTTATTGTCAATTGCCTTTAAATAGGCCAGATTTAAAAGTCATTAAAGGACCCGTAATAATCTACTTGTAGTCATGATTAAGACATTCTGAAATATTCAGGCACTCACATTTGGAATACAATGGTTTAAACTGAGGGCTGTGATAGAGGTTTGGAAGCCCTTTCCAAGGCTTTTAATACTCGTCTAGACACGTAATTATTTGAAAGGGGACATTATACTTCTGTCAGGGGCATAACATATCATACCACGTAGTTTCCTGTAGAGATCTACAATAGACTGTTTTTTCCTTTGAGGATTATTTTTGATTACCGATTTCTGGGAAATTTCTGTATACAGGGTCTCAAGTTGTGGATTTGCTCTCTTTCTTGTTGACAATAAGGTGCTAAGTTTCTGGAGTTAATTTTTAAAATTTTTTTCAAAAAAAGAGAAAAAGATAGTTTGGGAAAAAAAGTGACTTCTGAGATATGCAACCTTTTAATCAGTTACCAACTCTCACTGTACAATTTGCTTAGTCTCTAAGAATCTCATGGTTAGAAGTGACCTTAAGAGTTATGTAGACCACATTTTTCATTATTAACTTCCTTATAAGAGAGATTAGAGAGGGATTAGATTAATGATCCCTAAAACCACTTCTTGCCATAAATTCTAAATTTAAGGAAGTTTATAAAATAATGATAACATAATTTGTATATTTATACCCATGTGCTTTTATTTATATCATTGAATGTATACCTAATAAGAATACAGAAAAGTAGGGAACACAGGTGTTAGTGTCCTCATTTATTATGTATCAACTTTATAATCTGAAAATAATTTAGTAAGGGTTATAGAAGCCCTGGAATGAGGTCTCTGAATTCCAGGTATGTTTTCACTCTCTTTAGCAATCCAGATTGTCCAGGATGAATTCTGGTTGAGATCTGATTTCCTGTGGCTTCAGCCTTGGTGCTTTTTGTTTTCTAACTTGGATGTTATGAATACTATGACTTTTAAGCGTTTTAATCTATGGAATCCTAGACTTACTTGATTTTCTAAATTCCAAGTGCCCTGTATTTTGTTGTGTATTAAACATTTGTAAACATTTGCATGGGTGGATGCTTTCCTAGACATGAGTCTTCAGAGTATAGTGTACATTTCCATTCATTCGTTTATTCATTCAGTAAGTAGTTACAGAGTTCCTGCCGGTCCTAAGCCCTTTTCTGAGACTGGAGAATACAACAATAGATAAAACAGACAGAAGTCACTGCCCTGGGAGGATTTAAAATCTAGTGAATTTGAAACGAATTTAATTTGAATTAAGAATAAAGCAAAAGTGTAATGGTGGAAAAGTTTGATACATGGGTAACTGTTGCTATGATCCAGAAGTATGGAGCTAAAAAAAAAAAAAAAAGTATAGTAATTTGTTGAATACCACTATGTCTTTCACATTATAAACATGATCTCATTTCACCTTGACAATAACCCTGGTTTAGGCATCATTATCATTTCCAGGTTAGAGACGAGAAAACAAGAGCCAGGGTGATTTAATGACTCACATTTAAGTTTAACCTGACTTAAAGTCTATAATCTTAATTAGCTCCCTCCTTTTGGAACATAGAGCTGAAAAATAATACAGAAGATAATTTATTCAACCAAGACCTCATTGTTTTCTCATGTTCAAAATACTGTGCCTCAGGCACTGTAGAGAATATAATAAGGATTAAGGAATGATTCCCATCTTCACAAAGAATAGAAGGAAGAAGCATCAAAATCATATAATACAATAATATTGTTCAAATTTAAAGTAATATTTTTCAAGTACCCATTGTGGGCTAGGCACTACACAAACCTTGCAGTAGTGTTTCATTTCATTAGGGAGACATCATTGCACAGCAGATAATTTTAGGGGAAATAGGAAACCGGAATAATACAAAGTAGCTGGTTATTGGGTAGACAATGTTGCAATGATTCAAGCAAGAGAAGCTGATTTTCCAGAGTAAAGGGGCTATAAATAACTCCCCTCAGGAATTATTTATCTTCAGCATAATGTTAGTTAATAATTACAATGTACTAATTCCCTGGCAAATGTTTCCCAAATTTATGTCTGCTATAGTTTCTTCTTGGTAGTCTAGACAAATTTCCTTGACTCCAGTTTCCTAAGTGAGCTTGAAAAGGTGACAGGAGAGTCCTTAGACAAGAGCCAAGTGCACAATGCCTATAGACAAAAAATTCCTGGCTTCCTTTGGAACAGTGTGACCCTGAGCATGCCCTTTTCTACCACTTCTTAGTTCTGAGAAGCACATGTTAGCTACGGGAAGAGTGAGGCTAAAGTGCACATGACTTCCAGATGGTGATTTTTGTTGTAATACTAGAAGCTACGCTGAAAAGACCAATACAAAGTTAGGAGTAGTGTTTCTTAGGAGGAGAATGTTAAAACACACCCAAGCGGTTCTTCTCACTACCAGCTTTGTGATCTTCACATCTATCATATTACCTCGTATTCACAGGAATGACTTATGCCCCCAAGGTGAGTTTTCCTGATAAGTGAAACTTACTATTTAACTCTGTCTTCGAAGTTGTTAAAACTATTACTTTCTGCTTTTCTGCCTTCTTAAACTGTGTTGGCCATCTTATCGTGTTTTACTCAGCCAGTCAGTGCCATGATGCATAATAATTGCCTTGGGTTGAAATACCATGGAGCCCTTGGGAGTCATGGCGATTTGGGCCCACGATTTATCTGTGAATGCTGTATTCTCTCAGGCCTTGTTTGTTAGGAAAATGTCTTTATATAGCCCTCACTTTGAGTGATAGCTAGGTATAAAAACCTAGGTTGATATTCACCCTCAGCATTTTACAGGTAATATTCCAGTAGCTTTTGGCCTTAATGTCGCTGTGGAGAGATCTACTTTGAGCATACTTGATATTCCTTTTTTAGGTTGTTTTGTTTTATTTCCTTCATGCTTTGCCTTTAATGTAGCGTTTCTTTACGGTTTCTCTAAGATGTCCTTTGGTGTCCATTTATTTCCAGTTTAATCCTCCTTAACACATTAGATTATTAAATCTAAGTTTTGTATCTTTGAAATAGTCTGGAAAGTGGCAGACCCATTAATAATATGCCTTAAAAATATTTCAAACTTATGGGGCACCCGAGTGGCTCAGTCGGTTAAGCATCTGACTCTTGATTTCAGGTCAGGTCATGATCTCGGGGCTCATGAGTTTGAGTCCTGCATCGGGCTCTGTGCTGAGAGCCTGGAGCCTACTTAGGATTTTGTCTCTCTCCCTGTCTCTCTCTCTTTCGAAATAAATAAATAAAAATTTGAAAAAAATGCTTATAAAATATTTCAAAATTGGGGTGAGCAGTAAGTATAGTACACAGAACTATTTTCGTGAAAACTATTTAAGAGTAATTTGCCAATCTATTACTCCATCTTTGAAGAATTAATTTGTATTTCTTAGAACAAAGATGTTCTCCTATATAATCTCCTATATAATCACCCTTCAAAATTAGAAAATTAGAAAATTAGCATTGATCTATTCCTACTATTCAGTCCTAGACCCCACTCAAGTATTGCCTGTTATCCTAGTAACGTCTGCAGTAGTAAGAGGATCCAGGCAAGACCCATGTCTTGCATTTAGTTGTCCTGTCTCTTGAGTCTTTAGTTGGAGCGGTTTCTTAGTTTTTGACTTTCATGACCTTCTTTGGCCTTTTTGAAAATTACAGTTCAGTTATTTCACAGAGCCCTTCGGTTTGTATTCGTCACCATTAGATTGAAGTCACACATCTTTGGCAGGAACACCACAGAAGTAGTGCCGAGTTCGCCTCACAGCATCCTATCCAGTGGCATGTGACTCTGATATGCCACATCACGGATGCTTACTTCCATCATTTGCTAGGCTCTTCTGTAAAGTTACTCTTTTTTTTCCCCTTTGTAATTAGTAATTATCAGTGTGAACGCATGGCTTCCCATTTTATTCCATGAGTTTCAATCTGTTCCTAGCATGATTCACTTTGATGTCCATATTGTCCATAACGTGGCTGGTGGGCGTCCATTCAACCTGGCTTCTGTGTCCCTTTGATACATCCTGTCACTCTCTGAGCACTTCCTTGCTCTCAACAATAATATATGCCAGTATCATTTTGGATTTTCCCTGTTCCACACCTGGAATCAACCAATTTCCCAAGAAACCCAGCTCCTTTTAGTAAAGATTCATATTGAGGGGGTGCCTGGATGGCTCTGTTGGTTAAGCATCAGACTCTTGAATTCCAGTCAGGTCATGATCTCACTCTTCCTGAGTTCAAACCCTGAATGGGAGTCTCTCCCACCCTCTCTCTCTCTCTGCCACTGCCCCACTCTTGCATTCTCTCTCTCTCTCTCTCTCTCAAAATAAATAAATAAACTTTAAAAAGGAAAAAAAAAGAATAGTATTTAGAAGATGCTAAGTGAGTTGTTGCTGTGGGAGTTGTTGCTGCTCCTCGGCCCTTGGGGAACAGAGATGGGAAGTGTGTACGTGTGGTGCATGTCTTCATACCAAAACCTCTGATTCCATTGCAACATCACAGAGAGTGTTCCAGTTTTCTTCCTTTTCTACTTCCAACTCTCTTTTCTGGTAATAAGAAACCTGGTTCCTGTTATCTTATTAACATATTCATTATTTGATCAATTACTCTGAATGTAACCAATCTTCTGTAAATGCTGCTGCCTTGCTTTCTGTGCGATGTCCTCCTGATCACTAGATGGCTTCATCACCCCTGGAGGATCAGTCTGCTAACCCCAGATGTGAATACTCTGCTCAGCCACTGTATTCCCTGTGTCTGGTTACACTTTCTGGTAGTGCTCCTTCTCATACAGCCAAGACATGTTGAACCTCCCCCAGCATGCCTGCCTTCCTTAGCCTCCCTGGGCTCCTGCACTCTAGGCCAGGACATCCCTATAAATGGAAGTTCACATCACCCTGTCCAGCCTGTGACTCCCCTGTGCCAGTACCTCCTTACCAAGCATGAAAACCACATCACCCTGCTTGGGTTTTAGCACTCCTCACTGGATCTGCCTTCAGTACAAATACCCTTCTCACCTTACCCAGGTTTCTGAACCCCATATCAGGGCCACTTCCTTCATCATCCTCACAGTGTCAACTCTTTCCTTCTTGCTCAGGCCCCAACACCCAGTATGAGACAGCCTTGCACACACTGTCCCTCTTCACTCTGCTTGGGTTGTGCATCTCACACAGACCTGCCCCGTGTTTGGGCATCTTACTTATCCTTCCTGGGCTCCAATTCCATGTGTTCTCAGATGCCCTCCTCACCCTATATGAGCTCTGACACTCCACTCAAGTTTTCTCTGTCCAGTGGTTTTAGGAGTGAACTAGCCAGGAAGAGAAAGGGTTCTACCTTTTTTTGGAGCTTATATTAGATAAATGTTGGGTGTTTTCATTGTGTTATCTATACCTCTTAATATCTCTGTTTGATCTTACCTCCCTGATTTCTTTCATTCAATGTTCTCTTTCTTTACTACTCCTTGCCTTTTTTTCCCTCTGGGTAATTTCTTGAGAATTATCTTTAAGTCCATTGATTCTCTCTTGAGTCTATTTTGATTTATTCTCTTGACATTTGTTATAGTCCAATGATTATGTTTTATTTCTAGAAGTAGTATCTGTTTGTTTTAAAATTCTACCTGTTTATTTATTTTTTTTGTAGGCTGTCTTTTTTCCTAGGGTTTTAAAGTTCTTCTTTTGTCTCTTTAATAGTTTAAAATAACTTAATACATTTGTTCTTCTTTTGCAATACGTTTTATACTTTTCTGTTAGTATTAGTTCCTGGTGTACTGATCTTTCTGTTTACTTATGGTGTATTATTTTCTTGAATGTTTTGTAATTTTTAATTGGGAGTGTGGTTGTGAAGTATCTTTTAAAATGCTTTCTTTTTTAAAAAATAGTTTTATTAAAGTGTAACAGACATGCAGTATATTTATATGTCTACGTATATGTATTGAAAATGTACAATTGTATATGTTTTAACATAATGTGTTCATTCATGAGACAATCACTACAGTCAAACTAATGCATGTCTACCATCCTCAGAAGTTTCTTCATTCTTCTTTGCAAACTCTTTAATCCCGGTCCCTTTCTCCTGTCCATAGGCAACCACTGACCTGCTTTCTGTTGTCCTGGATTAATTTGAATTTTCTAGAATTTTATAGAAATGGAGTCATACCATATTTATTCTTTTTAGCTACTATTTTCACTCAATATAATTATTTTCAGTTTCATCTGTGTTGTGCTGATTAAGAGTTCATGCCTCTTTTTGCTGAATAGTATTCTATTGTGTGGCTATCCCATAATTTGTTTATCCATTCATCCCATGGTGGACATTTCAGTTGTTTCCAGTTTTTAGCTATTACAAATAGAATCCTACTTGGTTGAAGTCTTTGATAAATACTTGCTTTTTTTTTTCTTTTTGGGTGAGACCTAGGGATGAATTGACTGGGTCATGTAGTAAGCACATTTCACTTTGTAAAACAAAAAAACTATCAAACTATTTTCCACTGTACATTTCTAACAGCAGTGTATGTGTTCGGTTCTTCTACATTCTTAATACTTGGCCTGATGTTTTTTAAGTTTTGAGATTGTCTAATAAGTGTGTAGTGTTTTTGAAAGGCTTCCCACTGGTACCTTTGACCTGAGGACACTTTTTTACATGGGTTTCTGCACGTGGGGATTCTGGCATTATATGTATGTCATGATATTTTTTATTAAACCTGTTTTGTGGTTCAGGTTTGGCATGTTTTTCTTGGGAGTTTTGGAAATCAGCTTCCTTATCTTTCTGAGTAGTGTTGGAGTTATTTTAGATTCCATTTCATTGAGCAAGGAAGGGCTTCTTGCCCTTAAGTGGGGATTAACACTTAAACATCTAGCCAACAGATCCATGTACAGACTCAGCTCTCATTTCAGGTTTCTCTTAGACTTGTAATGCCTGGAATTTCCTAGACTTATTTAAAAGCATGACTATTAAGCAACAATTAAAACACACAAACACATGTACACACACACACACACACACACAGAAAGAGAGAGAGAGAACATTCTTTCTCTGTGTTTGAAGCAGAAGTCCAAGTTCAGATTACAGTGTTATTGAAATCAGAACTCTTTGGTTAGCTTAGTAATGTGATTAATATGTGTGGTTCTGGTAGTCTGAATTACAAAGTTCCAGATATTTCGCATAGAAGTCTTAGTTTCATGGTGCCTGGGGCCTGTGGTAAGAATAGTACAGGCCACTTGTGTACGGACCTACAAAGTGAACCATCAGGAAGTAGGTATTGAATTCCAAACAGCTGAACTATAAGTAAATTTTTGAAAGGAACCAGTTTATGGGTTAAGCACTGCCTACATTGAATTTGTGTTCATAGTGTAGTGCATACCCCTGTTTATATGTGTGTGAGCCTATGTGTAATTAAACATTACAAAGAATATGTACCATAAATTTTAATAACTTATATTGGCACTTGTCCTGTTTATGCTTCAGTACCAGAAGTCCTGCAGGACAGAAGGTTTTTCATTTTGTTAACTTTCTTAAGCCAAATGTGGGAAGTAAGTTTGGCATCTTTTTCCCTCTCTTATCTTTGACATTTTTAATAAGACTAGTTAGATACTATGAAGTCATAAGAGGAAACATACTAATCTACTCTAAAGATTTATAGCATGATTAATCACCAAATTATTTGTTATTTCAGAAAAGAATGCCTATTTGGGGGAAACATTTAACTCAGTGTGGCACAAACAGTAATGCACATATCCCTAGGTGATATTTGAGATCATTTTGGGGGATATACAGGCAAGCTTTTTTTGATAGTTGCTTATTCATCTTAACCCTTGTAACTTGTACATGAAGGTAGTAATTTCATGAAAATTCTTATTGAGAAAGATATCAAATACAAAAATAAGTGAACTAAAAACAGAACATGAATATGACAGAAATCAGGACAATCATGCATGAATCTTTGAAGACTAGAAAAGACTGTTTTTATAGGAAAGATTTACTTCTTAATTACAAAGTTCAGATATTTGTTACTTAGGTGAAGTGATGACGTTTTGGGGGAAAAAGTATGCAAAGCTGTCTTCGTATTATAGTGTGTAGCCAGCTCTATTCTTCTTAAGAGGCCTAGCTGGGCTTTGGAGCAAGTCAGGATCACCCGTAGTCAGAGCTGTGTGTGGAGTGGGTAGATTATTCCTATCCTTCTCTTTGTCTGCATTAATAGTTACTAACTGAAGGGCACCTGGGTGGCTCAGCTGGTTAGAAGGCTGACGCTTGATCTTGGCTCTCAGGTCTTAATTTCAGGGTTGTGAGTTTGAGCCCTGCACTGGGCTCCTTGCTGGGCATGGATCCTACTTTAAAAAAATAAATAAATAAAGTCACAAATTGGGATAAAAGTCATGTCTCTTTGATGGATTAATACTGAGCATGGTAATTTCAATGCCTAATGAGTGCCTTCTCCTCTAATTGACAGGGAAGCACCCTTTTCCCCATCTCTGGGAGAATACATCCCAGAGTTTAGATCATGGTGAGTCCACTTTGTGACATGATCAGTCTTCCCAAATTTTTGAATGATGACTGTGTCTACTTCCCTTCTCTGTTTGTTCAAGATTCTGTCAGCATGAGGTGCTCCCTGCAGGCAGTGGCGCTCTGGGGGAAGAAGGCCCCTCCACACAGCATCACTGCCATCATGATCACTGATGACCAGCAAACCATTGTGACTGGAAGTCAAGAAGGTCAGCTCTGTCTCTGGAATCTCTCACCTGAACTAAAGGTTAGTGAAAGTGATTAACATTGAAATAGAAAGCACTCCCAATATAAACACAATTTGATTCTTCCTGCAATGACAGTGGACGTTTTGCATGATTGTTAAGTAGGTGATTACTGAAGTAATAAATTGGTTTTACTTCTGAATTTGGAGAAAATGAAGTACTATATGATGGATCAAGATCCTATTTGAAAATTTTATTATGAATATTGCTAATCTTAGCTACCAGCTAAGTGTTATCACCCTTGAAGCTGTGCTGAGTGTTACCATTTTACATCCTGAATTATATGTTTAAGTAACTGAACTACAGACATATAAGTATAATTCTAAAAATTATGGCTCGTTAATCTAAACAAAGGGCACCCTTGAAAACCGCTATTAACTAAATGAGTAATATCTTAATTATCTGGGTGTTTCTGTCAGTTTGGCCTTCTTGCTATTCTTTTAGTCTCTGCTTGCATGTGATTTTTAAAGATCACATCAAAAAGCTCTAAATCCACTTTACTATTGTCGTCTTCCTATCTCAGAACCTGACCTCACCTAGGTTTTGGCCCATTGATTGGCAATTAATTGTCCCTGTCCCAAGTCATAAACATTTAACATATTGGAATAGATATTTGCTTAGTGCTAGCAGCCTCTAGACCCAATTTGAACATTTAAACTAATGATGTACTTAAAGTATACTGCCCTCATTAAGAAGCCTTTTAAAGATCAAAGACTATTTTTAGCCTTTAAAGTTTGTCACTTTAAAACCTAAATTAACAATTAATTGTAATTCTATTTTATAGTGTAATTAATTAACATCTCCCATCACAGAAGAGTTACAATGCAGGACTGCCAAGAACTGCATAGCAGAGCAGCTCAGCTCAATGTTTATGAACATCCTAGAAAGAAGGAACTGGTCTTATTGCAACAGTTGAGCTTTGAAAAAAGTGGCCCACCACATGTATTATCTCTTAGAGTTTAAACTCACACTTCTAAATGGCTTCAAATGTCTTGCTACTGTTTTTAATATTTCAGTATAGTGGTTTCTGGTTGGAGTAGTTGTGTTATATAATAGGTAGGATGCAATAAGGTTAAGAAATTTGGAATCCTAGCATTTGTATCTTTTTACATACGTTCCTTGTATTTATTCAGCATTTATTCAACATGCATTTATTGACTACATATAAGTTAGGCAGTACGCTGTGTACCTCGGTTCAAACACGAATGAGAAGACTTGGTGCTGGCCATCAAAGGGGCTGCAGTGCAGTAAAGGAAGGATATTGGCTAATGCTGTGCATTTATGTGATAATACAAGGTACTCTGAGTACCTTGAGGGCTAAGGAATTTAGATTTAAAAAAATTAACTAGCAAGAACACCATGTGCTAATTAAAAGCAGTGGCAAAATTAAGGGATTTTGAGATGATTTATGCAAGAAGATGACATAATACTATATTATTATATTTGTGATTTAGACTATCATTTGGTATTAATGTCAAGGGCATACTGACGGCAGAGGGAGAAGAGATAAAGGACAGTGACTATGGTAGGAGCCTCTACGTTAATTTAGGCAAGAAAGTTTTTGAGAATGAACAAAGTCAGTGACAGAGGGGAAGAAAAGGAGATGAAAACTGGGAAGATACTAAGAAGAAAGAATGGGAGGAACTGAGCAAATGATTGGAGTGTGGGTAAATGTGCAGGAACAGTCAAGGTTACCTTATAGATTTGGGGTTTGAGTGGTGGGTGGGACTGGTGGTGTGATGGTATCCTGTATTTGTATAAGGAATAGAGATGATTAGAGAATAGGAACAGGAAGGGAAAGGAGGTGATTTAAGTTTTGGACATCTTGGAGCATCCAAGTATTTATTAGGGGATTAGAAACACATCTCAGTTTTTCCCTGTCCATGGGTGGTGGGACTGTAGGGTACCGGGAAGCTAGAGAATAAGTACCTCCCTGTCCTGGGCTTCTCAACACATGCATCCCAAGCTCAGGGTCCGACTCCCAAAGACCTCTTCATGGGGTCTCCCAGTGAGGAGCTTCTCCAAGGTTTCATGCTAAGAACTACTTCACTTGTGTTTTCTGGTATTTTTAACACTTTTAAGCATAGAGAAAGGTGAGTTGAACATCCTTCCAGATATATTCCCTGAGTGTTGCTGTGTTCTATTTTTCTTCCTACTTAATACTCAGAAGGAAACACAACAATGACAAACTGAAGAGTAGCAATATTGTGTATAGGGAGAGAATGGAGAGATCGATCAGGTTCTAGTTCTGATATTTACCAACTTTGATGTCAAACAAATGACATATTCATTGAGCCTTGATTTCTTCATCTGTGAAATGGGGGATGAGACCCTGTTCATAGTTGCACTAGTGCCTGGATATGGTGGATGCTCAGCAAGTTGTGTGTTCCCATTTGTGCTATTGGAAGCTCTTGGCATTGGGCGGGGTTGGCAACGCTTCATACAGGTAGAGCCCATGAATGGAAGTAAAGGTGCAGTGGATTTCATCATGACAATGAGCAGGTATGATGGTGGATTTTTGTTGTTGTTGTTATTCCTCACAGCAGTTCCAGAATATGATAAAATGAAGAGATTGTACTGAAGAGTCAGAGCTTATTCAACTACATGTGGGAGTTAGTAGCAGAATGAGGACTCCATATGCAAAGCAATGGAATTCCTTTATGCTGTTTTATTCATAGTGGATTTTCTCTAGGAGAGGGAATGTCCTTGATTTGCCCTGATTCATTGCTTAATTTGGCCTGTAATATATGGAAAGGTGTTAAATGCCTGGGGGTATGTGTTCTCAAATGTGATGATGGGGAAAGACAGTATGTTATTTTCTGAGATGGGACCTTCTGGATTTCCCAGGAAAAAGGTGGAATAAGAACTTGGGTTTTAAATGGCTCTAACCAACCACAAAACTTCTTTGCAGTACTGGAAATTTAATCTAACATCTTTTAGAGAAGTATTGCTGATTATGATAGAAATAAGATGAAGGCAGAGAACAACTGTGTTTTGAAATAATTTGTACTCATTGATATGATTTGGTTATCATCTATGGATATGTTTACATAGTTCAGAAAAAGCATAATGAATATGAATTAATTTGGAAATAGATTATTACCCATAGGACAAGTTTTATTACAAATTTTCTAGTCATTCAAATTAAATTTTTAGTCCCTACTGACAACCTCTTCTCCATTTGAAGGGATCTTGCATGTTTTCTGTTTTGTAATTTGATTTTCACAATCTTGTTTTATAAAAACAAAGAGCACTGGACATCTTTCACACATGAGATAATGGAAGAATTAGCCTTCAATGCCATATTTTTAAACTCATGTTTAAAAATCGGTGTTTTTAAATAAGAGCTTAGTTAAAATCTGACTTTTAATGTGGAAAAATTAGTTTTTATTAGTTTTTATTTCTGAGGCAAGAAGCCACATAAGGTTACAGTAAGGTTATAATGATTACAAAAAGGGTAATGTTTTCTTTGTATTATTTTGTAAACTCATTTCTGTATTCTGAAATTTGCGCATTAACATGCTGCTATCATTTGAGGCACAATTTGTGCATAATAAACATCAACACTGACTTACTTGTATTCAAAACCTAGATGTTGTAAAACAGGTCTGGTGATTGTTTAGTTGTCAAGATGGATATAAAACCGAAAACAAAAACCAAAAAATGTGTACAACACAATTCCTGTATCTGGGTATTTTTTTAGGGGTGCCTGGGTGGCTCAGTTGGTTGAGTGCCAGCTTAGGCTCAGGTCATGATCTCACAGTTCATGGGTTTAGGCCCCGGATGGGTCTCTGTGCTGACAGCTCAGAGCCTGGAGCCTGCTTCGGATTCTGTGTCTCCCTCTCTCACTGCGCCAACCCCAATTGTGCTCTCTCTCTCTCTCTCTCTCTCTCAAAAATAAATAAACATTAAAAAATAGATTTTTTTTATTCTGTGGATTTCCATGTGGCATAAATCAGTTTTCCTAAAACGTATGTAGAGCAAAAACATAATATAACAGGATTTTCTAATCAGAATTATGAATAGCCACATAAAATGATGTTTATATTCTTAAGAAGTTTACAACTGTTTAAAAGCTTACCCTGATCATTTTCAGATTTCAGCTAAAGAACTTCTGTTTGGTCATTCGGCTTCTGTAACATGTTTGGCAAAAGCGAGGGACTTCTCTAAACAGCCCTATGTCGTTAGTGCTGCTGAAAATGGGTACGTAAGATGTGTGCAACTTTGTAACCATCTGTATTCTCTCTACCTTTTTAAACCAATTAATGGGGTACAGAATTCGGGAGTTGAAGGAAATCTTAGTGATTATCATGTTCCTTTTACATATAGGAAAATTTTGATCTTGAATGGTAATTTGTGTGATGATCCCAAGGAATGTGATCAGTACTATGTTTCCCAATTTAATACTCTTTTTTTTCCGGATTAAGATCAGAATAAACACCCCAACTTGTGTATTACGCCTTGTGGCAGCCTCCCTGTGTAAAAGATACTGGCAAATGCCACCTGTTATAGAATCTGAAAACGGAAAAGTCTGGGTGCTTGTCTTTTTTCAAGTTGTAACTCACTTTGAGCCCTTAAGCAAACTATCCAAGCCTTCATAGTTTTGTACAACAACTCAATAGTTATACTCCTTATGTAATACACTCGTCTGATATCATTATAGAAGAAACAGAAGAGAGGACTCAGTGGTAAGTGGGATGATGGGAAAAAGGGGAAATAGACTGTGATTTGGGTGCAGTTTCATGGAAGCAAGCTTTATTCCAATGAAATAGAACTAAGCTGTAAGAGAAAAGCCTCACTGATGGAAGATCTACTGGGCTCAGCTGAAGAGTTATTTGCCAAAGTAAACCCAGGAATGCAGAATCGATTCAGCATGCATTTGTGAATCAGGGATTGGATTACAGGTTGAAACAAGAGAACCCCTCCTTTTTGTTTTTAATCTGAGAAGAAATTACATGGCTCTGAGAACGAAAAGAATAATGAGTGTCCACCTTGTAGAAACTTAATAGTTTAACAAAATGCTAGTGAAACAGATAGCAAAGCTGTTCTCATAGCTTATAGCAAAGACATAATTGTTAAACCTAGAGAGATTGAACTTTGGATGAGGCTAAAGTGAAATGCACTGGTACATTCTTTTTTTAACAATTGCTAGTAGCTTTCATATGCTAGGACTCCCATTCCCAGTCTAGAGAATTTGGGAGATGGCAATTTTTTATTTTTCTGAGTCTACTTGGAGAATTGAGAAAATTAATAGCTAAATGAGAAATAGCTCTGGAAAGTAATTGAGTTCCAGCTTGAGGTTTTTGCCCACAGTAGTCTAGCTCCAAAAAAGAAACTAAGGTTAATGGGCATATTCTTGATGATAGATGAATTTAGCTGTATGACCCTGCAAATATGATTATTAAAGAGCCAAAGAGTCTGGTTTGGTCTTTCTTTTCCAAGATGATTTGAATTTTCTAGAATTCTGTTCCTTCAAGATGCAAAACTTAGCCTGCATCTGTGAGATACTTTTTAGGCAGTATCTATATTTCAGCTATTGCATACTTAGCAAATCTTGGTTTAATCTGCTGGAAGTTATTAGTTTACTAGGCTTGGTCCATTATGCCCCAAACAATGACTTTAGCTTTGAGTAGACTTGGGAATGACTGTGGACTTAGCATTTCTGCTTCCAAGTTGATCAAAGGGGCACAAAATTGCTTTGACTCAGTATTTCATTTTTCCCCCAAAGTATGATGTCATCAATAGGCATAAATCCTAAGATTCAGGAATCCCAATGAATCCCAGGATACATGAAAGGAAATAGATACCTGGAGGCCTGATGTTGAAACAGACAATGCCAGAGAATGCCAGAGAAAAAGAAAATCCTGAAAGGAGTTAGTGGGAAAAAGCAGATTTATAAAGGAATGTAATTAAGCTGACTTCTCAACCGTAAAATGGAAACTAGACAGCAATGAAATATCTTCAAAAAGCTGAGAGAAAATATCTGCCAACTTAGAATTGTATCTCTAGCGAAAATGTCTTAAAAAAATAAGGTCACAATAGGTATTTAAGATAAATGTTAAGCATTTAGTAAGTATTTAAGTAATTAGTACTTAAGTATCTAAGTATTAATAAGTATTAATATAATGCTAACTATTTAAGTAAGTACTTAAGACAAATACTAAGAATGTTCACTGCCCATAGACCCTCTATAAGCACCAGAATTGTAAATGACATTCTTCAGTAAGAAAAACAATGATTTCATACAGAAGAGCTGAGATGTAAGAAGGAATATTGAACAAAACCAGCAACGTTTCAGAAAATGCAAATAAATATAGATTAGAAGACAATAATGTTTATATATACCTCCCACCCCCCACCGCCATATATACACACAATCTATAAATATGTCAATTCTAGTCAACAATCACATAGGATAGTGTAGTGATCAAATTCCACATGTTCTTGTTCTATAGGTGGGTAAAGATGTTGAATAACTTTAGGCTTTAAGCTAGATGTACAAAAAAAAAAAAAAAAGCTAGATGTACATATTTCCAGGGTAGCTGCTAGAAGAACAGATAGAATAAATCAAAATAAAAGAAATAGATTACAGAACTTCCAATTTGGAAAAGAAAAATAATGTTATTTAATCCAAAGGAGACAAAATAAATGGGGCAAATAGAAAGCACAGAATAACATAGTTGAGATAAATCTGACTAAAACCATAATCTCAATTGAGACTGAGCCCTCTAGTTAAATCACATAGATGGTCATACAATTTAAAAGACAAAAACAGCATAAGGACATAGAAAGGTTAAAAGTAAATGGATGGAAAAAAGATTTACCAGATGAATAATGACCAAAATGTTGATATTTGCTATGTAAATATTTTGTGTTAATAAATACATGTAGTTAATAAAACCTTCAGGCAAAAAAAAGCCTTGGCATTGATAAAGGGGGTTATTACTTATTAAAAAAACTTTTAATCACAAGTGAGAAGTAAGAAAGTTGGGCAAGTACCCAGTCTTAGAGTCTTCCAAGGAAGTGCTTCTCCAACTTGAGCTTGCAGTAGGACCACTTACAGAGCTGGTTTAAATAACAGACTTCTGGCCCCACTTCCAGAGATATGGGTTCAGTAGGTCCAGGCTAAGGTTCAAGAGCTTGCATTTCTAACACGTTTCCTGGACAATGCTGATGCTGCTTGTTCAGAGAACACATCTGGCATAGTGAGTACGGAACATGGGGGCAGTGAGAGAAAGTGTGATGTCAAGAATAACTTGGGAAACTCATTGGTGATGATAGCATTCACTGAGAATAGAAAACTAAGGCAGGCAGATGTTTTGCTTCATTGTGAATATGAAGAGTGTGAAGTCTTGCAAGTCATTTAGGTAGAGACATCTAATAGCCAGTTGTGTATGGAAATGTAGAGCTCAGTGAATTGGTCTGGGATTCCAACATCATATGGGTGCTACCTGAAGTGATGGGAATAGATAATTCACCCAGAGAGAGTGCGAAATGTGAGATGGTAAGAAAGCCTAAGACAAAACTAAGGGAAACCAGCATTCCAGAAGCAGAATGGAACCTGAGAATGCCAATGAAACCCTAAAAGTATAATGGAAGGGGCGCCTGGGTGGCTCAGTCGGTTAGGCGTCCGACTTCAGCTCAGGTCACAATCTTGCAGTCTGTGAGTTCGAGCCCCGCGTCAGGCTCTGGGCTGATGGCTCAGAGCCTGGAGCCTGCTTCCGATTCTGTGTCTCCCTCTCTCTCTGCCCCTCCCCCGTTCATGCTCTGTCTCTCTCTGTCTCAAAAATAAATAAAAACATTAAAAAATAAAAATTAAAAAAAAGTATAATGGAAGATAAAAGAGAGTTTGAAGAACATAAGGGACTTGGATTCAAGATGGCAAACCATGTTTATCTCCTCTCCCTCTAGATGTTTTATTAAAATTATAATCATAACAACTTTATAGGCAAATAAATATAAGAATAAGCATGGACCAAAGAAAATAGTCTATTTCTGAAAGTAGAAAAGTGGATATAAGAGTGGTGACTGATCTGCTTATCACCGGATGAATTTTTATTGAGCTGCTGAGGTAGAGATACAGATTGAGTAAAAAGGGGGGGCTTTTCTTAAGGAAATCAGTGGGAATTTAACAATTTTCTAATTTTATATGTTGCAGATACTTTCCTCTGTGTTCCTCTTTTAACTGAAATTTAAAAAATCAAAAATTTAAAAATTTTGTCAATTGTTAAACAATTTTTTTGAGTTAAGCTTCCTTTTTAATTGAAGATGATTTAATCTATGTAGAAACTTTGGTAACAGTATTTCAAAAGGAAAAGAAGAATGTACATTTTAACAGTTAATTTTCCTGTGTTCTTATTAAATATGTAACTTATACTGTTCCAGCTAAAATGTCAATGCTATTTTTGAAACACAACACATTTGCTTTCTTTTCTTAAAAAGAACTGCTAAGCATAAGAGTCAATTTTTGTTTTGTGGTATTTTTGTATATATATATTTTCTTACTTTAAGATAGAAAATAAGATGATAAGCAAACAAATAGGGAAAACATTAGAATCCAAGAGAAACATTGGTATCACAGAGAGAGCTTTTACTGATACAGGCTCCAACCTTGGAAAATGGGATTTTATTAGCATGACTTGATGTCTGGGTCCTAGCCCCAGTATTTTTAAAAAGTTCCCTGATAACTCTCATGTATAGCCAGTTGAGAACCACTGGTTTAGAGATAGCCTTATCTAGAAACAGATTAATGACCAGGAGCTTTGCAAAACCTACATGTGGGGACTCCAACACAGAGCCATGGAATTAGAATCTCTATGGATAATTTTTGAAATATGCACAGGCGATGTACAGCTAGAGTTGAGAACCATGTTAATAAACTCCAATTCCTTATGAAGCTAAACTTTTATATTAATAGTGACTTAAAGTTCTATTTATTTTTATCTTTGACACTTTTTTTTACCTTTGAGATATATTACTTCAATTTCTACCTTTTTTCCTAGTTTTATTTCACACACACACACACACACGTGTGTGCACATTTTCCCTTTGTTTTATTGAGTTACGTGAGTTTTCATATTGCCTCAAATCCTTTTTGGAATACATTTGGATATAAACAGAGAGAAAAAACTATGAATATTTTGTTTTTATATCTAGAACATGATTTCTCAGCCTCGGTACTAAGGACATTTTGGAGCACCGGGAGAATTCTTTGTTGTGGGGCCCTCCTGTGCATTGCTGGATATTTAGCAGCATTCCTGGCCTTTCCCCACTAGATGCCAGTAGTGTGTTCCTGGTTGTGACAACCAAAAATCTCTTATCATTGTCGGATGTCCTTTGGGAGACAAAATCGCCCCAGGTAGAGAACCACTGATTTAAAGATTGATTTCCAGTGTTTGGCCAGAAAAACAAAAAGGCTGGCAAACACCAAATGCATCTAGCATTTGCTATGATTAATTCGTATCTTTTGCTTCTTAATAGCAGCTTCTCCCTTAGAGCTAATAAAGCTATCCTTAATTTTTTCATGGAAAGTTTTGCTTATGTGTTGGAGGTGTGAAAACTGAAGAATATTACCAAACAACTCTAAAACAGCCATTCTGGTTTTTGTGAACTGAAATCACATAGATTTAAATTGCCCTATACTTGGATGCATTTTATCACCGTGTTTCCTAATGGTATGTACATCTTTGTAACATATATGCAACCAAGTCAGAGTTTTGTAAACAATTAGAATTTTCTAAACATGCAGCAGCAAGTGTGATTTCAGCATTTCAGGATAAGCAAAGAAATAAACCATTATCAATTATAGACCAAATATAGCCTCTTGGTGGCACTGTTTATTTTTATAAAAATGATACTTCGGCTCCAGAAGATGCAGCCCTTGATGCGTTATGCTTTTCAGAATATGTAGTTTAAGTTCAGTGAAATAAACCATTTTCAAGAGGATGCAGTTTCCATGGAAAGATTGTTGTACTGTCACTCTAACAGACTGTGATAGCTGTATCCACACAATTTGTTTTAGGTCAGGTTGGTGCTAAGGTAAGGTCTGTAGGCTGGCGGCAGGGTGTAATTACCCAAACAAAAAGACACAGATACAGTATGTCATCCCTGCTAATGACCACAACATTTTCTTGCTCAGTAATCTGTAACAAAAAGCCACATAAACGATCAGGTTGCATTTAAGTGCAGCACTACAGAAAAACTTGGTGGCACAAAAATTATTTCAGCCAATTGACTGGAAATGACAGAGAATAATACCAAGTTATCTCTGCTAGGGAGATGTGTGTTTGGAATGTCACGAACGGACAGCGTGTGGAGAAGGCCACGCTTCCTTACAGGCACACTGCAATCTGTGTAAGTACATTCAGTCCCTTCAGAACATTTCTGGATTCTGCAATTCCTTCAGAGCATTTTCTAGGCACACATTTAAAGAAATGTCTTTGGGGGGATATTCTTTTCTTTAATTTTTCTTTTGTCCCTGAAATAGAACACTGTCAGTTATCATCTGTTATTTTGGCATCTTCCCCCAAAGTTAACTAGTCAAGAATTGTTTTCCTGATTCTTCCTTTATTTTTGTGTCTTTCTAACATAGATACATTTGAAAGACAGTTTTTTTTTTCTTAGTTACACTCCACACACACACAGATACACATGTAGAAAGATTCGGTTTTAATGACAAATTATTTTATAAAAGCAAAAAAGGTTTTCTTGTCTTTAATTTTAACTATTTTTAGGTGGATAGGTTCTTAATTTCTGAATTTCTTATTTAGGAAAAGAGAGCAAAAGGTATAGCGATACCTTTATTTCCCAGTATTTAAAAGAGATTTTACCTTTTGGTAGATGGACTCCCAGCATACAGGTAAGGCAGTTGCATTATACCAATGGTGCTGACAGTGTTTTTTAATGTTTTACTCATTGCTTTTAGCATTGAGGACTTGCACTGCAATATTCACAAACTCCTTTCTGGTGCCAAAATCTTAATAGTGAGAGAGTCTGTCTGGAGTAGAATGTGTTACTCAATCTTTGATAAAAGCTGTTCTCAAAACTTACTTGGCACTAGAATTCCTCACACACTCTTCAAACGTGTTTATTTCTTATTAACATGAAGCAATGTTGCCAGAAGAACCTGATTTTTGTTGTTGTCTATTTCTACATAGCATTCTAGAAATAAAACAATTGTGAACTTTCTATGATTGGAATAAGATTCATTCTTCCTAAAAAGATCCCCCTTTCTCAGGAAAAATACTGAAATACAAAGGAGACTCAAGCCCCAAATCAATACTTTAGCAATGTGGAATTATTGAACTAAAAGAAATTTAACTTGCTATTCATTCAAGTAAATACCTTCATTGAATAGATGATAAAACTAAAATCAGAGGAGTCTTCACCATAGCCCAAATTCTGTTAATTGCTAGTGATAATTCAACTCTTGCTTTGAATTCCATTTCCATAGTATTACCACTGCTCCTTCCGGATGACAGGGGAAGGCTGGCTTTTGTGTTGTGGAGAATATCAAGATGTTCTTATCATCGATGCTAAAAGTTTGGCTGTTATTCACACTTTTATATCATCTCAGTCTCCTGATTGGATCAACTGCCTGTGCATTGTACACTCCATGAGAATTCAAGGTAATAGTTGGGTCTTATAGAACACTAAGAGAATGCATATAAAAAGATCACTTTTGAACTATTTGTTGAGCTACTGGGCAAGAGCTCAGAATACTTCTTTATGTTTACCTGTTGGTGGGGATAGTTCTCTAAGCCAAATCAAAAAACTGAGAACACCCAAGCCAATGGTTCAAGTCATTAGAAAGTCAGCAAGAGGTCAAGATGAAATGAAAAGAGAAGACCATGTTTCCATGACCCAGTTCATCGGTACATTTCAGGAGTGACAAGCAGGCATTTGTGGTGGATTAGCAAGACGCTTGGAACTTTTGCTTTGCTGTGTCTTCTGGATGTAGTAAAGAAGATAATTCGATTTCTGTAATGAGGGAAGGTTGGCTCCTTACTTATTTCCGAAATAAGAAGATGTAATGTTGACAACATAATCATTTGCAATGTGGCTCTGCTTTTAGTGGCTCTCTATTTAGTGGCTCTCTATTACATGGGGGTCATTTTGAAATGTTGAAACAAACTTAAAATGTGATCTAAAATGTTTATTTTTTATCAGAAAAATAACCCTAAAGTTGAATATGTTCCACCTATGTAACCCTATATAATCCTTAAATGACTGTGAAATGGTCTCTACAGCAACCACTTATAACAGTGGTCAACTTTTATGTGACCTTTATTGTTTTTACAGAAGATTCTCTCTTGGTGGTATCAGTAGCTGGTGAGCTCAAAGTATGGGATCTCTCTTCATCTATCAACAGCATTCAGGTTGGTTTGTGAAACTCTATTCTTTATTCTCCAATTTCAAGCATATTTATTGGTGTTTTAAAATTAATTATAAAGGTGTTACCTGCTCATTGTTAAGAGTTCAAATAATGTAGAAGTATATAAATTTTACCTCCGTGTACTCCCCCCATCACTCCTCTAATTGATAACAATTAGACTGCATCCTTCCAACCTGTTCTCAGGGCATATACAAATGTTTTTATGGGCACGTGCGTGTACACACACACACACACACACACATATTGATTACATTTTAATAAAATAAAGTCCATCATAGAAGAATATCTTTCTGACCCTTACAGCAGAAAGACCCCCTTTCTTCTGAGTGTATGTGAGCAGTAGCAGGAAGATGACTGTGAACAGCTGGGGTCACATGCACTGGGAGTCTAGTATATTCACCTGTTCCTGCATCAGGCTACAATTTGAAGTGGTGGACAAAAAAACAGTCATATTCTATATGTTGATGATAAAATTGTTTCAGCTGCCCCATGCTCTGAGCTCTCCTTTGGAACTTCTTGGAAATTCCTAGAGGAAGCCTAGGAATTGTGTTGCCATAATGAGCCCAAGAAACACACACCAGCATCATCAGAAACTTACTGTGAATATGGTATTCTAGATGTTCTATGCTGGCCATGCTTTTGTTTTTTCAAAGTACTTATTCATTTTTCTTTTTTATCAGTGAAGGTACTGTAGTTTTTTGTTTTTTTTTTTAATATGTTACTTTTTTTGTTTTGTCTTTCCACCACATCTGAAAATGAGAAACTTATTCCTATCTTTACATTCTCAGCATCCAGCACAGTGCCCCACAGAATGCTTGTAGGAATGATTATATATGAGGAATCCTTTAAGCCAAGTGGGTTTCCTGTTCATGGTTTCTTTTGTGAAGTGATTTCTTAGTTCAGGGAACTCAAAAGGAAACTGGGGTAGTTGTTTTTTGTTTTTTATAAAAATGGTCTGATCTACTTCAGGTGTACAGCAGAGCAAGTCATGTATAAATTACCTAGAACCAGCACTAAAGTGTTCTCATTCCTTCTGAAGGAAAAACAAGATGTCTACGAGAAGGAATCCAAATTTCTCGACTCCCTGAACTGCCGGGCAATACGATTTTGCACATACACGGAGAGACTTTTATTGGTGGTATTTTCTAAATGTTGGAAGGTATTATAAAAATGACACGATAAATTGAATTAGTTGTCTTTTATGACCCATTTGTATCAATTTTCCTCTCCCTGCACTCAGCTGTTTTGCTTCTCAGGATATTATATATATAAAGTAGATCCCAATTTTATTAGTAACATACCATAACAATAATGAGCATTTATCTCTGGATTACTTTAAAAATTTGATGCCTGAACTTTAAAATTAAAAAGCAAACTAAACCCTTTCATCTACATACATTGATTTTATTTATAGGCTTTGTTCCTTTTCTGCATAGTTGCTATATTCATTTTTAGAGAATATACTTTCTTATGAGTATATTCACTGATCTCTCCATCAAGAAAGAAGAGCTAAGTTATTATCATTTGATAGCATCCCTTTTTCTTTAATGTTTCATATAACTGGCCCAGCTAACAAAACTACATTATCTAACTTATGTTTGATACCATATTTTTGAACAAAAATATAAAATATATAGTGTATCAAAAGGTATCTGCTGTGTAAACTTTTTGTGTAACAAATTTTTAAAAGTTGAAGTTGGACTACCATATAGAAGGAATAAAATAACATATAAATTTTGGGATTTTTGGCCTCTGTGCTTAATGGGCACATTCTGGAATGGTATAAAGTTTATTCATTAAATCTACCTTAGGATAAATGAAAAAAATAAGTACTAGTAAAAAATTATCTTGGCACATGAGTACAGTGTATTCTGTTATTAATATTTAATATATTGTTGCATTAACACTGCCATCTAAATAGTCTTGATAAGCATAATTTATCTTTCATCTCATTCACAGATTAGATTAGAAGCTTTTGTTAATGTACATCATTAATTTTGTATTTTAGGTTTATGACTATTGTGATTTTTCCCTTCTGCGGACCGAAGTTAGCAGAAGTGGGCAGTTTTTTGCTGGGGGAGAGGTGCTTGCTGCTCACAGAATCATCATCTGGACAGAAGATGGTCACAGTTTTATCTATCAGCTGCTGAACAGGTGGGCTCAGATGGGAGCGGCATACAAAACATTCAGGTAGAAAATGAACTTTGGGAGGTTTATTATGGAAAAATCCCTGCATGCTGCCCATGATCAAAAACCAGAACAAAACAACTTTGGCACTAGAAGATTTACTCTGGGCTTGGGAGGCTTCAGCCTTTGTATGAAACAGCAGGGGATGAAGGAATGAGATTAACCATGTATAACTTGTACAGCTGGTGCTGGGTTTTCAAAAAGTCACTTGTAATTATTAACCCAACAATTTCTAACTAGAGTTTAGAAACTTGAATGGTACCATCCGGCTTTTGAAAGTGGGAGGAGGAAAAAAACGAATAAAGAACCTCAAAGTTCTCAACTCTGCTTTTTATTTTTCACCATGCAGTGGGCTTTCAAAAAGCATATACCCTGCTGATGGAAGAGTGCTTAAAGAGACCATTTATCCTCATTTACTGTGCTCTACTTCTGTGCAGGAAAATAAGGTAATGCAAGGAGAGAGTGACTGCCTCAAAGCTGCTTCACTCTGCGTCTTAGATAAGTGTTGCTTTGTCTGTAACAGAGAATCAGACTTGAAAAAATTGAATGGAAGAATCACATGAAGTTGTCAACGAGAAAATCAAATCTAATTGTTAATGGGTACTGAAGAGAAAACTTTGCCTTCGAAAAATATATATTTTAAAGCTGGAGTAACTAAATGATATATATTCGTTATAGAAAAATCAAAATTAAAAGTTCAAAGTGGAGGAAGTAAAATTCATAATTTTGCCACCATAAATATTCACAAGGAATATTTTTTATGTATTTACTTATTTTAATGGGAAAATTTTCAAATATTTAAAAAGTTTCAAGAAGAGTACAATGATCACTCATCTACCCTCCATCATCTACCTCCACTCATCTACCAATTGTCAACATTTTGCCACATTAATTCTCTCTCACTCTCTCGCCCCACCCCCCACCTTGCCACACACACACATTGTTCACTGACCCTTTGGAAAAATGATTTGATATGAAGTTATTAACATTTTGATGTGTCTACTCCAGTTTTTAAATTTTATCAAATGGTTTATATCCTGCTTTTTTTAAACTCAATATTATCGTTTTCGCATATGTTTAGCTATTCTTCTGAATAAATTTTCTTGGTAAAACAAGTATAATTATGAGTCCTGGCAGACTTGAGGATATAATTGTGTGTTTTTACTTGACTGAATTTTATCTTTACACTTTATGAAGTCTGATCATTTAAAGTTGTTTTATTTTAGTAGTGCTAACCAAAGTGAGGTTTGTTCTTGCTGTTATGATTGTTAACCTGTGGACTTAGTCATCAGTTAATTATCCAAGGAGGTATTTCATGGAGAATAAGGACTTTGGATTACTGACGTGTCAACCAAGGAAACGTTATTTTTTACGGACTGATGGTTTGCTTAATTTGGCAGCTTAGCCACTGGAGAACCTATAGTTCTGTAATTGTCACTTTCACATATCTACAGGGTTTTGTTGCAAAAACTTGATTAAAAAACTGCCAGCCCAAAATTAGAACTCTAAGTGCCACTGGGGCACAGGCAAACTTCAGAATTGTGGCATCAAACACTATTTCTAAAGTCATCTGTGAGTGGCAATGGAGTCTTGCTTCACTGTTGATTATAAGAGCAGTAGTGTGGCTTACTTAGAAAACCATTTTTAGTTATTTTGTAAAGGACCTGCCTGCCCATTCTTTCCTTTAGCACCAGAATGCACTTTTTATAAAGCAGTTTTCCCCAAAAGCTAAAATGTAGGTAGTATCCTTTAAGATCTTCTAGTCGATTGCACATATTGGTGCTGAAGAAAAACACAGCAATTATAAATTAACTTAAAAAAAATACTAATCTTAGGGAAAGCCACCTTATTTTGTTCCTCAAAATATGAAGACATAGATCTATGGATCTTCTATCAATAATTTTTAAATATTCTTTTTTTTAAGTTTATTTTTGAGAGAGAGAAAGAGGACACATGCTATTGAGGGAAAGGGAGAGAGAGAGAGAAAATCTGAAGCAGGCTCCAAGCTGTCAGCACAAAGCCTGACACAGGGCTCAAACTCACGAAGCACGAGATCATGACCTGAGCTGGAGTTGGCTGCTTAACTGACTGAGCCACCCAGATGCCCCACAACAATTCTTGTTTAGACAACGACAGTTATTTATCTTAAACGTGGGAAATACTAGGAAGCCAGTGAAATATGAATAGAATAATCGGAAACTTAAAGAAGCCGGTCTACCCATCCTCACACTCTTGCTTGCCCTTTGTCCAGCCAGAAGTTAAAGTCTGACATTATTTTCCTTATTCAAAACATCGCCAATATTCACTAACTATAAGATTTCTTAATCTCTCCTGAAGTTAGAAGGTAACATTTTGATGGGGTGGGAGATAAGTTTGATAAGTACAAGGAGCTTAGAAAAAGGGTATTCTATAAATATGTAGTATTAAGTAGACTCTTCTTTTGGAATGGCACCAATAGACATAAATCTCAGTGTGTAACAGTAACATGTTCCCGCAGTTACCAGTTGTGATGTTCGGAATATATCTGCTGATGGAGTTGTAGTAGCAAAATGAGACTCGCCCTTCCTTTCAGTAGCTTCGTGAGAGTCTCCCAATGTTCTAATGACAGCTGATGATCACTGAGGCCTGTGGCAGGGGTCCTGGTTGTTGAGATAAGGTACTGGCTTTCAGAGTCTTAGCTGTGGAGTAACTCTGCAGTGCTGAGTTAAGGGGTAGTTAAGGCAGAGATAGCCTGAGGATTGCATGTAAGGAATTTGGGTGCATGAACTAAGAGTAATAACGATGATGCTGATCAGTAAATTTTTTTTTTTAGTCCTTGTTATTATCAAATATACACACTCCTCCATTTACATGCATTCCCACCATGGCCTCACTTTGCAAATCATGTTCAGAAAGCTTAATTCCTAGGATTTGAACCTGGGCAGTTTGGCCCAAGTCTGGCAGTTGGACTTTGGAGCAAGTTTCTCAGTTGTTCTGAAAAGTGGATAATAAGAATGGTTCATAGGTACTGAGTATATGCCAAATGCAGGGCACCATTCTAAGCACCTCACCTTTATCAATTCATTAATCCTGACAGCAATCCTATAGAGTAGGTGTTTTTACTGGCCTTCTTTCACATTTAGGGAAAATGAGACACAGAGAGGTTAAGTAAATTGTCTAAATCAAGTAATTGGTGCTTTTAATAGAGTTAGTATGTGCTAAAACCAGGAGTTGAACGCAGTCAGTTAACTCAAGAGAATTTGCTGGGGTTTTTTTGTTTGTTTGTTTGTTTAATGCTTAATTTATTTTGAGAGAGAGAAAGAGAGAGTGAGCAGGGGAGGGGCAGGGAGAGAGGGAGAGGGAGGATCCCAAACAGGCTCCATGCTGTCAGCACAGAGCCTGATGTGGGGTTCAGTCCCATGAACTGTGAGATCATGACCTGAACCACAATCAAGAGTCAGACGCTTAACCAATTGAGCTACACAGGTGCCCTGAGAATTGACTCTTAAGGGCTATTTTATTACCTCCTGTAGGGCAGGTGTTCCTTGTGATACACCCTGGGTACTGTGGTGACAAATCAGAGTTCATATGGTAAGGGGCTCTGAGGGGAGTGTCCAAGTGAATAGCAGAATCAGAGAGGGATACTGCAAAGGATGAGGGCGGAGGTGACAAGGCGTGGGTGTGAGCAAGTGATGAATGGCAGTGGCATAGTAGGTACAGAGGGAGAACAGCAGCACCGGAGTATACGCTGTTGGGGGAAGTGAGGCATGCTGCCTGCCACCAACCACAGGAACCGAGTAACGGCTCAGCTTCTCTGTATCAAAATCATGAGGGAGTGGAACTAGTCAGCTCTAAGGTTCTTCAAGGTCAAGAGAGTTTGAGAAGCTAGTTTGCCGGTTTACCCAAATTGTATTGACACGGTTTCTAACACCTACAAAAGTGATGGATTGAGAAGTATGAGACTTAAAAGTGCCTTCTAAATCTGTAGAAGCAACTTCCTAGGAGCTGTTTTCTCCTCTGCAGTGCTCTCATGTTGGAGGACTACCTTGGTTGTATGCTCTTGGATTCCTTTCTTACTCTCTTCCTGTCTTAGTTTTCTTTTCTCCATAACAGGAATAATGGCAGTGTTTACTTACTCTGTAGCTTTGTTGTGAGGAATAAATATAGCAATGCTTTGGCCTTTAATACTCCTCAGATACATTACAGAATTTTTCCAATAATACATCAAAGTCCTGACCTTCAAACATATTTTCTAATGAGGAACTATCTATCACTTTCTTAGACTTCTTTACTTCTAGCACCAGCAGTTGGCTTTCTTTCCAGGGTGACTTTTCTTTGTACATCAAAAGAAGTTTTTGTTTTTATAATCACTTAATCATTTTGATGCCTTGTTCATAATCTCTATATGCAAGTCTGCCCAAAGAACATCTGCACTGCACTCAGGCACTAGAGACTCTAGACCCATTACACTGATAAAAGCATGTCTTCCAGAACTCTGGTGCTTAATATTCATACTCTGCCTCAGCAAAATTATAACCTTATGTACATAAATATATAATATATTAATATAAACTATAACTATATACTTAATTATATTAGTATTTATTTGTTTATTTACTTGTTTATGTTATGGACTCATTTTTATTTCTGATCTCCTAGAATGTTTAAAATCAAATATATTAAATATGAAAAGTAGTTAACAGAAAGTTGAAAGCATGTTAATAACACAAAATTACCACACATATATTACTTGTTGCTATTGTAATTGACAATGGAACTTAAGGGACCATAAAGAAATCAGGCCTCCTTAGCGGACAGTAGGGTACGGTCATGAAGACATGGACTCTTTGCTGTCTATAACACTTTAGGTAAATCAACCTCTCCACTCTCAGTTTATTCATTTGGGAAATGGAGACCATGATAGTGCCAACCTCAGAGAATTAATGTGAGGATTATTTAGCGGAATAAATGTAAAGCCTCTAACATTATGTGTAATACAGACACAGAACATTAAGTACATGTTAAATAGTCTTAGTAACTCTCTGAAGTCTAGCTGTGGACTTTGCTTATTTTATAAATTTTTTTTTGTCTTGAGTAAGAGATAATGTCACTTAAGTTACCTGAAATTTTTGAAAGATCAGGAAGCAAATGGAAACAATTCAGTTAATCTATGAAGTCTTGTTCCTCCATTTGAAAATAGTGGTTGTCATTTTATATTCAGGTATTTTTTTCTACATAAAAGCTAACTTTTTGTTTTGGACCAGGGCCTTTCCTTTGTTATGGGCTACATGAATGAAAGGAAAGAGCCTTTTTATAAGATACTATTCTCTGGAGAAGTCTCAGGAAGAATTACTTTGTGGCACATTCCTGATGTTCCTGTATCCAAGTTTGATGGCTCTCCTAGAGGTAAGACAGTTTCTAATCTATTTCTAATCACATGTCTTCTGAGAACTAGTTTATAATTAACTCAGTGTTTTTCTCATTTGAGTAACATGAGGCTACAAATAAGACAAATTTTCTCGTGTACCACACTATGCATTAGGTGCCAACATAAAAGGAGGTATAAGCATGATGTTTATAGGTCTTATACAACAATACAACCGATACAATTCAAATTAACATCAATTTAACAGGAATGATGTTTTATTCAAATGAAATGGATGCTTATATATGGATGTAGGATAGGTTGACATGCCATACTCATTTTTTTGAATTTGTCATGCCCATATCCTGTACCCTTCACAACCCGTTCCTCTATTGGTATTATTACAGCTGCTTGGAACAGGAGGGACAGATATAAACTTGGCCACTAAACCATTTGGCTCTTTGAATGATTAGATGATTTAGCATTTGCTTATTTTCATTTTTCTTAGAATACAAAACTGGAGTCATTAAAGGAAACATTATTGTGGAGAACCTTCAAGCTCCTGAGACTTAGGTATTCCAAAATGAAGAAGCCCATCTTATTCTTTTTCACTTGCTCCCAAATCATTAAGTCATCTGTGAATCATTGTCTCGGGCACAGCAGAAACACAGTCCTCCACATTTGAATTCCAAAGCACAAGTTTCTGTTACTTAACAAATTCACTGGCATAATTTTAAGGTTCTTTGTCCCAAATGTTTTCAAAACGGTTCCTAATAGTCCTAGGTTAATAAGAAAATGGCCAAAAAAAAAAAAAAAAAAGATTTAGAACCTGGTATTGTGTATGGAAAAGTTTCTTACAAGTTCAATTTTAAGAATTAAAATGTATACCATGCCCCTGCTAAGGCCACCTAATGGTTGCCCTAGGATTTCTCATGTATGTTCCACCGCCAGCAGTGGAATTAAGGAAGCATTTACGTAAGCTTCTTCATAATTAGAACAATAGAGAAGAGGAGCCAAGATGGCGGAACAGCATGGAAGTTTTTTTTGTGTCTCATGTGAATGAAATAGAGCCAGATAAACACTAAACTATCCTGCACACCTAGAAAACTGATGTGAAGATTACACAACAATCTGCACAACCTGAACCACAGAACACAGTGGCGCAGAGAGATGAACTGGGGGAGACAGAAGCCGCGGAGGGAAGAGAGTGGTTTCTGCTTGTGGAGGGAGGACAGAGATGGTGGGGAGAATACGGGAAAAGCACCCCACCACCACCACCAAAAGCAGCTGGAGAGAAAGTGGAAAAGTGGAAACAGCCGCAGGGACTGAACTAAAAAGGGAGAAAGAAAGAAGAGGGTTTAAATTCCATTAAGAATGTATAAACAGGGGGAGTGCAGAGTCTGAAACTCCACAGTTTGATAACAGCAGGTGCTCTAGTGGGAAGGGTGAATCCCCAGGAGCAGAGTGAAGTCTGGGAGGTCTTCGGACCACATGAGGAGAGGCGCTTCCCCTGCTAGGAGGGCTCCCACAGGCAAAGGTCCCATCAGACCCTGGAGAACAACCATATTCGCTGGTGCTGGAACAAGGTTGTGAAGAGTGAAGCCTGGAGCCAGATGTGTGTTGTGATTTTCCATAATCCCTGAAACGCTGCTGCTACATGATCATGTGAACTTTTTCTGGGCTGGGCTGTCACCCAGCGGCAGTTTCTGGGCATCAACAGCAGCACGGTCCCGTGAACTTTCCTGGGTACAGCCAGCACCTGGCCCTTACTTGGTGAGACCCTCCTGCAGAGGGGTAGAACGGGTCAAAGCTTCAGTCCCTCAGAAATGAGGGGTCAGGAAACACAGCCACATCTGAGATAAAACTCAGGAGGGAGGTGCCACCTGGCAACCTGACGGCTTGGTAATGGACAGTGTAAAAGCAGGGAGTAGACAGAAGCCAGAGACAAAGGATGGGTGTGCCATTGCTAATTGGGGAGAAGAGAATTCTGATACTAAAGACTGGGTAGCTGGGTGATGCCATTTTCACCCCTCCCACGCATGTGCATACAGACCTACATGGGCCACAACAATCCACCTGAGTAAGCTAAGCAGTGTCATCTAGTGGAGAGTGGAGCCATTTCACTAAGCCCCGCCCAACTCAGCCAAGCTTGCTCTTCAGGAATACCACACGTCTCCATGCCTGCTTAGTTTATGGACTATAAATTGCTTCATAGTTTGACTTCTAGGGGAAAATGATGTAATTTCAATCGTATTTCAGTCTGTTCACTGGTCCAGCTATTCAATTTTCTTTTTGTTTTCTTTTTCATTTCTTTTCTTTTTCTTGAATACAGAAAGAAAAAATTATTTTTATTTTCAATTTTTATTAAGAATATTTTTCTTTAATTTTTTCTACTATATTGTTTACTTTTTTGTAAATTTTTCAAATCCTATTTTACTCCCATCGTTTCATTTTATTCTATTTCATTCTATTCATTATTTCAAATTTTCAAACGTTTTCCTTTTTTTTTCTTTTTCTTTTTTCTCCCCCACTTTTTCTCTAATCTATCAAGCTCCTTTCAACACCCAGACCAAAACACACCTAGGATCTAGCATCATTTATTTGATTTCTGTGTGTGTGTGTGTGTGTGTGTGTGTGTGTGTGTGTGTGTTGTTTTTAATTTTTTAATTTTAATTTGTTTTTACCGTATTCCTTTTCTTCCTTCAAAATTTTGAAACAAAGGAATTCACCCAAAAGAAAGAGCAGAAAGAAACAACAGCCAGGGACTTAATCAACAGAGATACAAGCAAGATATCTGAACCAGAATTTAGAATCATGATAATAAGAATACTAGCTGGGGTTGAAAATATATTAGAATCCCTTTCTTCAGAGATAAAAACAAAGTAAAAGCTAGTCAAGATGAAATAAAAAAATGCTACAACTGAGCTTCAATTTCAAATGCTTGCCAAGGCGGCAAGAGTGGATGAGGAAGAGCAGCAAATCAGCGATATAGACAACAAACTTATGGAGAATAATGAAGCAGAAAAAAAGAGGGAGACTAAGGCAAAAGAACATGATTTAAAAATTAGAGAAATCAGTGATTCATTAAAAAGGAACAACATCAGAATCATAGCGGTCCCAGAAGATGAAGAGAGAGAAATAGGCATAGAAGGGTTATGTGAGCAAATCATAGTGGAAAACTTTCCTAACCTGGGAAATGACACAGACATCAAAATCCAGGAAACACAGAGGACTCCCATTAGATTCAACAAAAACTGACCATCAACAAAGCACATCATAGTCTAAATCACAAAATACTCAAGCAAAGAAAGAATCATGAAAGCAGCAAGGGGAAAAAAGTCCTTAACCTACGAGGGAAGACAGATCAGGTTTACAGCAGACCTATCCACAGAAACTTGGCAGGCCAGAAAGTAATGGCAGGATATATTCAATGTGCTAAATTGGAAAAAATATGCAGCCAAGAATTCTTTATCCAGTAAGGCTGTCATTCAAAATAGAAGGGGAGATTAAAAGTTTCCCAGACAAAAAATAAAGGAGTTCATGAACACTAAACCAGCCCTGCAAGAAATTTTAAGGGGGGCTCTCTGAGGGGAGAAAAGCAATAAATGAATGAATGAATGAGCAAATTATAAATACATACATACATACATACATACATACATACATACATACATAAATACCAAAAGCAACAAAGACTATAAAGGACCAGAGAACACCATCAGACACTCCCAACTCTACAAGAAACATAATGGCAATAAATTCATATGTTTCAGTACTCTCTCTAAATATCAATGGACTAAATGCTCTAATCAAAAGACATAGGGTAACAGAATGGATAAGAAAATAAGAGCTATCTATATACTGTTTACAAGAGACCCACTTTAGACCTAAAGACACCTTCAAATTGAAAAGTAAGGGGATGGAGAACATCTATCATGCTAATGGTTGACAAAAGAAAGCCAGAGTAGCCATACTTATATCAGACAATCTAGATTTTAAAATAAGGACTGTAACAAGAGATGAAGAAGACTGTTATATCATAATGAAGGGGTCTATCCACCAAGAAGACCTAGCAATTGTAAACATTTAAGCTACAAATGTGTGAGCACCCAAATACATAAATCAGTTAATCACAAACATAAGAAACTCAATGATAATAATACCATCATAGTAGGGGACTTCAACACCCCACCTACAACAATGGAGAGATCATCTAAACAGACAGTCAACAAGGAAACAATGGCTTTGAATGACACACTGGACCAGGTGGACTTAACATATATATTCAGAACATTTTATCCTAAAACAGTGGAATATACATTCTTCTCCAGTGCACATGGAACATTGTCCAGAATAGATCACCGGCTGGGACACAAATCAGCCCTCAACAAGTTCAAAAGATCAAGATCATAGCGTGCATATTTTCAGACCACAATGATATGAATCGAGATCAACCACAAGAAAAAATTTGGAAAGATAACAAATACTTGGAGACTAAAGAACATCCTACTAAAGAATGAATGGGCTAACCAAGAAGTTAAAGAGGAAATTAAAAAGTACATGGAAGCCAATGAAAATGATAACACCACAGCCCAAAACCTCTAGGATGCAGCAAAGGCAGTCCTAAGAGGGAAGTATATAGCAATCCAGGCCTTCGTACAGGAAGAAGAAAGGTCTCAGATCCACAACATAACATTACACCTAAAAGATCTGGGAAAAGAACAGCAAACAAAATCCAAAACCAGCAGAAGACAGGGAATAATAAAGAGTAGAGCAGAAATCAATGGTATCAAAACCAAACCAAACCAAACCAAAACAAACCAAAACAAAACAAAACAAAAACAGTAAAACAGATCAATGAAACCAGAAGCTGGTTCTTTGAAGGAGTTAACAAAATTGATAAACCACTAGCCAGTTTGATCAAAAAGAAAAAGGAAAGGAGCCAAATAAATAAAATCAAGAAAGAGGAGAGATCACAACCAACACAGCAGAAATAAAAACAATAAGACAACATTATACGCAATTATACACCAATAAAATGGGGAATCTGGAAGAAATGGACAAGTTCCTAGAAACATATAAACTACCAAAACTGAAACAGGATGAAATACAAAATTGGAACAGACCATTACCAGTAAAGAAATCAAATTACTAATAAAAAAAATCTCCCAAAAAAACAAGAGCCCAGGGCCAGATAGCTTTCTAAGGGAATTCTACCAAACATTTAAGGAAGAGTTAAAACCTATCCTCTTGAAGCTGTTCTAAAAAATATAAATGGGAGGAAAACTTCCAAATTCTTTCTATGAAGCCAGTATTACCTTGATTCCAAAACCAGACAAAGACCCCACTACAAAGAAGAACTAAGACCAATTTCCCTGATAAACATGGATGCAAAAATCCTCAACAAGATATTAGCCAACCAGATCCAACAATACATTAAAAAAATTATTCACCACAATGAAGTGGTGAATCCTACCTAAATCCCTACCTGGGATGCAGGGCTGATTCATCACATTAATAAAAGAAAAGACAAGAACCACATGATCCTCTCAACAGATGCAAGGAAAGCATTTGACAAAATACAGCATCCTTTCTAGACAAAAACCCTCAAGAAAGTAGGAAAAAAGTATTAAACCTTGAGATAATAAAAGCTATATATGAATGCCAGTATCATCCTCAGTGGGGAATATCTGAGAGCTTTCCCCCTAAGGTTAGGAACAAGACCACTCTCACCACTGTTATTCAACATAGTGTTAGAAGTCTTAGCCTCTGCAATCAGACAACACAAAGAAATAAAAGGCATCCAAATCAGCCAGGAGGAGGTCAAACTTTCACTCTTTGAAGATGACGTGATACTTAATATGGAAAACCCCAAAGATTTCAGCAAAAAACTGCTAGAACTGGTCCATGAATTCAGCAAAATGACAGGATATAAAATCAATGCACAGAAATCAGTTGCATTCCTATTCACCAACAATGAAGCAAAAGAAAGAGAAATCAAGGAATTGATTCCATTTACAATTGCACCAAAAACCATAAAATACCTAGGAATAAATCTAACCAAAGAGGTGAAAAATCTATACACTGAAAACTATAGAAAGCTTATGAAAGAAATTGAAGAAGACACAAATAAATGGAAAAAGATTCCATGCTCCTCAATAGTAAGAACAAATGTTGTTAAAATGTCAATACTACCCAAAGCAATCTACATATTCAATGCAATCCCTATCAAAATAACACCAGCATTCTTCACAGAGCCAGAACAAACAATCCTAAAATTTGTATAGAACCAGAAAAGACCCCGAATAGCCAAAGCAATCTCAAAAAGGAAAACCAAAGCAGGAGGCATCACAATTCCAGACTTCAAGCTGTATTCCAAAGCTGTAATCATCAAGACAATATGGTACTGGCACAAGAACAGACACTCAGATCAATGGAACAGAACAGAAAACCCAGAAGTGGGTTCTCACAAACGTATGGCCAACTAATCTTTGACAAAGCAGGAAAGAATATTCAGTGGAATAAAGACAGTTTCTTCAGCAAGTGGTGCTGGGAAAACTGGACAGAGACATGCAGAAAAATGAACCTGGACCACTTTCTTACACCATACACAAAAAGAAACTCAAAATGGATGAAAGACCTCAATGTAAGACAGGAAGCCATCAAAATCCTCAAGGAGAAAGCAGGCAAAACCTCTTTGATCTTGGCCACAGCAACTTCGTACTCAACACATCTCTGGAGGCAAGGGAAACAAAAGCAAAAATGAACTATGGGGACCTCATCAAAATAAAAAGCTTCTGCACAGAGAAGGAAACAATCAGCAAAACTAAAAGGCAACTGACAGAATGGGAGAAGATATTTGCAAACGACCTATCAGATAAAGGGCTAGTATCCAAAATCTATAAAGAACCTATCAAACTCAACACCCCCCAAAAAACAAATAATCCAGTGAAGAAATGGGCAAAAGACATGAATAGACACTTCTCCAAAGAAGTTGGACATTTAGATGGCCATCTGCCACGTGAAAAATGCTCCACATCACTCATCACCAGGGAAATACAAATCAAAACCACAATGAGGTACCACCTCACACCGGTCAGAATGGCTAACATTAACAACTCAGGCAAGAGCAGATGTTGGCAAGGATGTGGAGAAAGAGGATCTCTTTTGCACTGTTGGTGGGAATGCAAGCTGGTGCAGCCACTCTGGAAAACAGTATGGAGGTTCCTCAAAAAATTAAAAATAGAACTACCCTATGATCCAGCAATTGCACTACTAGTATTTATCCAAGGGATACAGGTATGCTGTTTCAAAGGGGCATATGCACCCCCATGTTTATAGCAGCAATATCAACAATAGCCAAAGTATGGAAAAGCCCAAATATCCACTGATGGATGAATGGATAAAGAAGATGTGGTATACACACACACACACACACACACACACACACACACACCACAATGGATTATTACTTGGCAATCAAAAAGAGTGAAATCTTGCCATTTGCAACTACATTGATGGAACTAGAGGGTATTAGGCTAAGCGAAATTAGTCAGAGAAAGACAAATATCATATGACTTCACTCATATGAGGACTTTAAGACACAGAACAGATGAACACAAGGGAATAGAAGCAAAAATAATATAAAAGCAGGAAGGGGAACAAAACATAAGAGACTCTTAAATATGGAGAACAAACAGAGGGTTGCTGGAGGGGTTGTGGGAAGGGGATGGGCTAAATGGGTAAGGGGCATTAAAGAATCTACTCCTGAAATCACTGTTGCACTATATACTAAATAACTTGGATGTAAATTAAAAAAAATAAAGAAATAAACGGTAAAAAAAAAAACCCACAATAATTAGAACCATAGATATCTACGACAATTCTTAATGCTCATCTAAGGTTTGGGCTCTAGGTTTTTCACAGTCACTGTGGCACGTGTACTGCAAGATCAGGGGTGCCCTTTAATAGAGAAATAGGTTGGCTTTAACTCACCCTCTTTGCTCCTAGATCCAAGCCTCTCTCCCTTCCTGAGCCTACTTGACAGCCAGTTCAAATGCTTGGGTGGTGAACTATATAGAATGATAAGCAGTGCTCTTAGTAATTCATAGATAATTGGGGGCTTGGTATGATTTAGAGATACCCATACCCCTAATATTTAAAGAATACATTTATTCCATTTTCCTCACACAACTAACAGACCCTCAGTTTTCCTTTTTAACATTGCTGAGACAAATAGAGAACTCATGAGACTGGACCACCACTTTACATCACTGCGAGAATTTCTCTGTTCTTTTCAGTTGACCTAGGTCTAAAATGAATGCACTAATACACATCTATTCTGAGGCTCCTTGAAGGACAGAGGACCAAAGAGATAGCATTTTGAGTAAAGACAATACATGGCAGGAGAACTTTTCTGCATATAGCCACTGTTCGGATGGCAAAAGAGCTCTATGTACCCCAAGGGATGGTCCCTTGATAACAGTTTCCATGTCTATGATGAATTTAAAAGCCAAATTTTCCCTTTTTGTGTGTTTTTCCTTTAGAAATACCAATAACTGCCACCTGGACCCTTCAAGATAATTTTGATAAGCATCATACCATGAGTATTATCGACCATGTCCATGGGGCTGGAATGGTGGTAGTCACTTCATCAGAGTATATTTCAAGTCTTGATAAACTAATATGTGGCTGTGAAGATGGGACCATTTTGATTACACAGGCTTTGAATGCTGCCAAAGCAGGACTTCTAGAAGGCAGTTCTTTATTAAAAGGTCATTGAATTTTATGTAACCTTATTTATTTAATTTACTTAAGCTTCAACTTTAACAAGCTGTACTAAGAAGATTGCCGGAGCTTAAAAAATGTGCTGACATTTGCTAATTAATGTGTACATATTTGAATGTTAAAGTAAAACACATATCTGTATTTTTTTAAAGTCATTGATACAATGAGAAATATATTTTTTCCCTTGATCTTCCTGCTCCCTTCACCAAAAGCAACTGCTATTAAGTTTCCTTATACCCTTCTTGAAATTTTCTCTGCATATGCAAGTACATAGCAACATAGCAATATGCATTCTTTTAATTATATTATACAATATATTATATATTCTACAAACTATACACTTTACAGAAATACCCTGAAACATAACTTAAAATATTTTGGAGCACATTCTTTATGAGTTCATTTTAAATGACTAATAATTAAATTTTCATTTAAAAAATCTCTTAGTAATGGGTGTTTCAGTTTTTGTAGTCTTTGGCTACAACAGAAAATGCTGAATTAACCATCTTTGTACATATATATGGTCATACCTATAGTATTAGTTGCAGGAGTAGAATTACTGGATCAACACTTAGGAATATTTTTAATTTTGAAAATTTATCTAAAAATGTTCTCCATAGAACATCTGTGTACAAGTGTGTCCACTAACAGCCTATGAAAGTGACTTTTTCCCCATACCTTAGCCTACTTTGTGTGCTATTAAACTTTTTAGTATTTGCCGATCAGAACAAAATGGTATGTATCTTCCTGTTTTAATTTTTATTTCTCTGTTAATGAAGTGTAAATATGTTCTTACACATTTTTGTGTATTTCAAAAGTGAATACCTATTAAAGACTGTTATGCAGAAGTTGTCTTATTTACATAAGACAAGGAAAGGAAGGAAAATGTAGGAAGTGATTGAGATTTGGGGATGTGTAGATAATATCTAATATTTTTTAATGCATGGATCTTATTAGACTGTTAGGTCCTTAAGAGTTAAGGCCAAATCTCAATTTTTAAGACACACCTTGTTACCTTGCCTACCACTTGTTCTCAGCTTACTTTGACTACTTACTAAATGTTACTAACTTGTATTCAGTGATTGCCTAAAAGAGAGGAGGGATAGCAATGAACCTAGGAGAGATATAGTACTGCTCGACAGCTCAACAGCTACTATTAAAAGTTAGTGAAAAAGCATAAGACCTTAGCACTTTTTCTGTAGGCTGATTTTTCTCATCCAGAAAGCAAGCATAAAGCTAAATTGGACTTGAATATCTGAATTAATATTCATTAATTGGTTTGCTAAGGGGATATAAACTGAGGATGTGCCTCCTGTAAGTGAAATAACTAATGATTCTTTAACTGAAGTAATAATGATTCTTTGGGACTCTTTTTTAGTTTGTGTAAAGAGGGTTTGTAGTCTGTGGTCTTCTATAATTTTTTTTATTAAAATTTTTTTTTTTTAGTTTTAGCTAATGATGAAGAGGCAGTATGGAAACTGAGTGTCAGTAGTCCCGTGTTCTAGTACATCTGTGGTATGATATACCCACATTCCTACCAAGGGCTAGTGCTAGGAAACGAAGGACATTATCTTATTTATTCTACCCAACAGTCTTGTGTGAAACAAGGCTATGATCGTCCCAAGTTTTTCAGATGCAGTACCTATGGCTTAGAGGGGAAAAGCAACTTGTCATGGTGACCCATCTAGTAAGTGACATACCTAGAAAACCAAAGCATTCATGTAATAGCAAAGCTATGCTCTTAAACATTATGCTGTGCTTTTTCACACTTGGATTCAAGTCACATAACTTCTTTGAGCCTCAGATACTTTACCTGTAAAACGAAGAGGTAGAACCAGATAATCTAATATTTTTGGAGGCAAAAATGTTCTGTGAAACTTTGCTTTTCTTTTATACTAGACTTGGTTATGCTTATTGAAAGGGCAGCAGTGATGTTCTGAGATTAATTTTTGTAGAAGTGAAATGGTTGAATTGTTCACTCTTTTAGAACAGCCTTTGTTATTTGATGGCACTGGAATTAGTAACTTGCTAACATCCTTAAAGAATTGGTAGACTTCGAACAACCGGCTTTAATGCTTCATCAAAAGCATGACATAACTTATGAGGAGACGCTTGCCTTTGAAATGGTCCACTGATTGGTCATTCATTTTTTTAACCAACAACCTCGCTTTAATTTTGTGTATCTTCTTTACATTAAAATTTTATAAAAGAAAATTTCAACACTATTTCTTGAGCAAAAATAATTTTTCATTATTTGGTGTTTCGTTGTTTTCCAGATTCCCTTCCTCATAAAGTTCTCAAAGGCCATCACCAAAGCGTTACGTCATTACTTTACCCACATGGTCTCTCTTCAAAATTAGACCAAAGTTGGCTTCTATCTGGGGACCAGGACTCATGTGTCATCTTGTGGAATATCTTCACTGAAGAAGTTTTGCATAAATTCTTTTTGGAGGCTGGTCCAGTAACAAGTCTTTTGATGTCACCAGAGAACTTCAGAGTAAGTTAAGACAAACAGTAAAACGTAACATAATTTTTTTTTAATTTTTTAAAAATTTACTTAGAGAGAGAACATGAGCTGGGGAGGGACAGAGAGAGAGGGAGAAGGAGAATCCCAAGCAGGCTCTATGTTGTCACCATGGAGTCCGACGTGGGGCTCAAACTCACAAACCACAAGATCTTGACCTGAGCCAAAATCAAGTCAGACGCTTAACTGAGACACCCAGGTGCCCCTAATTTAAAAGTTATATAACATTGCAGAATGTTTAAAAACAAAAAGGAAAATTAACCCATGTTCCCACAGAAAAGAAAAGTTCTATATATTCTTAATACAACGGGGTAAATTTTATGAATTCCTTTCTAAATTTTTATATGCATTCTACTATGATTACAGCTTATGCAAATAATTTGAGTCTAAAGATTTTGTCAATTCTTGGCTTTACAAAAGTCAGTTAATTTACTTTCTTCCCCCCCCCCCCCAATTCTATGTCTTCATTTTAACAGTTTTATTTTTTTAATTTTTGTTATTATTTTTTTAATGTTTATTGTATTTTTGAGAGAGAGACAGAGTGTGCATGTGCATGAGCAGGGAAGGGGCAGAGAGAGACGGGGACAAAGGATCCAAAGCAGGGCTCTGGGGTGACAGCAGAGAGCCCAATGTAGGGCTGGAACTCATGAACCATGAGATCATGACCTGAGCCAAAGTGACACGCTTAACTGACTGAGCCACCCGGGCGCCCCATATAATTTTTTTTTAAGAAAAGTAATTGACACTCAATATGGAAGCAATTAAAATATATAGGATTCTATACATTAGAAAATAACTTTTGCCTTCAATAATTTACTTTTATAACAATATTTATAGTTATTATTTTCCTTTTCTTAAATAGGTTTTTGTTTGCTCTCTTTCATTTATTTAACAAATACAGAGCTTTAACAAATTTCTGAGCATCTATCTTGGGCAGGACAAAAGGAAATATTTACAGATAATATTTTCTTATGCAATATGAATTTAACTTCAGTTTCCATAAAGCTGACATCTTTGTTAAAATATGAATGATTAACTTTTGAGTTTCCTGAGTTTGTCAATTACTTGCCAAAATTGGCAATTGACTTGCCAAAATTATTTCTCTGTAATAATATTTAAAAACTCAGCTTCAAAGTAAACTCAGAGCAAACTTACATTGTATTTTGTAGTAAGGCATAATGAAAGAAATAAATCAGTGAAACAAAGTTAAGGGACTTAAAAATAAGACTTATATACAGTGATTTGGGATACTTTGATGTGTCTTTTATTCTGAAGTTCCCTCCTTTAACCATTTTTTTTTCCTCAAAGCTCCAGGACAGTAGTCAAATCCTGACCTCTTTTACTTTTGCCTTAGTCATAAATGACTTAATTCCAAGGACCATAATCCATTGAAACCAAGCCAAATAAAAAGGAAGTTTATTGAAAGGGCCTAAGAGGCAATATTTTAGACATACAAGACAAAACACTACAGCAAGGACTCTGTGCAGTTTGAACTTATATTCAGAAACCAAGGTTACTCTTCAAGTTTCCTATCCCAAAGGAGTCTGTTTTCTGTGATTTATCCTTTTGTTTCTTTTTTAATGTTTATTTATTTTTGAGAGAGACAGAGAAAGAGAGAGAGAGAGAACAGGGGAGGGGCAGAGAGAGGGGGACAGAGGATACGAAGCGGGCTCTGCGTGCTGACTCAAACACGTGAACCATGAGCTCATGACCTGAGCCTAAGTCAGACACTTATCCACTGAGCCCCCCAGGTGCCCCTTGTGATGACTCCTTTCTTGTGCTTGTTCCTGTAACTTCTTTTAGCAATTTTAAATGTGTAGAAAAGAGAATCTGATTGTCCTAGTGTGGGTCTCTAGTTTATGTCTACCTCTGGCTATAGGATCTGTGTTCACATGTTGTGTGTATGTTCACATGTTATATGTAAGTATAATTTTCCTGAAGTACATTGGGCTCTCTATTCTAGAAGCTGTGGGCTGTGCTGGTTCTCTAACAGGTAATAGTAGTAGGGAGGCAATGCCATCTGCCTTATTCTACAAGTCTGGGTTCCCCATATATCACACCTGCCATTTTGTGATTTTTTTTTCCCCTCGGGATTTTTGTAGTCTCCTTAGAAAGAATTAGGAAAAATAACTTGCTCCCCAACACCCCACAGAAAGAGATCAGTAATGGGCATGGGGAGGTTCTCAGGGGATCTCAACCAAAGCTTTAAACATAGCAGCTGAAACTCTGGCTAGGTACCCTGGTGAAGGTAGGAGCATCCACATTGCAAAAAATGGTTAGAAAGGAAACAAAGAGGCAGAAGAACCACTACCTACTCCCCCTCTCTCCCTCACCCCATCCCACCAACCCTCCATCACAGGCTGACTAACACATGGCCCTCTTGGTGAGGCACAGACCTGCCCTGTAAACTCCTCCCAGATTAGCCTCACAGCAACCAGCATGGATGGTCTTTGTCCTAAACTGTGTTCAAGGTAACCACATGCTGACTTTTTAAAAAGTATCTTAAGAATCTTTGTCCTGTGAGCCTATTTTTGATCCTTGTGTCTTTGAAGCTGTGCATTCAGTTGGAACTATCTAATGCTTACCTCTTTTAGATTGTGTCTACACTGAGTTTCCTGTTTGGATTAGAATCTGAATAGTTCTGGGAACACCAAATCACATTCTGAGGCTCTAAGTGGAAAATATCAGCTCATGATACCCTTGGGCCTAAGCTTGTGTCTACAAATAGCTTCTTTTTGTGGCAACAAATTAGTTCTGGGGTTTATTTTATTCTGCATTATTTCCGATGTCTGCCTCGCTGCCTGAATTTGCTGAGTGATGGTCAAGTCCTTCATTTATCTTATAAGTAGATTTGGCTTGGAATTCTCCTTTTTCACTGTGTCTCTTGACTTTCCTAATAAGTTGCTGAATTTAAAATCGACTTGGTGTTTAAAACCCCTCTTTATAGTGTTATGTGAAGAGGTCCTATAGAAAACAAAAATGTCATTTTGTAAATGGTGTTTAAACAAAATATTTTTATGTCACTAGGGGGGAAAATCTCATTTAATTTTAAGAAAAGCATTTGATTATTCACTTACAAATAACTCTGTTTTATTTTGTTCTGTTTTCCCATAGCTAAGAAGTGATCAGGTAATTTGCTGTGTGTGCAGTGACCATTCTGTGGCTCTCCTTCACCTTGAGGGGAAGAGGTGCCTCCTGCATGCCCGGAAGCATCTTTTCCCTGTGAGGATGATAAAATGGCACCCAGTTGAGAATTTTTTAATTGTTGGATGTGCTGATGACTCTGCTTACATCTGGGAAATTGAAACAGGTAAATTGGAACGTTACCCCTTTGATTCTTTACATATTTATGCATCAAAGCATTTGGCTGGGTGGAGAGTTCCAGAGACTACATGGTGACCACCTCACCTGCTTTAACCTTTGGTTGGGCTGCGTTTAATGGCTTTGGTTGAAGGCATGTATGGAAAATAAAACACAGTGGCCCAAGTCAGATCTTGACCAACTGATGATTAGCTGACAGAGCATTGCACAGGAATGAGCCGGATATTTCTGGAAGCTATAAATAAAAACATAAGTTATCTACTTTAATTATTAACAAGAGAGAAATTTAGTGTCCTACTAGTCTCAAATTATCATTAAATTCTGCCTTCTTCAGCA